>NC_143564.1:98957500-99295833 GCF_054136105.1 Typopeltis vanoorti
CAATCAAAGCGTCGGTACTATTAGCGGTGTTTCAAAGGAACCAAAATGAGATCTTGGGTTTTTCGTTATGAACATATATTTAGCTGTATTAATAAACAAATTAATAATAGTATACTAATTATAAATCAAAATGTGTAATATGTCGTGATATGTGATTATTTTAATATGCCCATTATTCCAATGTTTACCTGTGGAAGTAAGACAAGAACAACCACTATAAAAAACAGGAAGACTGGTTGCTAGTGGCCAAAGAGCCCTGGAGAGAACAATGTTCAACATAATAATGATAAAAATTAGAGAAACAACAGAAGAACGATACTGTTAAGTACTGTAAAGCATGTAAATAGGAGATGCGTGCTAGAAAAAAAAAAGGGTGATGTTTCATTTAAGTTGCGAGACAGCCAAAAGCATGTTTAAAATTATGTACATAAATTCGTAAACATTCGTAAATTCCACGAGGAAAGATTGTAACCAATCATTCATTATATACCATGGGTAGACTAAGGAGTATATAATTTGGTTCCTTTATACACCAAACATGGTGCTTTAACAAGTCACTTCAGACTTGCAATAGGCGTCGTGATAGTCACATCGTCGATGACAATCGTCTACCATTTAAATACTGTATTTTTACAAACTAGAGAATCAGAATCTGTGGTTAGAGAGCGGAGATGCTACACACTCCACAAACCAGGCAAATAATTATACTTAGAATGCGAGGGGGGGTTCAGTTATAATTAGTTTATTTTGATAATTTACTTCTTTCTATATATTGCCTTCCATCTATTTCTTCTTGTTTTGTCTCTCATTTTGATGTGTTGCGAAGTTAATTTTTTCGCTGGTTTTCAAGTACGTTTGAAATTTAAATTCAGTTTTCAGTTGAAGGTCAATTTGAGTCTGATCTTGAATTTCAATTGCAATTCTTTTATTTATTCATCCCTGTTCGGCATCATCAATATTTGAATTGCTCGGAATCTTGAATGTCGTTCAACATCAACATGTTCCGTATTTCAGCATGTTCTTACATTCTTTTTTTTTTGTCTTCCTACTTGGTTGTTCTTCTCTCTCGTTTTCAGCCACTCACATAAGAACAAGTTTAAGATTGCTACTGATGCACAAAATTTAAATATTGTTACCTTAGAAGTAAGAATAAGAGAAAAGGGGTGAACAGCAAATTGTAAGTATTCATTCTGATCTTAAATGGGAAAAATTAATTGCTCTGTTTTCAAGAACAGCACTAATCCATCTGCCTTTCATATTTCACATTAGTTGAGAAAAGAATTGGGTATTCGATTCTTTTTCTCACCCAACTACGGCAAATATCACACATATTCCGACGTCTGCACCAATTCGATACAGTAACGCGCAAAGATCCAAAATTCATTAATGAACACTCCACCTCATACTTCAGTATATTATCAGCCCTCCCTCCCCGTGTGGTCTTCCCCCTCTTCCCATAAATGTTTTCCCCTTTAAATGGCTTGCTGGTCGATGGACTCCATTACTCTCACCTTCTATAGTCGAAAGACTGACGAATATCGGTCAGTTCAGAACGCCACTAACCCATTTCTCGGCACTCCATCTACGACACGCAGATACGATCAGCCGCGGGCTGTGTGACGAGAGAGAGAACGCTATTTACGAACGCAGAGATAGGCTCATGGCATCAATCAAGTTCCGACGACAGAGAGCCGATTTCGACTAACGTGCAAACACTGTCGGCAGAAAGGGAAAGAGCGCAAGAGCGTGTTGCTGCCTCGCCCCTTAGAGACCAGAACTTCCAGGTTTCAAGGCTTTTCGTGCACATTCGGCCTCAGCGACCCCTCCTCTTGCCTTTCCTATAGCTACAAACTATAGATGTAAACCAGGAAAGCAGCAGTCATTAACGTTCGAACAGTCCGTTATTAAGAGAATAAGTGTGTAGTGGGAACAGCAAGCAGACCAGAATGATTTATTTTTTTTTATTTTTTTATTTTTTAAGTGGAAATAGCGCGACGGTGGCATTAAAAATTATTGGAGGAACGCTGCATTACAGGAAGTATACATCTAAAGAGTTCGAAGTCAAAATAATATCCTCTTGCCTTCCTTCTTTACTTTCGAAAAATACGTATTTTAACTCGAGATAAATAGATTTCTTTCCAGTCTTCCACGATTCCCTTCAGAAGTTTCAAGGTTGTTGCGAAATAATGTTTATCTGAATGTCATACTTTTTTTTTTTTTGCTTTTTCCCCAAGCATATCAATAGCAAATATATGCTTGAACTGTGTTGTATAGGTACACCTTTTATATATATTTTATATATATATTTTTATATATATTTATATATATTCATATATTCCTTCTCCTCATATAAAATGACAATGGAAATTATTACAAGCTACGCTGTATAACATTGACAGAGTACTCAAATTTAGTTTCAACACTCCAGATCGTGATAAAAGAAAATGATCCGAGAAATGATCAAAGAAAACCGTAAAAATTATGTTTAGTGAAAACATTTCTGTAAGGTTATGTCTTTCATTATCAAAGAAACTGAACATTTTTGGATTATGTAATGTAGATAGTGTGATAGAACAGACGAATGAATGATTTTTTTCAGAAACAGCACCTAAAATAAGTGATAATTTAGATGTAAGCGATGCAGTTCGCTTCGTGTATAACATTTCCAAGTTCTCCAGCTTTCCTGGATTGAATTGCACCTAAACAGAAGGGACCACCTAAGGTTTGATTCAAAAATTTTCTAATTAAAAAGTTTTGAACATGATGCATAAATCGCAAAAATTTTCGAAAAACAAAAGTTAATGGCCTCATAGATTAATGATGTAACTGTTGCTCCTGATGAACACAAGCTAGATACAAGGATGCAACGAAAAGTAGAATTTTAACAATCAATTGTAAATGAGGTTTTGAACAAAATAAAAAAAGTTTAAATAATGAGTGATGTCATCTATGCAGTTAAACCACATTCCACATTATATGTGCCATCAGTGCATCAAAATAATGAAAAAATGGCTTCAGAATAATGAAACTGCAAAGATTTAAAGTCAATGGTAATACGTGAAATATCCTGGCTGACTGAGAGGATAACGTCTTCGTTCTTCAACCAATATTGTTCCATGTAAATACACGAGATGACGTGTATTGATGATGACGCAAGGATGAAAAGATAAGTGCCCTTCTACAAATACTACGGTTCCAATTATATCTAAGACGCGAGGAACCTTTAAGAACGTTTGAAATGAAGATGAGTCAGCAGGTCTCATTCCACGGCGGAGGGGCTCGATTTTAGCATCCTGCAAAACAGGAAAAAATGCATAGACTTATATACTGGATTCAGAGCATTAGTTGATTTGGTACAAATTCAAAATAAACCTTATTCACAGCGAGATAATCAGCGGTAGATGACGTTATCAACTGCATTTAAGATATGATGTTCTAAACTTGCAGAATATGGATATGAAAAAACACACTAAACAAGAAAGAGTTGAGTGTCAGTTTCGTGTTTCTAAATTCGTTTAAAAATCTTCACTTTGCAAAATAAAATAAACACTTTGAAATGAGACCTTGAATCAGAACAGCAATCACTTTTTTAGGTGAGAATGAGGTAAAATATATACTTCCAAATAAGAAAGAAAGAAGATGGTGGATGAATAAATGTATACCAAAATAGAAGGCTATAAACAATGAACAAATTTCCAAGTATATTTGAAGACTCCCAATGAACTAAGAACAGGCATGCTTTGTTTCCATGAAACCAATTTGTGGCTGACATGATTAACGATAGCTGTACAACTTTCAAACCCTTTGTAATGGAGATAACTGCTAGGAGATGCACTAATTTACAAGGAAGATTTTCACTTCCTCTCTCCAGAGGAAAAGTCTCAAACTGAATACATCATGGGAGAGGTTATCAGAGGCTTGAAGTGGATACAAAAGTTCCATTTTTGGACTCTGGAGCAGGATTTCCGGATTATGTAAAAAATAAAATATTTAAAAAAGGATAAAAAAAACTAACGCCCCCTTCACTTTATTAGTGTTACTATAGTTATATAGCCTGTCTTTCGTAGTAACAACAGGGACAGGCGATATAGCTAGCAAAAATTGGATAAATAGCAAAAAAAACTATTTATCCAATAGTTGAATAATACTAAAATTAAACAACCGCTATCAAAAAGATTTAAAGTATCTAAAAAAATAAAAATAAAATTAAGTCCAACTCCATATGAATCATGACGAATGCAATTTCAAGATTTATATCTTTCTCACGTCTTTTTTGGTATTAATTTCTATTTTTGTTGTATTTAATGTGTTCTTCCTAACTTGGAATTATAAATATGACATAAATAATATAATACAGATAACAATATAGATAAAAAGTACTATTTATCTATATTGTTATAGATTCAATATTTAAAAAATTTCGTTAACTTTTAAAATGACTTTTTAACAACTATACAACTGCATTTTCATTACATAGCAAGTAGCACGCAAAGAAACACAAACCGAATAATAATAATAATAATTTAATTTGAATGGATTGAGTTTATATCCAAAATTTTTCACGTGATTTCAATTTCATTAATGTCTGTTTACAGTTGATCGCCTTCTACATTTCTATATGTTTCGCAGAATTGAAAAGATTTATTCTTTCAAAAATAGAGAACGTATATACATTCACGAATGAAAGGATATTTGAATAAACAAGATTAACACCCCAAAACTAATCAGCTATATTCAGTGAATAAGATTTTCAGCTAAAACTGTCCACCTCCAAACTAAAGTTACATTTTCAAACAGATTTTAGAAAAATTCAATACTGAAAGAAGGCGTGCGGTGCAAAGTTGAAAATATTCGCTCTTTTACTTCACGCGTCAATTAAATAAGAAAAAAAATTAAAGATTACTTGATGCTTATAGTTATGCAATATGTTATGGTGTTCCAAAGCATAAAGTGACAACACATCAAATGTGAAAAAACATCGTTTATTTCTTCATGCGACTACGGCATACTATCATATGCAGGACAACTGGAAACGCATTCATACATGATGGTGTACAATGTGATTCGATTTCTGCACGTTAAGGGATGCCTAAAATCGCCATTTCGTAGAAGTGTATGGAGCTAACGTTATGTTAAGAAAACAACTTTGAGCTTGATGTAATGCAAACGGAGAGGAAGATGTTCCAGATGAGAAGTACTAGAATAAGAATACTGTATACTTCATGTTGTGATTCTTAATTGGCTTAATGGTATGAATGCTGAAAGCTGTGATAGGAAGTTGGTTTAGTTACCAATGGCCATTCATCACTTAGGTGAAGGGGTCACCATGCTGCACTATAACGCTGCGTAACCATACGCCAACTGCACAAACAACAGTGGTTACGCCGCTTCATGTGGGAAGTTCTGGACTACTCACTACACAATCTTGACGACGATCTTCGACACTGTGGTTTCCTTCCTAACTCATGATGCGTTATTGATTTCTTCTTTAGTCCAGGTGGCTTCTTTAGACAGATGCCCTGATATCACGTTGAGAAAATGCATAAACGTCTATGCACTATAACTGTGTATACGTCAACTGCACAAACAACAGTGATTACGTCACTTCATCTGGGAAGCTCTGGACTATTCACTACACAATCCTGACGACGATCTGTATGTGGAAGAATGATGTGTACCAGTTTAATCTTGTGTCACACACGTCGGAATAAAGCCCTTCACATAAGACCGTTTGTTACTTTTGTTTTGAAACACTCTCGTCGTTTGGCTGGATGAGATAACCCCCCCCCCCTCCAAAGCTAAAGCAAACAAATTTGCTTTTCTGTGGTTAAGTTCGTTACACTGTCCAGGAATATTCGAAACTTGATGCAATCGTGTAATAAAATTTATCATTAATACTTTAAAAAAATTAAAGATTTACTATAATCGTAAAGCCTTTATTTTCAGCGCTATGCTTTTTGATTTGGAAGAGAAGAGAAAATACAATCAATAAAGCTACCAATGCAAACCATTCTTAGTAACATGACCATTTGCGCTCATAATACACTGCGCGTGGAAATTGCTTTCTTTCGTGACCCATCCCTATCCATTGCAACACCCACCCACCCACACCCACACACACCTCAGCTCAAGAGAAGCCGGAAGTGGAATGAGTAAAGGATATTGTCAAAATGCATTGTATATCATCAATTTGCAGACAGGACAAAACTAAAGGAAAAACAACAATAGTTCCGACAATAGAGAAGAAAAAGCCCATAGGAGGATAACGATTAACAGATATTTACTGAGAATAAACTGAGGGAAGACGTAAAATAATTAATACAAATATAATTTATGGCGTTCAACGATTGAAAAACAGCATGGGAACATGAATTTCCTGTATGTGCGAGTGGCGTGTGAGGGAGTGTGTATGACAGAAAGAGAGAAAGATTCTTTTCCAAATAAAATACAGCGTATCAAATTTTTGTAGAAGAATCTTGTGATGAAAAATGGAAAAAAGTTACAAACAACCATTTTCTGATGTAGAGTTCCTTAAGAAGGGAATAACTGGCTGGCACTTCCGAGAAGATGAGCAGTAATAGATAATAAATTTATGCATTATATGTTATTAGTAGTGCTCTGCAAGAAATAGAGAAGGCAGGAAATTCAGAGGTAATAATGGATTACTGTCTTCCCTGAAGTTTAGGGAAGATATAGTAATCTGCTTTTTAAGGATAGTGACAAACACAGTAACCAGTTTATACAACTCTGCAGCGCAGCTGTTAACGACGTTATTTTCTGGCTAGAAAGATCAGGTTTCATCTCGTCTAGGGAGCGAAGAATCTTTATAAAGGCTTCTCAACTAAAGGTAAGTCAGCCAATCTCATACGGACGTTGCAGAGTTTTCCTACAGGAAATTTGGGTTTCACATCCCTCAAAACAAACAAGCAAATAAACCAAACCGACCACAGAATATACACACAATTTACAGGGGGGGAAATTACATTACAAATACTGGTTTAATACGATGATGCGGCAACTGCCCGTATGGGCCTCAAGACCGTTATATCTTAATAAGCTAAGTTATATAAGTTGACGAAGTAGATTCCTGCTATTAAAAGAACTGGCGGATCGAGAAATAATTTTTGCCGGTGTCGAAAATGCTCACTAGATCACATGATGATCACACAAAGTAGGGATGAAGTACCGATCCTTCAAGGAGTTAAAAAGCGGAATTATTAAGGTGGAAAGAAAAGTAGAAAACGAAGATCGAATGAGGGAATGTGAATTAAAGAATAGGAAAAGAAGAGATACGGCTGACCAGGGCAGTCGAGAGAAATTTTTGGGCCCGTGACAAGTCTGTGGTCCGGGCCCAACTTTTTTAAGTGTGGCCCAGACCACAAATTTCTCCTTTTTTTTTTGATTTCCAGATTTATGATGATACATTTCTGTTGATCAAATTTTAATTATTAAAAATATAATTTTAATAATTAAAAAATCAAATTAATAAGAATACTTACTTTTATTTTTTAGCGCACGGCCTACACTATACAGTTGCACACTTTACAAACAATCACAAAACCTTCGTCTATCAAAATACTAACAAGAATGAAGCGTTCTGGCAGGGAACATTACTGTGAATGCAATTACTAGCTAGCGCTAGCGCAACAACCTTGCACGAACGCCTATTGACGTCATCACCCGCTATAACTACAGCGATCCACGCCGAGAGAATCAGTGTCTTTCGGACACTCACGGCGAGCTAAAGAGCATAGCCATCTGTCTAAAACAAAACACAGTATCATTTTCGACATGCCATTATCCTTTATCATTGTATTATTACGAGAATTAAAACCATGCATAAGAAACACAGGTATGTGACACGTCGGGGCCCGACGGTTGAGCATTTTTCGATGCCTGGCCTGTGACAAAAGTCTCAGATGTCACCCCCTTCTCGGCGGCCCCGAAGCTGACACAAACTGATAGAAGAGTTCATTACAGGTAAACAGGAGATGCAAGGTACAGAATATCAGCCCTAGGAGTCGTAAAAAGATGGTGTACATACAGAAGTAAAAAAATATATTTTATAGATGATATGGTGTTCCTGATCGGAGTGTGGATTGCAATGCGAGATGGAATGATGAACACAGTAACACTGAATACGTTTAAAGCGTTTTCAAAAGAAAACGCTTGGCAGCCATTGTGATCATTAAAATAGAACCAGAACAATAATTCTTATGAAGAGATGGAAACTTGACAATGAAACTAATAATAAAATATTTTCATTATTATAAAAATTTCTTGTAATTTCGGAATAATATTTGTTAAATTACTCTGGTTCGACATTATTAGTTTAAAATAAATGACACTATCTAAACAAATACGCTAACAACTAAATTATTAGCAGATCGATGTGTCGGAAAGATCAAACCGGATTTGATATTCTAAGGAGTAAACTAGTTGATATGATTTGGTAAAAATCTGAAAAAATTACAATGGTAATACTTTCTACGTTTCTGCACACGAAATATGCAATAATTAATATTATGCTTGCCTAGTTGGCCGAGCGGTTAGTGTATCTGCTGTCCAACCAAACAGGCTGCAGATTCGAATCCCGCCATGGGCATGGATGTTTGTGATTGTCCTAAGGTGGACTGGCTGAAAAAGTTTCATGTTTAGTCTCCAGAGCAGGGTTTCCAGATCTCTCTCTCTCTCTCTCTCTCTCACACACACACACACACACACACACACACACACACACACACACACACACACACACACACACACACACACACACACACACACACACACACACACACACACACACACGAAGGTGATCAGAATTAAAGTATCTCTGTTTACGGCCTTGAGGAGCGCCATCCAGAGATCTAAATGCTGTGAAATTTTACAGGAATATATTGTGCGACATGCTGAAGCGATATCTGGAAAAAAAGGACTTCCAAAAATCACCAGCAAGGGCGTTGTAAACACCAAATGAATGGAATTTGCATATCACGCAATTCGGCAGGTGCCAGGAGGTTTAAAAAAAGATGGTCACAGAATTTTTCCCTTCATTGTGGTTGTTAATACAGTTCACACTGATGGCACTGACCTTGCCTGACGTGCTTTGCTAATAAAGCTGTGCTGCATAAAGAAATGCAATGCTGTTGCTGGACTCGCGAATTTCGTCGCCTGAACAAATGTCGACAAGGTCCACATCTATGTGCTCTGCGACGAACGATTAGTCCTTTATAAAAAAAACAGGATTGTTGGGAGTTAGATCTGGCAGAGGTCCAAACCAATCGGTTCACTGAACGAAGTTGCTACTGTCGTTGAAGAGCAGGTCATGAATAAAAGCGTTGGTTCCTGCAGTGCACATGCTGTATCAAGACACACGGTGTACCTTACACAATCATTTAGAAAATTCTAGGAAGATTCTGCATTTATACCCATTCAAGATAACCCTGACACAGGAGTTGCGCCTGCAGGACTTTGAAAGTCGACGGGTATTCGCTTTAACATTCCTTGCTCGAGTGGAATTGAACACTACATGGCCGTAGATGATTTTATGGGGGGAGATGAAGTTCACTTTCACCTGAACAGAGTTATGAATACCCACAATTGATGGGTATGGCTACGCAAATCTCGCATGCAATCCAACAAATTCCTTTGCATTCACCCAAAGTTACTGTCTGGTGCGGTTTACAGCTTCGTTTATCATTCTTTGAGGACATTCGCCAGACGGGTCCTGTATTCTGCTCAGTTACTGCGATATGATAAATACTACTGTTGTGCCACGGCTACAGCAGCGCCTGTGCATGGATTCAATCATTTTCATGCTGGAAGGCGCCCCTCCACACATCGGTTGATTCCTAAAAGAGGTTCTTCGAGAACATTTCACGGAAACCAGAGTGATCAGCGGTGCATTTCTTTCCCACTGCATGGCCATCTCGTTCAGCTGATCTGACCTTCTGTGACTTCCGACTATGGGGATTTCTCAACGACAGGGTTTATCTTGATAACATGCCAGCGCTGAAAGACAGCATAACGCAGTATGTGCGCAGCATCACTTCTGATCAGCTGCGTTCTGTCGTTGAACAAAAGATGCAGAGGCATCCCGGGATGGGCAGCACATTTAACAGTACACCTCGTGAATACATAATACATAATGAACACATGCAGAAAATTTTTTTTTCATCTATGTTCGATATATCATACAGCGCCCATTGGTGGTGAAATTTTTGGCCTACTTTTTTTTTTCTCAGATATCGCTTCAGCATGACGCACAAGGTATTCCTGCAAAGTTTCGCACCATTTTAATCATTGGCTGGCGCTCAACAAGGTCTTAAACAGGAATACTTTAATTTTTATCACACAGCCGGCCTGGTTGGCAGAGTGGTTAGCGTATCCGCTCTCCAGCCAAGAAGCTGCGGGTTCCAATCCCGCGTAGGCATGGATGTTTGTGATTGTCTTCACCTTCATACATTCATTCACCTAAGTATAGATGCACTCTCCCAATATGGACTGGGTCAGCATGGGAGTAGTAGACCCAAAAACCTCCCTCAATTGGAGATGCCTTCAGCCAGCAGTGGGTAGAAAAATAGGCTGGTCATCATCATATATATATATATATATATATATATATATATATCCTTAGCCTACCGACGATACTGCAAATGTACTATAGTTTTTTACAACCTTTCGTAAGTGGGAGTTACATAAAAAAGTGCATACATTCACAGATACACGCAAGCAAGCACGCACGCATGCACACAGACACACGCACACACACACACGAAATAAGAAAATTCTTATTGATTGTGTTATTGTTGCGTAGTGTTATCAAACAGACAACTTCAAGACACAAGAACAAACCGAAAACGATCAACACCTACAGGATTTGGGCAGAATAAACTGAATATAATAATGAAAACAAAAATGTGGATATAAAATGCAGAAAAGAATCGAAGTCCACCAACTCTCAGAAGCGAAATGTAAACTCAAATACATAAATATTATAAGAGAAAATGCGAGAGTTGGAAAATCTAGAGGAAACATTGACTGACTCAGCCAAGAATATGGTGAAGTTATCTGCAAAGACAAAAAAATCCACACTCTGTAGTGGACACAGCCACGAAAAGAAAAAAAAAAGATATAAATGATAAAGTAAATTCCTAAATAATGAACATAGGAAAGCTAATTATGTAGAAAAAAAAAGTATTTAATACTTAAACAAAACTATCTGAAAAGAATATAAAAGGTAAATATCATGAAAATGATAAAATGTTAGAGAAGATCATAAATCATAAAGATTAAAGATCATAAAGGTAATAGAAAAACTGAGTGTATAATGATAGTTTGGATTTTGGGGAGAAATACTTTAAAAAATATATTAAACGAGGAGACATTGGCAGAACTGCGATGCAAAAGCACGAATACATTTCATTACCTGAAGAATAATTACCCATCAGAAACCTAAAATGCGGTACTACAGCTCCAATATACTCGTATTCGAGATGAAATGTTTAATACTGAGCAAGAGCTTGACCGATAAATATAACGTAATCCACAAGGGTTGGTCAGAAAGTCGAATCCCAAATGATAACGACTACAGTTGAAGTAATCAATAAAACTGGAAATAGTAATAATATTTCTCAATACTTCTCACGTTGATTTAAGTGAGAAGTATTACATAATTTTTTACTGCTGAGTGCTAGATTAAAGATTTACTAAAAACATGAAAAATTGGTTAAATAAAAGTTGGGTAAAGACTAAATAAGATTTGCTAAGATGATATTTTTATTATCAGGCAGTTACAGCTTATATTTAAGTTGCAGATTAGTATTAGTAAATAGTTATAGCTGAAGAATGTATAGAGAAGATGGTATATGATCAATAAATCTAAGAAGGACTTGGCAGCAGAATATCAAACTGTTCAGTATGAAAAAGACAAAAACAACTATGAATACATGGAAAACAACATTTTAACAGTGAACTTAAGAACAGGTAACGCATCCTAAACAACTAGGCACAATACAATAATTTAGTAAAGTGGCAACTAAATACTAAAACGAAATAAATGAACCCGGCTCTCAGTTTAATATTAGCAGTACGCCACTTTAATTCAAGAGATTTCGACAAGACATATCCTGCGAATCAAATCTAAACAACAACAACAACAAAAAAAGAGTGAAAATATCCAAAAAAAGCGTTGATTTCTCTTCCTTTTCTACATACATATCCGCGTGCATCGTTAAACAGATCTCATCTAAATTTTGAATATAATTATTTCTTACGTTGACGAAGCTTAATCAGAATAAAAGGAAGGAAGTTAAAAGGGACTACAAGCACTAACTTCTCTGCAGGTTGCATCATTCAAATGATTACAACTATAAATGAAAAGAAAAGAAACAATTGTGTTCCACATTTGAAATTTGACCAAATCTCGATCACGCTTGTTTCTTCTCTGGTTATCTCCTAAGAACTTCAGCCTAATCGTGTTCCAGACTTGGTCGAATTCAGGTTAAACTGTTCAACTGTTTTATATCAAATTTGAAAGCTGTTTCAAATTTGGTCGAAAAATAATGTTCAATAATGGAGCCGCTTCTAAATTGCATCGAACCTTCTACTTCCTCAATATTTGACTCGCTTCCTCATATGTGATGTTTTTCATGAGATTATTAATAATAGGGCGAGAGGAATTTAATGAAGGTAATAAAAGCAGACATTAAGCAATCCCAAGGAGATATAACTCGCAACGTGGTGAAGAAACGAAATCCAGACGCGACAATGCACCCAAGATAAGAATGAGTAGGCCTATAAATACTGACGAAAAGAAACCGACATGCCTTGATAAGGCTGATTATTTTCATCTTGAACGAGGCTAAGATGAGATTTTTGATGAGATGAGATGCTGCTAGCTATAAGCAATACCATAATGTTTCCATAAAAGACTACTGTAAATGTTTCTACAAATAAAGAAAATAATAATCATAGCATTGCGGCGGCAGATAAAAAACTTCGATCTGAACCCTGAAGAATATCTACAGAATAAACTGGAACGTAAAATTAGATTACACACATACGATGACACTCTTCATTAGCGAAAATTACTAATGTTTTAAAGGAGAAGCGGAGCATGATACCACCAATTTTCTACAGAAATTGGTTTCTTCCACGTCAATCTGAAGTAGGTATTATGGCCAAAGGCATATACAGACACGTTCTGCCATTTTCAAAATTGGTCAAAAAATAATGTAAATAATGGCAATAAGGGAAAAATGAATTACATTGAGAACTAATGTTTTGTTGGTGTGAATAGATAGAAATGCTTAGACAGAAGTGTACTGTAAGAAATTTAATATCTGTTGAAAAACATTAGTTTCACATTACAAAATTTCATTTGCAGTTTACATGACATGAAATGTTGTTGTTGTTTTTTACTATTCTTTCCGACAAAGGAATCATCAGACAAGTACAAACAAAGGCATGCGATTTTCAAAACTATCTTGATAATTAACCTCTGTCATTATCTCTAAAGTTGCAAGAATTAGCACATATATGTATTTACAGCAGAATTACAGCCATATATGTAAAATGTGGAGATATTTACAAGTCAGCAAAGAAAAGATATTTTTGATCAAATCGCAGAACTACTCTGCTAATTTTTAGTCTGTTTTAAAATTAAAAAAAAAAAAAACACTCTCATAGGTTTCTAGTTATTGTATTTTGGCGATCATTTCATTCATCACAATCGACTATTGTGAATTGCTAATTTCAAGTACTAAGAATTTTGTATTGTTTTTCCTCTAATAACCTGGTAGTTTTTTTTTTGTTGTAAATGTTTTAGGAAAAAAAAAGGCGATTTTTGTTTCCGATACATTGTATCAACATAATATGAACGTTAAAAAAAGAACAATACATAAATGTAAACGCAACTGAACATCGAAATTCGTGCTTAGTTATTAAATCTTCCTCTTTGATTCTACGAGGCTTTTACCATGTTTCACGCCCAAATCAATAACCCAAGGATAGAAACTTCGTTGCTTCGCCATCACTACAGAATCTACGTGCGTGCGTGTGTGTACGCGCGTGCGCATCCATAAACCAGATGATAGCCTTTTAGTTTGATACACTCCCAGAAGAATGTTTCTGCTGGCGATAGAAACACATTACCTGAACAATATTAAAGCTTTCAGAGTGGTTTTCATTTAAAAATACAACCAAAGAAACAGCTGAAGACCGTTGAAAGTGAACGAAAAAAAATTTTAATGTCCTCTTATGTCGCTACTGTAGTATTGTTTTTTTTTTGTGTGTGTGTGTGTGTGTGTGTGTTTGTATGTTTTTGTTAACTTATTTTCACTGCTGTGTTCATCTTCCTATAGGTATAGGTACTAATGTATTATCAAAAAAAAAAAAAAACTTCGCTAATAGATTCTGTTTTAACATTTCCATGAAGACCTTATAACATGTCTCAGCCGAAAAGCTATCACGTGATAATGGTGTTCAAAAAAATTTGTAAAAGTGTAATATACAATTATCGCTAATTTTCAAAAACAAACTGTGGCTATACATTGCGCTGACTGATAGACAAAATGCGTTTTCGTATGAGTAGTCTCATTTCGTCGATAAGTAAATAACTAAGTGAGCAACTCTGCCATATCGGTTGGAAGGAATTATCCATAATTTTGAGGTAAATCTTTTCATTCTCCGTGCATTATAAGGTGTTATATCTGAAAATGTGGTGGGTAATCTTGCCTTTCCGATATTGTAAAATTTTAGAAATGTGTCATATTGCAGAAACTGCAAGGATTTAAAAGTGTAATATTATTCAGTGGCGTAACTAGGCAGGTGCAGCGGGTGAACGGGCAGAGGGACCCAGGAAGAAGGGGTATCAAAAATAATCAGTATTCGTTTTCGTTTTCAAATTTTAAATTTTGTATTTAAAATTAAGGTTTTTGGTTCAAGTTAAAAATTAACCGATCTATTTCTATCGTACAGTATTTTTTTTTCCTTCAAAAAGAGGGGGGGGAATAAAATCTTGCACAGGGCCCATGAAAAACTAGCGATGGCAGTATATATATTTATCATTATTTATCAAAAAAGAAACTGTAACTATACGTTACACTGACTGAAAAACAAAATGCGTTTACACATGAGTAGTTTCTTTTCGTCGATGACTAGATAACTGGGTGAGCAAACTCTGCTATATCGGTCGGTAAGGAATTATTCATAATTTTGAGGTGAATCTTTTTCATTCTCCATGCATTACAAGGTGTTATATTTGGAAATGCGGTGAGTAATCTAGGTCTTTATCGTATAATTTCTCTGGTATTTGAGTATAAAGACACACAGATGTTTCATTCAAGAGACAAGTATCGCAGTCTCAAACAGTTGACAATATTTTCTTGTGTGTTTCTCTGCGAATACGCTGATATGACCAGTATCAATAATAAGATGCCATTAAAATGGCGTTTCAGAGTGCAAAATGCATTGAATGTATGGGAGTCGTTACTAGAATGGAAAATCGAACTCACTATTCTGAGGTGATCTTCTCGACTACCGTACAAAAGCAGGATATGTTTAGTTTAGATGATGCGCGCGAAGGGAAACGCACAGTTTATAACTTCCTAATCTTCAGTACGATAATAAACTAACACGACTTGCACATCGGTGCATGAAAAGGTAGCCTGTTGGAAGCCGGAAGCCATCAATTCTAATACGACATTCCTCATCACGTAAGCTGACCTCATTTAGTAACTCTGCCTTAAAAAAGTGTAAGATTTATGTTTACTAGTTTCTTCAGTAATCACCAATAATAAATCATATTTCTTTCTAATGCATCCATAATAAACATATGTTGTTTTTTTTTTTTTAATTTTTAAACTAAATGCTGATACCAAAGTTAAGTTTAAAACTGTATTTTCTGTATTGAACTACAATACAGAAAATGCAGTTCAATACAGAAAAGGCTTTCTTCTTCTTCTACTTTTCGCTTTAATCTTATAATTTTCAATATTCAATGTCGATAGGTCTTTTTTTTTCTTTTTTTGAGACTACTGTGGAATGGAGAGCATATTGAAAGTTTATGTACAGCATACATGGTGAATGTTGAACAATTTAAGTTTTAATCAGTATTAGTTTCGCGTGCATTATAGTACACTTTTTTTCAGGAGAGAGAGAGAGAGAGAAATAAAAAACTAAACTGAAATTACATTGAGTTTTGCAACAAGCAAGATAAGGAATTAGTAGTTCATTTTGATCTATTTTTTACCTATTCGTTTATTGATCATAATTGCCATTCTTCGTATTTTTTTATTTCTCGAATTTTGTTTTCATTACCTAATTTCCGGTATTGTGTGATATGACTCCCATCACACGAAAGGTTGTAAGCCTACAATACATTGGCACCGTGGGTGATTAAGGATTGGTTTCTATTTTTATTCATTTTTCACTGTTTTTTTGTAATTTAATTTATTTTTTACAGAATCAGAAAACCCTGCTCTAGAGACCAAACATGCAATTTTTAATTCACAAGAAAACACAAGGAAATAAGTGAATAATTTTTATTTCTTTATTTCCTTGTGTTTTCATGTGAGTTGGAGAAACCTATGGCACAAGTATCTCTAAAAGAACAATGCAATTTTTAAGCTACTTCAGGCCTCCAATAAGCGGGGCAGTAGTCTCACAACGAGTAATGAAATTTATCTGCCATCTCAATACATTCATAAACATCAATGTCCACTACGGGATTTGAATCCATAGTCTGTTAACCGGCGAGCGGATAAAGTAATAGCTAAACAATAAGGTCGCAAATTTGTAGTATTTTTGATTAATGTATTAGATACCACTGATTAATAGAGTCTTACCTTCGTTTCTTATGTTATATCTTTATTTTTCCACAACAGTAAGTTTAACCATTCGCCATTTTATTACCTTATAAAAAGGAAATTCTTTTATTTCTGTCTGTTTGACAGTTTCACCGTTCAGCGATATTCTGAGGTATTTAAATTCCATTGCATGTTCTATTTTTCCGCTTAGTCCAAATTTGCATCTTACTGGTTCTTTTCAATTATTACCATGAAATACTTTCCACATTTTAGCACTGAATCTTATGTTATTTTGCAGCATCCTTTTGACATGGTAATGGCGTCGTGTATGAAGTTCGTGGGGATTTGTTCCCTATCTTTGATGTCTGTTATTTTATACGACTCAAATACATAAAATGGATCCATTTTTGGCGCTGTTCGCAAAATGAATAAGCAGTTATTACATTTGTTTTGTCTCTCCCTAGGAAAGCGTCATTCCTAGACGCTGTATGGTCGGATTTTCTTGAAATTCAGTTTCAGGAACCCTTACAAAAAATTGTCGAGTCATCTCAAAATTATGTAAAGCAAAATCTCCGCTTTGGTTGAATGGAATTTAATAAAATTTGGTATTCAGGATGTATACTACTAGAATATGTTCACGCTTAGTTCTTTGGTTTCGATCGGATTATTTTTAATGGCAAAATAGTTTGAACCAATAATAATAATTATGCACTGGCTGGATGAAATTAATATTTAGGAAAAATTATTAACATGTGCTGAGTTAGTCATTTCAATTTCGGTTCTAATCGAACCATTTGTAGGAGAGAAATTAGGCAAAAAAAAATAAATAACAATAATAAAATAAAATAATAATAATAATAAATATGGCAAACGGTTCTAGGTTTAACTGTTGTGATTATTTCTAATCATCTACTTGTTTTTTTTTTCTTTCTTTTTTGTTAATACACATTTTAACCTCAAAGACAATATTGCAATATAAAGAGTAGTAGCAACACTGTAGTGTTGGAAAAGAACTAAAAGTGGAGAATGTTAAGTTATTCTTATTCTTTGTACGATGGATTTAATATTTTTTTCGTGTTTGCACTGCAGTGGTTATTTACATAAATCAGGGACTAAGAAGGTGCGCAATATAAAATCGAGAACTACCAATCTAGACTGCATCTACCTAGTCGGTAGATAATAATACTCTCATTTCAGGTTAAGTCCGATTCTATTTTTCTGCCATATTTTCTACAGATTCTTCCTTCTGGAAGATTTAACTTGATCACAAAAAGGAAAAGTGCAACGAATGAGAATATGGAACATTAAAGTGGCTATTGTCTGATCCGAAATATCTTGTAATTGACTCCATATCAGAAGAATTGCCATTTTTCATTGCCTACAAGAATGAAACTGATTTCTTAAGCCCTTAAAATACCTTATATCTCATGTCTTCAAAATTACTGTTAACTGCCTTAAAGTATCGCTTGCGTTATCCAATATGCTTTTTATGTCTATTGGCTCCCTTCCACCCACCCACCCACCCACCCATATTGACTGCCTCAACTGATTATGATGTATTTCATGTCATCTATCCTGCAGTCGAAGATGAGCAGCTGGACTGCAGCCAAGGGCTAGTAACTGAAGGTCACCGCGAATCGGATCCATCCCCCCACAACACTAACTTGGGTCGGTCACTTAGCTAACAAACCGTTATTCTCTAAAATATGAAGAAAATCGATTGTAAAGAGGAACGGGCTTTCTGTAATAGCCAAGTGCTTTACCGATAAAGGCGGGAAACCTATGACAAAGGAAGCTCTCAGGAGAAATAGTTCTCTTTAGACTTGCTTTTTATTTTTGACTTCTTAAAGAACAACAAGGAATGCATCAATCACACTCACCAGTCGATGAAGCCATTATTCGTTACGCTTTCGCTTTCCACTGTTATACATCTAGAGCATTTTTTTTAAATGCTATTATGCATGCGTGCCCATGCAAAGGTGATTGTGTATGCTAATTTTTAGTTCCCTTGAAAGTATCTAGCCATTTTTTTGTCAGACCAACAGTGAAATGAAACTCGATTCTTATGAAAGAAAACTATGAACATCAAACAAACAGAACAAAAAATACTACGTATATAAAAAACATCTGTGCAAAAATTCTAAAAGTACAAAATGAGTTGGTTAAAGTGCATTAAGTAAGGAAAATACCGTCGCCCATCCTTAGCCGTAACAGAAGGCTGATATTTATATTAACAATTTTATCGTCTTTAGAGAGAAGAATGACATAAATAAAATTTTTAAAAAAGTTACGCAAAAAATGTAGCATCCATTCATCAGGAAATACACAAACCTATTTCTTTATCATTATATATAATTTCTTATTACACTGAAAAATAATTCGTAATTGAAATCAAAGGCTATAAAGTATTCGTGACAGGAAGAACTAACCAAATTTTGGTTCAATGCAAACCATCCTGATAAAAGCTTTCTGAGATTATTTGATGATGATATTAACTTTGGAAAATTTTTGAAACAGGGACAAAAAAAAGTACTGACTGATGTTTCTGGGAAAATGTACTTTACATTTTCAAAGTAAATGCAGTGTGTGTAATTTTATTAAGAGATATCTGAAATATTTTATATAGGCTATCATCGTCTTAACTTAGGATGTGTAACAAGGATCCGATTAAAATGGATATTACTCCAATCACCGCTTCGAGATGATTAGCGTGAGAGATTGTATTGTATCGATGATTAAAAGTATGTTTTGCACAGAAACTGAATATGTGGTTCTGGCTCATAGGCGAGATATTAAAAAAACTGGCGTTTCTCTATATAATAATTCTTTCTAAGATTAAGAAATTCAATAACCAGTGAAAATAATAAAATCTCCCCTGAAGGAAAGGCGGAGATTTCCCCATACTCAAGAGAATGCACAAGGAAATAGCGTAAATACTTTGTAACTTAAAGTGAATGAAGGATGAAGTTGATGCTGCTCATCCGGAACTATGATAAGAAGTTTAAAAGAACGTTGGACTCTAGAGAACTACTTAAGTCATGAGCATTTAGAGAATTTAGTAAAATTTTAACAGTACACCAAATTAATCGTCTTTGCATTGGAATAGTGATGAGATGTTATGCACCTGAAGGAAGACAAAATTTACGGCAACAATTATTTGCTGAAATATATGCAAAATAAGAAATAATAATTAAAAAACTGTGTTACTCTTAACGTGACGCAAGGAAGTTAACTGCCTCCTTCGCTAAGCTACTACTTCACCGCTATTGAAAGTTATTTCATAATATTTCTATTGTGGGTTTGATTTCATGACATTTAAGAATATCCATAATATAGCTCCAGAGGCTTTCTTTAATTCTTCATCGTCCACGGATTACATATATATTTAATAGTCTACGTTACATTTCGAGTGAATAACCGATAATCATCGCAAGTATTAATCACCGGAGCTAAATATCGAAATACAGAGCAATCAAATTTTGAATAAATACCTGTAATAATGATTGCTAAGAAAAATCATCAAAGGACATAAAAATATCACTTACAACATTTTAAACAAGTCAAAATATTTTATGTCACATTATTCTCAATAAGATATTGCCTGTATATTAATCCTGAAAAATAAGTGAGGATTCTGTTTATAAATCATTATGTAAATATCAAGAAAATCAGTTTCCAGATAGCCATATGCAAAGCATAAAATTCTTCTTCTTCCTGTGATTTTGGAGGGATCTTAATCATCATAACCTCCAGGCACTCTTCAATTTCCTAACCATTATTCGGATAAGGTGGAATACAAGAAGGTTGTATTCCGCCGCCTTAAAGCATAAAATTACCAGGAAGCAAATTATTAAATATCTTCTTCCCCTTTTGCAGACTGAAGAACACGACTTTCCGGAAGAGAAGAGAAGAAAAAAAACAAACAAACAAACAAAAAAAAAACCGCCACCTCAGTGAGCGACGGTCTAACCTGCCCGTAACTAAAAGCTCTGCTAAAGGTTCTCTGCACCCTTTACGGGATTGAAAATCAGGTCTATCGAAGGGCATTGTCGAAACTGACGGAGGCTCCAAAGCCATTGCTAATCGCCATAAGTGGTGGAAAGGCTAAGGGTCTGTAGCAAATTGGTACATCTAGTGTCGCAAATGTCTCTGTTAATAAATATGTATATAAAATTAAAATATTGCATTAAAATTGAATTCCTGTATTTCGGATGAAAATATGGAGGCAGAACTACGAATGCGTGCTATCTAATTTCATGCCGAATTTAATTTTTATTTTTATAAATATAGTGCTAGTTATCACATTAATGACAAACTATCACAAGATTCTTTGTCGTTGATAATAAGTGTTAAGTATATGTGTGATTTTCTTAGTTAAAAAAAGAAAGAATGTAAAATATTGCGAATTAAAAATTTAAGTAGCTGTTATGTTTAAAAATGCCTACAAATATATTTATTGCAACAATTACTATTGTTGATATTCATCCATATAAAACGTACAAAAAAAAAAGAAAAAAAAAGAAACAAACAAACAAAGAATGAGATGTTTGGTTACACATGATGAATACCTTTTAAATCAGAAATCATGTGGCGAATATGAAAAGAAGGTTGTATTCCGCCGCCCTAAAGCATAAAATTACCAGGAAGCAAATTATTAAATATCTTCTTCCCTTTCGGCTTTATAGATACCTCAAGTTTTCGATTATTAGCATTCCATGATGTGGGTAATCTCTGGCCGGTGTGTCTGTATTATGGGATGAAAAACACTGTTCACCTCCGTACGAGACCGAGAAACTTACCTTAAGATGTAAAAATCTTTATAAAAGATCTCCGCGTCTCAGACGAAATTGAAAATACCTTCCAATCAAAGGGCATCGTCGTTATCGGCTATGGGAGCATTATTAAATATATTCCTAAATTACCGATAGAAAGGCTGTAATCCGCACACTGATTTTTTGCATTCAGAATAAGGAATCAGTCAGAGAGAGAAAAATCTCTGATGAAGACATCAGCACAGGTGTTTCACTTTTCCTCAATCGATTTACAGAAACAGAACATTCCTTATAACTTGTTACCAGCATAAACTATGCTTATACTTTTCGTAATTCAGTAAGACGGTAATTTTGGAATTATTACAAAGTGATGGCGTCTTAGTTATATGCTGACGAATATGTATTATCTTCATATGCCAGTAGAAACAAGGCGAGTATAATGACGGTACATTAAAGCATTGCCCTGAATAACCAAAGCTCTTTGCATAAATATAATGACGCTAAAAGACGGGCGCAATTCGCAACGGTGATATGTTAAATGCCAAATTCGATAAACGTGTCCAATGATGTAAGGCACCTGTGCACTGCCAGAAGATCATCTTCCAGGGAAATAAAAAGATCCATATCATAAGGAACTCGAGGTAACAAGAGTGCATTAACCTGGATGTACGATATATTGACAGACAACGAGTATAATCTCTTAACAACAATCTAAGTGCCCTGTTTTAACTGTCGTGCAGAATAAAACGTTACATCTCCATTACGTGTAGCTCCGAAACGTGGCGCTGAGTAGCCGGCCCATCAAAACATCACGCACGTATAATTATGCCATGCCATGAAGTAATTGCCACCTCACATATTCTGCATGCGAGCACGCGGATGACGTACATTAGGTGCCTGTCTAGGATGAGTCATTATTCGTGCTTCAGTGCATCGCAATGCTAAGATGTGATGTTAGCTTGACTGGAAGACGACACTCGGGCAGAGATAACATACAGTACATGACTCGTACATCACTCCTCAAGTCTTGAAGACTTACGCTGCACCTTTGCCTACACTAACTGTAATCTCCCCCGAATTATGGTTATAATGTATGAGCGCTAGTAGTATGCCTTTAGCACGCAAGGGAATCAGATCTACTGTTTATAGCAATTTTCCTGAAACATCTCACTGCTGTATTTGAAGGGGAAAAAACCTAAAAGACCTCAGTAGGCCGTTTAAAAGCAGTATATTAAAACTATTTCTACAAATTGCATCATAAATAATGCGAGGTAGTTTTTTTTCCGCTCTTTCTCATTTCAATGATGTCCAAATATATGTGTATAAATGCTTAGGGACAAGATAAAAGGAAATGGAAAGTGCGAGTATTTAGGTTACATAAAAGACGGTATGAATTACAGGAGCAGAAAAATAGCCGCTTGAAGAAAAGGGGAAGGAAGGAAGATAATAACTGCAGAATGAATCAAAAACTTGGATAAAAATAATTTAAGTGTCTTGTAGTTTCTTTCTTTTTTAAAAATTGTATTATACTTATTTGTTCTCGGGTTTTACATCAAAATATATGGCCGTGCTGGAAATGGAGCAACAGCAGGCTACTTACTTTTAAAGAACCGTTGTTAAAAAAGGCTGGACAACTCTTTTTTCTCAGATAATATTCAACCATTATGAGAATCAGATCTACTGTTATAGCATTTTTATCCATTGCCCGGTAATGTAAGTAAAATATAGGCAGGAATAGCAATTTAATATCGTTTTGAGCAAGTATAATAAGATCTTCCATCTTGGCTATTACAATGATGCCAAACTATGACAATTTACAATGGAATTACTTTACCTATTTGGATATTTTTATAATTCCACCCAATAAAGACTGTAAAGCTATCGTACGTTTAATATTATGGATAAACTATGGGTTAGATAATCCAAAAACTCTAATCTGGTGACTAACCACTGCTTCAAATAAGCAAGGTACTCTGACCAGGCGATGAAAATCGTTTACTACCTAATTAATGGAATGGTCGCTAAGATCATTGCAACGTAACTTTGAAAAACTAGTTCTGAGAAAAATATACATAACTTTAAAACTGTCAAATTTCAGGAAATCTGAATCGAGTTTTTTAAGCTTCCGATACTTTAGTTTCCTTCGTTGCCACTCGTGATCGGCAGTTTCATTTGTGCCTCACAGTACGATCATTAACGTGATATAGAAAGAAGAGCTGGAACTGCTTTCCGTTTCCAAAATCGTGATGTCTATACTTAGAATTCGATACATAGCGTTGTATATAGTGTGCGTAGCTGGGAATTGTTACTAAAATTACGTTTAAAATAACAAATGCAACATTTTTATTTACGGGTGTCGAAAACTAAATATTATCAATCTGAATTAAGTTACTATTTTTTAAAAAAAAACTAAAAATAAACTGTGTTGGATAAAAGATACTTTTGAAACATTTCTATTTATACTCTTACAATATGAAAATTCAGGTTTCCAATTCTGTTTATATATTCTCTAAAAACGAAAATTTCAACTCAAATTCAATTCACAGTATTCATCGATGAATAAATGTCAGAGATGTTGCAAGCAATGTACATTGTATTTGGACAAATAATGTACTGTCATGCGCTACAAATTAATTCTTCGCGTTCCTTCAACACAAACTCGCTTCTCCCATGAATCAGAAATGCGTCCCACAGTTAAAAAAACACTGCTCGTTTGACTACAGTTTACATTACACTGGGACGGTTGGTGTCAGCATTACTTGTTAACTCGTTATTGTAAAGCCTCCGCAGCCCGGTCGGTCGGTTTCGAATGTCTTTTGGTTTGGAAAACCTTGGTTATAATCGTATGGGACGCGAAAAACTTTCAACAGGACTTTTTAAATGAAGGTGACTCTAGTTTCATAAGGATTTCCCCCTCTAGGAATCCTGAGTTTTTCATCTCGCAACCAGGCAAACTGGCCAGGAAAACATAAGCAGTTTTACAAACAAAAATAAAATAACGAAAAAAAAATTAAAACACTCACATTTTAAAGAAAAAAATTAATTTCGCAAGAAAATAAGCACAAAAATTAAAATCGAACTTTATCTAATAATTTATATGCGCTGGTCTGTTCCTAATAAGTTCATTAATTCGCTTAAGCATGGACGCTGCGTAGCAACGTAGAGCACATTTTTCTTATTTGTGCATCTCGAAACCATTCTTTTATAGTGGATTGTATTAAGTTATCCTTTGTATCACAATTTAATTTTCCAAGTCTCTTTTTCACTATGAACCACGAATTTTCTATTGGGTTAATGTCAATTACCCGGCCACTGAAGCAATTCGATGGTGGATTTTTGAAGAACTCTCTCTTTTTTTTTTTGCAGTGTGGCATGGAGCGAGATCCTGTTGGAAGATGAGTTCTTTGTCTTTCAGTATCTCTAGGACCACTCTTTCCTCCAATAGTTTTATGTATTAGTCACGTTTCATCATACCGTCAACAAGCACAAGTGATCCTGGACCGTTATGTGTAAAACAACCCTAGAACATCTTTTTAGCTGGGTGTTAAGGAGCTTGTTGAAGGTGAGCGGGGGAAGTCTTCTCAGCTGCTAATTTGCGAACATAGGGCACTAGCTCTCCTTGGACAAAAAAAAATGGCTCTCATCTGAGAATATTACCTTTTTTTTCTTCTTCTTCTTTTCAACAGTCCAATCTTTGTACACTTATGTCCAATGGAGCCTGTTTTTCTGCACAGCCTTTGTCCACAGTTGTTTCGTTTTTGGTCTGTGAGCAGTCGTCCTACCTGATTCCAACAATCTTCAACGGACTGTCATGTCAGAAACATTAATCCCACTAGCTGTCAAGTCTACAGCAGACAATGTTGGTTTCATTTTGCTTTTCCTAATTAGTAAACTATCTTTAGTAAGTTTAGTTGTCCTTTTCTGTCAGGAGAAAAAAAAAGGCAACCGTCTTCCTAAACTTTAAAATCGCATTAACAGTATTCAAACCAGCACCACACTCATTGCCAATCTGACTTTGACTCATCGATGTGTGCTGAGAAAGAGCACATTTTTGTACGCTTTCTTGGAGATGTATCCATTTCATAGCTACACAACATGAATAAAACACTACGAATGTCAACTTGTTTACACAGTAAAAATGAACAACTCTATATTAATAAACATCGTAGTAATTTAACTGCGTTCTTTAACTGATGTTAAAACAGTTAAAGCACGCAGCACTCAGCCAAAATAGTGAACGAAAACCAAAACCGAAAATAATAAACGGAAAACAAAACTATTGTGAACCGAAAAAAAACAAACCAAAACCAAAAACGTGACAAAAATTCGGCTTGTTCGGATTAATTTTTCGCTACTGTATATACTTAGGGATAAAATTAACCACATTATCATAAAATTATGTTTCAGAAAGCCATTATCTGGCTGGTCGTGGACTTTAAGATCGTGTATGTACCGCGAACTATTATTATTTATCCGGATCGAGGAATAGTAGCATAATAAATTTCTTCTCTGCAATACTAATTTATTATGCTACTACTACTACTGGAATGTAAGAATCTTTTCAATACTATGATTCAGTAAATATAAAACTATCAGAATTTTGCACTTCACAGACAAATCTGCCTGTTCCTGAAAATGCAAAATTTAAGTTTATGATTTGAAGATATTACAAGTGGCTTAAGAACAAGACTGCAGCTCGCAATAGTTGCAAAAAAGTCAACAAATCTAAATCTGACTTGAAAATAACTAAATGCAGAAAATTTGCTTCCTGTTCAAATAGCACTCTATCCTTCTGGTGCATCGCAACTTCCATTTTTCCGTGCTCTCACCTTCCATACGTCCAGATGGTATCAATGCAACATCACTCAAAGATAACCACCTAGCATCATTTTCTTCCTTATCCAATTCCAGTACAGATACTCACGTTAAATTACCTCTCATAATGCCAGGAGCAGAATACAATACACTGCTTACTCTATTCTTTCGTCAGAAAGAAATCAGAAGAATCCTGAATAGTTTGGATATCAATGTCTTCTGGTATTATGGTGTCCCTCCAGATGTACTCTAAAATTAACAGCAAACATATCGTCTTTCCAATTGTTATTAAGTCCATTCTAAAAAAAAGGAGGAACGAATGAAAACATTAGGCCATCTAACTATTGTTTCATTGCTCTCACTTCAGCTCTGTCGAAAAATCATGGGAAAAGTCATCAACAGCGTCTTCTTAACCATCTAGAGGCCAGTTAGCAATAATCGGAAATATGGATTTCACCAATCACAATATATAAATTTCCTAAAATTACCACCCATCCCTGGATAAAAGCCACGTAAACGTTTGGAAAAATTTATGCGGTTGCTTGTGACATTCGACTGTAGATGACAGAGGCATGCTCACCAAACTAATATTTTATGGTCTTCCTTCTACCATTTGCAAGTGCGTAGCCAGCTTCCTCTCCTCGGCTGCTAATACTGGAGCTCACGGTTCTGTATGCTCTTTCTCTCTCTACTGAACATAAAGGGCTTTTTCTCAATGACCACAAATACAATCCACAACTTTATTGATAACAGTGCACTCTTTTCATTTGTCCAGCCAAGTAATACATAACCATTCCAAACTTCAGGATCCTCTATAACCAAAGTCTTTTTCACATTTTCCCGTAAACTTCGATGCCACTAAAATATAGTCTTGCTTTATTTATCACGAGAAAGATCTCACTTCACTTACACCTTTCGTAACATCTGGATCTCCAAACAAGATCGGATGTTCAAAACACTAAGTTTCACCTATAAACTGCTAATACTATATAAATGTCAAACCAGCTCGACTTTGGAATACTGCTCACACATTCTGGATGCTAAACTACAAATTTCTCTAAAAATGTTTCATCGTATCCAAAAGAGGGCAATCTGGTTAATTGATGATTCAATGATCTACTACATGCTGTTTCTGTATTATGCTTCTTCTTTGACTATTTTATGGGAAATATTAAAACCACTATCATTACTTCACTTTCAGTAGGAACACGATCATTTGGTGATCAAATGTCTTCTACCCAGCTTCATTAAACCTGTCGACTTAACTTCTCTTCCTCCTCTTTCATGCCATCTGCCTCTGCTGTTTAGAACAATATCCCTTCCGATGTCCCTCATACACTTCCAAATGTCCAAGAAACATCAGCAGGTTTCCAGTTTCCTCTTGTCTTTCTCAAACAGAGCACTGATGGGCTATACGTTTTGCAATCCTTTGTGTAAGCAGTGGATAAAATGAATGTAATTTTATAAAACATGTACTACAATAATTTTTTCTGTTATTTTTACTGATACTTAGGAAAGGCAAATTGTATATGGCATATGGAAATCTAAAAGCTGCTGACCTCCAAATGGGTGCTTATTTTTAAAGTGGTTTTATATTTCCAGCAAAACAGAAAAGAGAGAATTAGATTACTCAAAAATTCAAAATAGAATTTAAGCAAAAAATGTTCAAATAAGCAATCGATTTTGAGACTATTGTTTACAGAGTTGGGAATGATGATGATGCTCTCAAGCGCAATAACGGAGAATGTTGCTGTCACAAGAGCTGTATATACTTTCCACGATTTGTTGATAATATGTCCTTTCATGACTGCCACGCTACCAATCTCAAAAATAAGTTTACTATTATGAACTTGGAAATGTTGAACAACAGAAATAGTATATAACTCAATACCCTCACGAGATACTGTGGTATTTAAAAACTAAAAGGATTACCAGTGAAGCCAATGTCGTCTTGAGAATAAACTATAAACCGCTGTATTCAATTACGACAGATATATTTTAACCGAAAATTTAGATCTAACTATAAGGTACTGCATGTTTGATCATTTCACTAAGGATCAAAATCTTTAAAATTATATATTTTGCTTATATATAAAACAAACAAAAAAAATCCAATCTTTGCTAAGTGTATACTAGGAAATATTAAGAAAAACAGACTGACTGAAAGGGAATTGTTATCGTTCAGTTTTAATCTTGCCACACGAAAGCGTTCAAGGTGAAAGAGAAAGGCAAAGAGCTCAAAGCAAATAAGCCTGACCTAATTTAAAGTCGTGAGTCAATATTCGAACCATTAGCAAACTGAAAAAGACTGTCTTTTTATTATTATTTAGCAGCGAGAAGGATACTGAGATGATGGAACGTTAGTACAAGTAAAGACTACTGTGTTTGCTTTAATTGGGGGTATTTCAAATATAAGTCACAAACACTTCTTTCTAAGCTCCTAGAAATACAGTAATTAATACTTCCTCCTCTCCTGTAGTTGAGAAATTAGAATCAGCCCTGAGGTACATTGGTAGCATGCAGTTTCGCTATAAGTTGAATATATAGCTGTTCTAGCAGAGTCGAAATCAGAATGATTTCGACTACTTGCGTGCCACCCTGGAACCAGCGAACTCTGAAGTTGATTCTGATAATTCCTTTCAAGCTTTTAATAACTAGATCAAAACTAAGAGCGCGCTTCATTAGATTTATCTACTTGATACCTAGTATAAGACTCCATATCGAATTCATTAATGAAGCATCTAACAATCGAATACGTGGCATGCAGAAATGCTTCATCACCCAATAGTGTTATACGACATCCTGGTCTTCTGACCCAATTGCAAGAGTCAGCTGTTAGCACTAGCTATTGAAATCATTAAAAAACAGGTCATCACTTAAGGTCGTTGGCCAAAAAACCTTAACCTTGAATCACTAACTGTATATATAAATGAGAACCACAGAAGTCTCAACTTACGTCAGCGCTGACGTGTATATCACTTATACATAAACGTAAGAGAAGAGAAGGTTGGGATGTTATCGCCAAAAACACGACCTTGGACTACGCAGTTTTACACTAGTTGCAGTCTGGCTATAAATTACTACCTAATATTCTTAAATTTTCCTGAACTGCAGCTGCAAGGAATAATAATCTCTAACTGCATGTTGATTTCCGTGAACTGCAGTAGATGTATAATTTTTATGTTTCAGAGAGGGGAGGGAGAGTTAAGAAGCCAACTCCACCAACTCTATGCAAGAATGAGAAAGTCTGATTCAGTACTTTTTTTTAAAAAAAATCTGCACTCACTATTAAAAAAAGGAAAACAACATACACAAAATCCGACTTAACTCTATTGAACCTCGCTTCAAACAACTATTCCGAATAAAGAGAGAAAATGTGTTTATAACAAAACCCTACAGATATGCATTTTCCTTGCACATAAAATGTTTTTAATAACATGTAGTCTTATGCAATCGAATATTAGGTATTCTCCTTTATAGCCACTGAAGTAGAGGAAGTTGAAGTGCATACAGATTACAATGATCTTTTTTTATCTCGATGATTGGCTTTTGTTTTGGATGAAATGATGAAAACTAGAAAACGCATAATTCAAAATAAATAAACAATATCTGGATTTTATATTCAAAATATGAGAGATGCATAAAACATTTCTTGACAAAAACACCAAAAACTTTCTGAGAAACTTCTGAAGTGATGACTTAAATTAATGAATAATATCAATAAGATCTGAAAACATTTCAAATAGGAGTTACAGTACCAGCGAAAGCAAAACACTTTTGCTAGAAACAATTTATTTTTATTTGATAATCGCATTCGTTAAAAAAATGGTTATTTAAGGATCAAAACTCTGCGCGCTTATCGTGCAGTGAAATAAATTATCTTAATAAATAAGGAAATTATAATTACTTCAATATTTGTAAGTAAAACTTTTATAAAATACATAAAAATTACTGGATGAAAGAACAACAGAAGTGATGAACAAAATTGGAGAGCTAGTAGGCTATGACTGTCAATTAACAGTCCTTGTTTGTTGCAAGGACTGTTCATTGACAAAGAGGAATGCAACGTATTGTCACCACTGCAAAACTATGGATGTGATTTCAGTAAATCACGAAAAAAAAAAGTGGTGGATGAAGAATAACGTCTTAGAACACTGTGTTGTTAAGAGAAGAAATCTGAGGATTAAAAAAAAAAAATTTCCAGTATTACGCAAATGGAGAGCAGCTATATATAGAGAGAGAGAGAGCGAGAGAGAGAGATTAATTCATCTAACTGCAAAAGAAAGAAGAAAGACCACAGTGCATACTCAGAAATTCTTAATGCCTACCCTTGTCAAGCTTTTAGATCATGACGAAATTTACTGTTAATTACTTTTATTACCCACTGTTTATTAACAATGGATAATAAAAATAGCTTCAATTATCTAACAGAAAACCTGATTCAAGTCGTTGAGACTATGATAAGAACCGTTTGATTAGCCCAGTCTATAGATTATATTGCATAATCGACTGAAAAAAAAAAAATCCGTAATTACTTTTCGAGCGATATGAATAGGAGTGTGAGTTATAAATAAGTTACGAGTACTTGTATTCTGAAAAGCTTTGCCCCAAAACTTCAAACTGCTTTATTCGTACACTTATAATAAAAATGATTAATTTCTCTACTTCTCATAGACAGAAAAGAGAAACGTTCTTATTGCTATTTATATGATAATTGCGACAAGACAACTTGTATAAACAACAAGCGTAAGATGAGTTTACTGTGTCGGTTAATGGTATTATATTTCTGGGCGGCCTGTCTCTCCTGTTAAGAAGATAAAAGGCAAAGAACGAGAGTTCTAAGGGTGGGCGACACTGCCATATAGATATGAGACCGCTCGTATCAGGGACAGTATCCAAACCGAGGTCTTTTCAACTAAAGAGAATACTGCAGTTCTTTTTTAATACTGCACTTAAAAAAAAAAGATGATTTAATTGCGGCATAGTGAGAAATACATCTTACAAAGTGTAAGCTCAATACTTTTCCTATTCATTACAGAAAATACTGTCAACCCGCTAGAATAGTGATATCATTAACAGTACCCGTTATGCAAAGCAATGGTAATAACAAATACCAGGTACTTGGAATCCATCACACGATTTCCAGAAATTAATTGATTAAGAGCTCAAGAGCTTATTTGAAACGAACAAAAAATGGGAGTAGATTTCGTAAAAAAAAAAAACAAGTTACATCAACACAAGGCAGCTCAACGTATTATAAAGACTATATATATACAATGTGTAAAGTAAACCAAACAAGCAAGTAATTAACTTAATAAGCAAGTAAATAAAAAAGAATATTTAGTGATGAAATTTTCCGGACGACAGAAAAATATCCTGACTACTATGCACCTGGTAGAACATACTACTACTACTACTACTACTACTACTACTACTTAATGACGAAATATAATGACTGAGGCTGAGTAATTTTAGTGATTTTATCTAGGTTTGCTTAAAAATTAAAAAAAAGTAAATGTTAACAAAATCTCCATTTCATTTTTTGTATAGCAAACATTTCATTTACGTTTTGAAAGAAAGCTACGATTACAGCTGATAATAAGTTTGTGCTAATTTCAAGACTGTATTAATAATATTTTCCGTCATATTTGCTCGATTATGCACTAAATACAAAGAGTAAATATTAATTAACAATTCATATTTATACAAAAGACTGCAACCACAAATAAAAATCAATGAATATTCACATGTTGTAGACAGGAAGAAATATACAGTAGTTTTTAATCTGAAAAAAAAAAGGGAAAAAACAGATTGGGTAACTAATGCAGTTGAAATACATCAAAAATGTCGTGCATTTTCTCTTAAAAAAAAATTCTGCTGAGATGGAGTTAAAAGGCTTTTACGGACTTGATATATTTATAGGCTGTCCATATACAGTCGTATAAAATCTTCTCTCTCTTTCTCCCCTCTATCGATGTCTCTTTATACACAGGAGGAAAGTAAACAGTATCCTATATCTTGACATATCACTACTAAAGGCTACAGATTTTCGTACCCCGCTTCAAAATTTATCCTGAATTTTATTTTATTTCGATCGCATCTTTAGTATGTATTTCGTAAGCATAATATATCCGTAAATTAAATTAAATTAAATGGGCATGAAAGGTTAACAACGTTATAGATCAAATTCGTAAGATGAAAAAGCATGGGGTATCATTTAAACATTTCTCTCAAGAATAATTCTAATAATTTGATAGGATGCATATTTCTTAAAAAAAAAAAAAAAAGTACACAGAATGAATATATGATTTTTATGTATCCAGGGACAGATACGTCATGCCATAAATTTGTACATGATGAAACCAGTGGATATATTTTACACAGTTTAGAATGAACATGCGAGTTCAACATTCAGCGCTCAGAACATGAGATGAAAATAAGTGAAAACCAGGTGGTACTTATCAACTATGTCTCATAATGCTGGTCTCCATACAATTCTCCAATGAGGTGGGATACATGCCGTCTAATATACACTATCTACCAATAATTGTTCGGATACTTTAGCAATTTACAACTGATACCAGCAGACGAACCCTAATATTGGGTATACTTTTGGCTTTGATACCAGCACCCTTTGGGGGAAGCTTTCCGCCAATGTGCGGCATCAGGTCGAATTTTTCGCCATTCCTCCATCAAAGCAGCACTAAGTTCAGTGACAGATCGAGGACGTGCTGCTCTGGACCACAATCGCCACTCCAATACGTCCCACAGGTGTTTGATGGATTGAGGTCAGGACTGTGAGCAAACCAGGAGAATACACCCCCACACCATTACTCCTCCATCACCAAACTTTACTGTGGGTGCAACACACTGCGGTAAAAAGCGTTCACTAGGCTGCCTTCAGACTGGAAACAGGTGAACCTTGATTCAACGCTGCAGAGTACCGTTTTCCACTGTTCAATTGTCCAGTTCTCACGCTCTTTGCATCAGGCCAGACGAGTCGCCTTGTTCGTTGTTGTGATGTTCGCTTGTGTGCCGATGCTCTTCTGTGGAAACCCAGTAAATGGAGTTCTTTTAGTACAGTATTAGTGCTCACATTGGTGTTACTGGCGCTCAGGAACTCATCACGGATGGTGTGTGCCGATCGTAGCTGGGTTTTGCGTGCCACTCGTTTTAACACCCGCCTGTCCTTGTCAGTCATTTTCGGCGGTCGCCCTGGGTGTTTTCCTGCACTAGTGATGCCAGAACGTCTCCATTTGTTGATCACTTCGCCAACTGTTGATTTTGGATATTCCAGTTGAGCGGCGATGCCACGTATGCCACCAATGTGACTACCCTACTTTTGTGTTGCCATAACGCCTGTATTCAACTGCTACGATGAAGCGCCGCCCGGACAGTTATTGGTAGATAGTGTACATATATAGCATAATTCTTTTGTGAGATAACATAAGCAAAGCCAAATTTCAGAGAACAGACAGAGATGCATAAATGTTTTGCTGAACTACATCTGTTTTCACAAAAACTAATTATTAGTAAATTCTCAACTGGAACTGTAATCCATCTATCAGACATAATGAAAGCTGAAACTTATCTTTGAAATGTAGAAGATTTCGTTCGGTAAGTTTTCGACATATATAACCCATAGACTTCATAAGGTGCTACTAATTTTATACTGTGGATGAGAAAATGAGAGCACAGAAAAAGTCATTTTTGTAACAGAACTTATTTTACACTAAAGAATTTTTAGGCTTGAAAAAAAGTTGTTCCATGTTTGGTCTCTTAAGATAGGGCTTCTCTACTATATAAACAAATAAATCAAAAATGTAAGAACGAAAAAGTCTCATTAGCCCACCTGCAATACTAATGTACCATAAGTTTACAACATTTCGGAACTGGGGAGTGACAAAACAGAAAGCTAAAGCGCTACCAGATTTGCATGTCGACAACATTATTTTCAATTCTATTGTAGAATGTATAGATGTAAACTTCTACGATGATCCAGTAGTAACAATCTGGTATATTAATAACTAACCCTACTTTCTTGAGCAGTAGTTAAATAAGAAGCCAGAAAGCTTTCCATAAGTAAAAGTATCATTCGTTTCAAACGAAGGATGTCATTACTAACTGGGTGGAAATGCTAAACGAGTTTCATTAAACCAAAGGCTGATGATCTTACTGTGTAGCATTATTAAATATTACGAATCTGTTAACTATGTAATGATTATTTGCAATGACCTCGTCTCGACCATGCATTTATATTGGTGGTTTGAATCGCATGCTTACACACGACCTTGGCCAACTTCCAGATGCAGACAACAATAAGCCTTGAAACCAATATTTTCTAGTGGCTGCAAGTAGCAGCTTCATTAACATTCATGGCTTTTTCTTAAAAATATGCAATGAAACAGAAAAAAAAAAAGAATTAAACTGGAAATGAAATGTTAAAAAAAACTGTGCAACATAAGAAAAAGATTCAGACTTTTTTTTTAACTTTGTTTCAAACCTGAACAGATTCATATTGTTTATGTTAGGGCCATCTAAAAACCAGATTATCAAATGGAACCCGTTTCCGTTGTACGCTTCAACTGCATTATGAATGAGTGTCACTGTTCATTTCCTCTCTCTCTCTTGCTTACACACACACACACACACACACACACAAAACAGAGAGAGGGGGGGAAGGAATATTTGATCAGAATTATTATAAGTTCTACTTCTAATAATCCAATGGTTTACAATGTTGAGCTATCTGGCAAATGTTTGGTTAACTGGATAATGCATGCACTGTCCAACCAATAGGCTATGAATTTGAATTCCACGTGGTATGTTTGTTTGTGGTAAATAAATTACCACCACCACCCGGTGTGAGGCCGCCACTGTGCTTATTTCAGGCCCCTGAAGTGGCTTTGAAAAGAGTTCCATGTTTGGTTTATAAAGCAAATTTTCCAAATTAATAAATCCTCAGCTCATCCCAGTAAGATACGATAGATCTGCAAACTTTTATGGGTGAGATTCGCATAAAAAAATCTGATAATGAAAACATTAATACCAGACACCTCATTAAGGAGAGAGAGAGAACACACACAATAAATATTGAAAAAAAAAAATAATAATAAAATAAAATAAATATATATATATATGGTTGCGTGAATACACACACACACACACACACACACACACACACACACACACACACACACACACACACACACACACACAATGAAAGACTATTAAAATATTGAAGTATTTGTGGAACGAGAACATTTAGTTCATCATGTATGTAAATTTCGAACTACATGTATTTCAAAAAACGCTTAAACTATGTTCGTATTTCCTACAAAACTGCTAACATGAATTGGGCTGTTTACTGACTATATGTCCAGAAGTTAGAGATCGTAATAAATGAGTTATGTGAGTGATTTAATTAAATAATCACTTGAACAAGCTTAGTGATAAGTGCGTAGTAAGAGACCAATACATTATATAATGTTAAATGTGATTTTCGTGGGATTTAATTGTTTCTATTGAAACAATTAAATCTTCCATTTAATACAAACAGTTTCACAAAACGCATGCTACATCAAACTCGTATTATTCACCAACCGGATTTTCAGGATAGACTATGGCACTCCTTGAAAGTACATATTCCGGATGAGATAATGGTAACTTAACAGCCATTCCACGACATTACTTGAAAAAAAAAAGTGACGTAATCAGAAGAAAGGGATAACGTGGTTTTCTAGTCATCATTAATAATGATGAAGTAATCGATTCCGAAAGATTGCAAGGATGAAAATTAATTCAATATTTTGGAAGTAATAAAAATGATGAATGTTTAGATTATGTAGCGTATCAACAACAGTTCTCAAGATTGACCTATTTGCACCGGTATCTTAAGCAAAAATGAGAAGGTATATTTCTTCTGTTCAGCGAATTCTATATGACATCTATCGGCCACATATTCTCCGTTTTTAAATCTCACGCAATAGGAGAAATAAAAGTCATGAGTCATATTTTATTGCTTTTAAGATGGACTGAGCCATGTGACAAATGGACAACTCGGGTTATAATTCGAATGCAAATTAGTATGTATTGTGAAAAACTAAAAACAGAAGCAACGTTTATTTCAGCGAGTGATTAAAAATCCATTTGATTTTTTCAAAAGTTTGTGTTAGAGGTCGTCATTAAATTTTCCGCTAGTCAGCAACGGATTTAACAGTGCATCTTGACTAAGACAGAAGTTAACGTGTTTCAGTGACTGCTCAGATTTAAGTCAATATGAATAGGAATCAAGAAGAATAAATAGAAGACAAATAATAAGCTCACCAGTTGGAGTCACTAAACATGGTGGCATTCGGTAAATGGATTTACACGACTGTGATACAAAACTACTGTCAGCATTAATAAGCAAGAAAGTTAACATTTTCATAGCTCCTCAACATTTATGTAGGAAATCTGGGCAATTTTTTTCTATGACTAGACCTTGTATTGAAAGTAAGAACGTTTGATAATTCCCATAACCACGTGGAATATATTTCACTGGCAATATAACAATGAGTAAATATATAATCTCATATAAAAAATACTATTTTATTAACTTAGAAAACAGCCTTGTGTCTTCTTGTTTAATACTGTTGACTAATGACCTTTCGGTACAATAATTCTCCCTTCAATGCTGAATATCTTAAGACGAGATATTTGGGAGAATGTCTTCCCGCTTCCATTTCCTCTTCTACAGCATTTACAAGCTAGCTTGCTCGGCGGCAATAAACGTCTCTGCCGACCACAGAACATCAGCGTCACTAATCTCATCAAGTGAAGAGCCTCATGAAGAAATCATGCTTAATAGCTTTAAGGTTTTTCAAGAGTCTGACTGTCATCATCCTTATGTTGTCTTGAGGTCATAATGACCTTCAAATGGGAAACATAACAATACTAAATATCATCATATCATCGGTTGATATAGGGTTGTGCCTATTAGCTACCATCTTTCAAAGTAATATTTATAGGAATAGCTTTTTTCTTTCTCAGTCTTTACTGCAGAAAACATTTCTGATACAGAAATGCACATTATGTTTTACAAAACGATCTACTTGTGATTCAAAAAAAAAAAAAAAAAAGCTATCATGAAGAATAAGAAGTTGAGAACTGAGGATTTTGCACATAAAGTGAATTATATAATTTAACGAAGGTTATATCACTATTTATTCTAGTATCATATCATACCTATACCTGATTATGGACTTCATTCATAAATTATCTCTCTCTCTCTCTCTCTCTCTCTCGGATCTCTTTCTTTCATTCATTCTCTTATCTGCACTTGTTTTACTTAATAAATGCAACAGGTGAAGGAATATATATGCATGGTATTACGTTTAACAGATTGAGATGTGCAGTAGGCTATGTATTTACTTCAAAGCATTTCGGATTCAAACACTATTTTTAAACAAACACGGACGAACTTGTTTTAAACAGAAACATAATGGCCTCCCTTTTCCCAAAGTCGTATGTGACTTTTGGGATATTCTTCTTGAGATGAGTCGGAGCTTGTTAAAAGAAGACGGCTCTATCCGTCACCTGATTTATGGCTCACACTGAAGGACGGGATCCTAGTAAGTAGAAGATTAAGTGTTGTCTCGCTTAAACAGAGCTGTTCATTCTCCTCCCCCACCTTTCCCGACACACATGCTAACTTAACTACTCGTAACTCTGACTACAGACAGACTGAATAAGAGCACAGAGGGCACCTTTGTTGAATAGCAGGACTGATAAATGATAGACCGAAAAGAAACTGGAAACAAATATCAATGACGAAAAAGATAAGATGCAACGCATAAACATTTAAGGATGAAAGAGATTAGGAAACTAACCCGAAGTAAAGTCTAAATAAATTTTTATGCGAAACAATTGCTGACTGTCTTTCGCACAAGATACTTACATTTATAAACAATTTTCTTACATCGCATGTCTGTTTACTTAAGTTACAAGTCTATACTCTTTCAATTTTTTTTTTTTTTTTTTTGCTCGAAGGTCTTCAATATTATTCAGCATGGTTGTGATCTTAAGCACACTTTCCCCTCCACCGAATTTCAACTGCATGAGATATGAAGAGATCAGACACTAAAAATATTGTAAAACAAGAATGACTGTCACTATATGATATCATCGCCGTCAGATCCCTTCATGTCTGTTACGATTAGAACATTCATCGCTTAACTTAAACCAGGCTGAGAATTTCATTTATTTTCTGGCATACCATTAGTGGACTATTTCTAGTGGAGCTTTTTTTTTTTGCTGTAAAGATTGCATTAACGAGAAATGGAAAATCTCTTTGAACAGTTGATTCATCGATTTATCTTTTGTTTGGATCTTCTGCTTTTGTCAAATAATTCAATGCGAAGTTCCTGGAAAACAGACGATCGTATATAATACTCTCAAATGTCTCGCCTTTTTTTTTTATTCTCTACAACTGGTTACTCATAGTTGAACTTGACTGCACGTTCTAATCGCCTTTGTCATCTTGTTGTCATAACGTATTTTAATCGCAAGCTTCACTCGCTAGTGAATTATTATCTATAACGTTGTCATACTTAACGTGTCAGAATGGTGATCTCTGAGCTGCCAAAGAAAAATACTCAAAAAAAGTGAATGTAGAAAAAAGAAAAGGGAATGTAATACTGGATAGACACCAACTGAAAATAGAAAGCGTTTAAAGTCATGTATTTAAACATCAATAAATTGTCTTTCTTATTTTTCCCGACAGGTGTCTAATAACGAATAATATTAATGAATTCTCAAACATAATCTGTGAAATATCACACAACAGACCACCTATATGACATTGTAATACATGAACCGGAGTGACGCTAAAGAAATAAGTGACTTAGGGCACCGTACTTCACAGTATTCAAAAGTCCCGACAAAATAAAACCAAATAATAATAGTAGTAAGTAGTAACGGGTACAGTTATGTGACATAAATGACGATTTATGTCACATAATTATTTATTTACTTATTTTGTTAGGATTTGACTGTTCTAGATGGATATCGAGTGAATAAAGTTTCCACTTTGCGACCTGTGAGGGAAAATCTCACTGTATCATGGGTGTTCATAAAAGGCTTTACGCGACTGACTAATTTTTTATTTGTTTGTTATTGGAGGCCTGAAGAAGCTTGAAAAAAGCCATGACTGATCTTAGACGAAATTCCCTAACTATCTAGTCTTGGACGATTCGTAGTATTTATATATTATAAATTTCGAACCTTTTGCCGGTAGGCGTGCCACTATAATTATAATGTTGTTATGTATATATAACTCTACTTACGGATTGCCGTAAGTGGAGTTATATATACATAACAACAACAACAACAAAAAAAAAAATAAAATAAAATAAAATAAATATATATATTATCAACACTGTTGTTTCTAATTCATTATAAATGCAATTCGTGAAATGCGTACGCACCTATTATCAGATGTATCTGTCTGAAACACGATATTCCTCATTCTGGCTACATATATTTTTACTGAAATGTAGTATTTGGAATTCAAATTAGTCAAGTCATCTTAAGTTTCGTTTCAATAAGCCCTTTTGCAGGAATTGACAAAAACGTTTCGAAATTATATAAAAGTAAGTCGTTCTGGCTAAGATTCAATAAAATTTGAGATCTAAAATACCACTAAGTCTGGTTGGTTCTGGTTACAAGCGGGCCATTTTATTGAAAAAAATGCGGCAAAATGAGTATTCGAAATAAGTTATATGTCCGTTCTGGTAGAATGGAGTCTGATAATTTGGTATTTTGAATCTTATTAAAATATGTTCAGTTTGTTCATTTTGATTTTAACTGAAGCATTTTAATGGTAAAATCAGGCAAAATATAGATCTACATAGACTCCATTTATATGTGAAATGAATGATTTTACGTATATTTTAATGATTGTTTCACGCTATTTCCATATTTATTGTATTTCTTCTTCTTTTTTTTCTCAATTAGTTGGATCGGTTTCTCACGCTTTACTATGTGGCATGGTATACAATAGTCTATGTTCAGATCTCCCTATTAATACAGGCTGTGTTCTCCCTTTTCCTCAAATGTATCATAACCTCTCACTATCTTCATATGCTATCCATAATTTTGCCTATAAGAGTACATTGTAGTCCTCCTCTATATTCAAAAAAACATCGAAGTGCTCAATTCAAAACATCAAGAAAATAACGATCAGTGCATTGAATACTGATCTTCACTGTCATCAACCAATGCGGCTAAAATAACCTGACAATCTTAATGCAAAGAAAACAAACAGCCATGTCATTCCCCGAACCCTATCTATAATAATACTTAGATATTCACATATCTATATGAAAGATACCATATATATATATATATATATATATATATATATATATATATATATATATATATATATATATATATATATATATATATATATATATATATATATATATATATGGTATCTTTCACTAACATTCGGCCTTTCTTGAACAAACACATTACATCTATAGTCATTTCTGCATTCCGTGGTAGTGGTGGAATGAGGGGGAGGGGTTTACTTTTCGTCTTTAGGCACTGACTTTCGCTTGAACATCTATTATGTACAAATCTACCTTACTTCTAAACCACTATTCGTGCATTTATAGTGGAACGCCTAAACCTAAACTTTCCTATAAATACTAAAAATTCAGCTTCATGGCAAAACAGATGGCTCTTAGTAGATCACTCAACTCATTGCCTATCACACAACATATGGTGTAACTTGTGAAACTATCTTTATCTTTTGCTCTTCCACTATTCGTTTCACGTGTGTTTTTCGGGACATCCTCCGTACTCCAAAACCAATGATTATAAATCAGCTGTTCAAAAATATGTCAATAACGTTCTTCTCTGTTCTTTATCCCTGAGACTATCGGAGTAATATTTTTTTCTCCTTTAATATCAATTCTAATGGTGGGCAAAATTGATACTGAAGGAGATAAAACATGGAACACTATTTGCTCTGAGCATATTATTTCAAAGACCGTTTTAAAAAGGAATCGTTGATTATCCCTTTTGACAGGTATTACTCCACTGAACAGCGAATATTCAGGTTGGTCTATCGTGTTTTCGGCTAAAATAATGATCTATAAATGGCGAACCAAGGTACGGTGAAGTAATGATATAGAATATCAAATCACCTTCTATATGCGTACTGTGGTTCCACAGGTAAGATCTAGGTAGAAACAAAGAATACGATTTACAGAGTTACTAAATTTCTCCCTCAATAATAAGTTACTACAACTGATACAATTAAATATGTATTTTATTTGCTTTAAAGATAAAAATGAGTTCTTCCTAATTAAGTTAATAAAAAATTTGCTTTTTCTATAAACCTTATGTAGTAAATTAACTGGTTTCATAAAACGTTTTATCACCAAACTAAAGTAAAGGTACGTTAAATGTCTGTGGCCGTGTGCAGAAATTTATACGAGTATAACCGTGAAGCGAAATCTAGAGCTGTGCTTCCCAAACTTATGGATGTAAAGGCCCCCTTTGGAAAAATTAAAATATTTCACGGTCTCCCATCGAAAAAAAAATCGTAATACAGACATATATTATTATAATATTTATTGTATTTATATTCAATACAATTTATATTCAAGATTTTGCGTTTGTAAACTTTTTTGTGCTTCTTACCTTTGAAATTAAATTTATATGAATAAGCATATATTTACTAATATTCATTAAGCGCCGAAATACGCAGGAAGCAAAATTTGTGAACCAACACCAATGTGTGATTTTTTTCCATTAAATATAAAAAATAACAAAACAGAAATAATACATAATAAAAATTAAATACGTTTCTTTTAAGATTTTAAAAAAAAAAAAGAACTACTTAGTCTTAAAACATTTTAAATTTGTTTTCATTATTTCACGGCTCCCTCAACAAAACTTGCGGACCCCAAGGGGACAGCGGCCGACAGTGGGAAGCGCTGATCTAGAGGAAACAGGGTATACGTGGTCATCCTATAAGCCTATGAGTGAAGATGAACGACGCGAGTATCGGTATCAAAACTGGAAAAGCTATATATTTTCGACAATTTAACGCTCAAAACCATACCTTCATTAATGGATCCATGCGTCGTATGATTTTTCCATGAAAGAGCTATTAAAATCCCGCTGAATTCTATACCAACTAACTGAAGATCCTACAAAATGATCTCCTAATGCCGAAATATGGTGCATTAAAAAACTTAATTTTCATCAAATGTACATAATTTGGTTCGATAATAATAAATAATAGCGAATGCAATCAAATAAAAGTGCCCCAACAATATCGCCCTCTGCAAATTGCACAAAGAAATGTTTTTTTTTTGTCTGTTTGTTTTTTCTTCAACCTGTTTTAGCCGAGAAAAAAGATGTAAATATTGTGGAGTGAATTATATTAACGTGAAAAGGGGACACGTGCATATGAAATGAAGTAGCGTCTGCTTCTTTTCCAAATTAAATTATTTCAATGCTTTTTATAATGCTTTGATGATTCGGCGAGCAAGCTTAATAGTAAAACAAAGACTTTTCTTCTGTTATTTTCTGTTTACATTTCTATAATGTGGTTATCAAAGATTCTAGAAGATGTAATAAGGTAAAAAACTGCTTTTGTATGTGTTTTGTTAATTTAACCCGAAAAGTATTTAATGAAATTTTCTCCCATGGGACGTTTATCTTGCTGTATTTCTTCGCATTTTTTTAAACCTGAAAACGCTGTTTCCCAACTTTATAAGTAAAAATGAAATCAGGCGGTTCGGTAGAAAATGACCTTTCAAGAATTGCTACTGTAACAGTAGTGTTGCCATATTTTATTTATAAAGAACGAAACTTAGAATAAACACTGTTTAGGTATGGCTGATAGAAATGTTATCCCGTGTAAGAATTCAATGGCCCTTCCTTCGTTATGAAGAAATTAATCCTATGATAGAAAAAATGAAATTCTCATTTCACAACGTATATTATGATTTTTTAGAATATCATAGAACATACACTGTCACTATTTACGTTTTTTTACAGTCTTTGGATGTTTTCCAAAATGTTTTGATTTAACTCAGAGTATTGCTATCCTTACTGATCATCCAGGAAAAGCAGTTCATGTGGAGTGAAAAAGATGTTCTGACTACCCTAGAGAGCTGTATAGATAATACTGAGATCGACATTCTTCTACAAAATAGGAAAACACTAGTATTCTATCTGTATGTCAGAAATTATGCATCACTGCATCTTGAGCAATGAGAATTATTACTAGTTTTTCACATTCTAAATGATAAACTGAACCAAAAATAACAAAGTTAATGACAAACAGAAAGCGAATCTCATTTTGTATCAAAATACTGTATTCCGTTAACAAAGAGTTAAGATCATTAGATACTTCGAATTTTAAAATGCACTGGCTTGCTCTTCAGGATGACCAAATAGAATTATTAAACAATTTCGTAATTTTCCTAATCCAGAATATGTTAGAGAAAATGCATTTTCAGTATCTATGATGAACAAATTAGCGCTCTGGATTCACAAGTTTGTGAAGTTACTTTCTGAAATGTCTAATATTCTCAGTGAAAAAATTTCCTGTAAACTACAATTTTGCCTTCTCTAATCATCATAGTCATTTATTATTATTTTCTGTACGCAGAACATTTCTTTTGTTTTTCATGGGATGAATCAGAGCTATTTCGTTGAGAAGAAAACCTGGCATTACTGTATCAACTTTTTATGAAATAATTTTGAATGTTCTAACCTTCATTCAGCAAATTTCTCACGCAATAAAACTTGTAATTTTTAAAACATTTCAGTGCAGCAGTTTTCAGTCTGATTGGCAAAATGCGAATTTCAAAACTCCAACATTATCCAATGAAATTCAGTTTTTCTATGATGATCGCATCCACGAAAAGTCGTGAAGTTGTAACACATTAGTGCCAATTTAGAGAATGGACACCTCATTCTCACAGAGACCTAAGAATTTTTTAAAGCCAAATTCTTAGGCTTTAAAAATTCTAAGAAATTATGAATTCTTGAATTCATAATTTTCCATTAAGTTTGAAAATTGTTCTGCCAGTGATGTTACACTGGCAATGAAAATCCCCTGTCACCTAAAGACATTCCTAAACATCCATACTGCAACGGGATATAATTCCAATTCATAGCCTGCAGGCTGAAATATAAAGTATGAGAAAGATGGAAGAGTTTGATTTTATTTTCTGTACTCATATGATCAGAGATAAAAATGTGCTAATCAATGAGAATAGTCATAACTATTCATCGAAATCCAATCTGATTGCATTTCGCAAAGTGTGAGGGTGCCAAAGTTAAAACACTTTCCCCGTTGTGTTGAATACATATACATACAGCGTGCACTTATTAAAGTCGGAATGAAAGACAAAACTGGAGCAGTTACGTGATTTCCGGTTTCATCAATCCTATAAATACATTGGGTTGATGAAATATTGCAATGTCATACAACCAATACTGAAATATGTTTCAGAGTATGAATTAAACAGCTGTTGCAAGAATTCTCACCCGTACATGACTCCCCATATAGTGGATTGTGAAATGTTAAGCTGCATATCATGTGTTGTTTAATTCATCAACTACTTGTTCAAAAATAGAGGACATGGTTTATAATTCAGAGACTAAATCTTAAAATGCTTCAACTCTATTATTTAAGAATTCATTCAGAATGCATTGCAACTATTTTATGGTACCTACTGCAAAAAAAATAAATAAATAAACTTGCTCCATAACTATTTAAAACAACAGCTTACTTTTATCTCAACATGATTTCATTCTCTTTAGTGATCGTGTATAATACCACTGAAGTGAAAATAAAACTACGCCGCACTGAACTTCCAAAACTAAACCACTGAATTTGTTACAGTAAAATACTTTGCATCCTATTTAATCATCGATCACTCCATTTCCTATTTTGTTTCTTGTTCCTCGATCCATATGACACAAGGCAAACAAATCGCAAGATATACTCTGATTTCTTTACCTCCATTCTGCAGAAACATCTTCACTTCCAATAATGAAACCTGAGAAATGCAGTCAGCGCTTCCCTGGAGGGTATTCCACCTCTCTCTCTCTCTCTCTCTCTCTCTCCCTCCCCTTCTGTAAATAGAGGTGACATTCGCACACAGAAGTGAACTGAGTCGACAGTTAACCTGTCATTTATCTTATTTCTTGCAGCCGTTTATTATCTTGAGCTCCTCAAACTACCGCTTATGAGATCTTAGAAAACTCAGCCTGTGCACATTTAATATCCTATGTTTAAACATCCACGGTTTGGATGGAAAATAAGAAATAAAGAATGCTGTCACGCTGGATGGAACTAGCAATTCAATAATCAGATAAAATAAGACAAACACAAGAATAGTTTAAAATATATATGCAGAAAAAAGTTTAAAAATATAACGGATATATTGCAAATAAAAATCAACATTTCTTGGAGAAGAATTCTCTATTTATTCTACTGATACTCAACACGAGAGATAATTAGAATTGCATTATGACTGCAAGTTATATTTATATGAAATGGTCTTAAGATTGAGTATCTATCCAAGTAAGTGGTTTATTACGTTTTAGCAGATCTGTGCATAGCTGTAGATCAGGAGTCTCCAAACTACGGCCCGCCAATTGGACTAATTTTCCAATAAGAATCCGCGAAAAACAAACAAACAAACAAAAACAAAAAACAAAAAAAAAGGGGGGTTTTGATAGATTTCAAATGCATTAATTAAAATTGTGTTCAAAATATATTCCCGAATAGCAAAAAAATAACCGCAATCCAAGTTACGGTCTTTCTGACTGTTAAAGGTCGGTTAAAATCGACTAACGAAGAAAAAAAATGTAAAAGAATTCAAAACGAAATAAAAAAGTTACATCCGAATAAACTTTTTTATCAACAAAAGAAATTTATGTCGCACGAAATAAGAACACTTAAAAAAGTCGGTAAAAATACAGTTAAAATGAACTAACGAGCAAAAAACGAAATAAAAACAAAATTTTCCGATCTGCATTCATTGACAAAAAACTCTAAGTTATACGAAATTAAAAAAAGTTACATGTAAATTGTCGGCGTATATTTGGTTGAAAAACTAACGACTAGCAAAAATTTAAACAAATTGTTTCCCGAATGGAAAAAAAATGAATTCGGCTATTTCAAAAAAAAAAAAAAAAAAAAAAGTATCAGTTCGCGCGTAGAAATTGTCATGATAAGATTTTTTTTGGTAATTTTTACAAAAAAAATTTCTTTCTTCTTTTTTTTGGATATTCGGGTAAGTTATTAACCGAAATATCCAAATTATTACATTGCACCAAAATATTACGAAATATCCAAATTATTTTATTGAATTAGTACAATGTAATAATTCAATAAAACTCATATATCTAGTTCTAGAGTTTTTTATTACTACGGCCCGCTGAACAGTGCTGAAGTGCTGAAGTACCCATGTGGCCCTCACGGCGAAAAGTTTGGAAACCACTACTGTAGATCATATCTATAACTGAAATTCTTAATTAAATAAAATGCAATTCATATTTACGAGAAATTTTGTTTCAGAATAGCGCCTTAAGTCATTAGACTGTGTAAGTTCCGAACAAATGATCAGGTATCGTTGTCCTCAATCTGAAACCACTAATTATAAGGAAAGCAGCTTGTCATTTGAGTACCTGTCAAATGACAGAACCGTAATGGGTTGACCAGCCACTATAACAAAACGCCCTACCACTGAATGACCGAATCAATGTCAGAAGAGCTTGAATTATAAAGAGAAAAGAAAAAGAAAAGAAAAAAATTGAAATTTTAATCTAATAAAATCTATTTTAATGGAGTAATTGGATTTACTAGCCAATACACATTAAAAACTATTTAACATGTATTAGTATTAACTAACTAACTGGCTGCAGGTTAGAATCTCGCCATGGGTATAGATGTTTGTGCTTTGAGGCCTGAAGTGTCTTAAAAAAAGACCATATTTGGCCTCTATGGTAGGATTTCGGGATTATGTTAAAAATCAAAAAAAAATAAAAATTAAAATTAATAATAATAATAAAAAAATCCTTTCTCTACAATAAAAATTCTCTACCAAGATACTAATGTACTATAGGTTTACAACCTTTCGTGGGTGGGAATCACATTAAAAAAAAAAAAAAATTAAACAGACTTCGAACTGTGTGTGTGTGTGTGTGCGCGTGCGTGGAGTTGCTTTCCGTACCCTTATTAGTCACGTAAGTGAGTAAACTATTTGTGACAAAAATAAAGATGTTTATTAAAACTGATTTTACTTAAAATCATTAAAATTCTTATGAATTTTAACTCAACAGCCTTCATAACTGTAAAACACATTTCTGAGAACTTTCTTACAAGGAAGAATTGTTAAATAATTTCAATGTGTCTAACCATATATCAATATGAAAGCTATTATAAATGTAACGCTCATAGTAGCCTCGCTCTGTCATTGATTAATTAGTGCTTCTATCTTTACAAAAATAGAGATTTCTAGTAAATGGATTGCGTGCCGGACGAGATTCGCTAATCTGGCCTTTGAGAATATAATCAAGAAATCCGTTTACAAGCATCTGTTTATATAAAATCAAATGACTTTATATACGATGCTTCATTAATGGTATATCTATCTGCCAACCCCTCTAATAACAGTAAAAAATTGTGAGAAACCCAACCACACTTAAATTTTATTTAAATATATTTTTTCAGTATCCTTTTGAAGCTAAGCAAAAAGCCTCTGTAGTTCAATTGGATTTGAGGATGCCTTTTGGATGAAAAAATCTGGATTCGAATCCTGTCTAGGACGCAAAGAACCTTTATCAGTACTTTTCAAACGAAGGTTTAGTCGGTCTCATAGAGAGATAGAGGTGTTTCTCCTCTAGGAAACTCGGTTTTTCATCCCGAAAAACAGATAAATGGGCTGCAAAAATAAACCCAACTAACCGCCATAATATATTTTGCAAAGAGAATTAATTGTCCTAACAGAGCATTAATCAGATTTCAGATAAATCGAGTCACTTCGCCATGGCAGGCCAATTAATATAACATGAAATGGGAGATGGAAATGAGCTTACAAAACTTCCGAAAGAGGATGACAAAGAATATGATACAGATAAGATAAAATGATGCACAGACGAGAAAAGAACAGATAGTCAAGATGAGTAAATTAAGTAAATTACTTAACTCACTAGATGGCCAACAATTATCATTTATGCTTCAAATACTTGATAAAGAAAGCAATATTCGCCTTCCTGATATCTACCTAAAACACAACTTACTGCGTTAAATTGCTTTTCAAATGCATCTTTTATTCGCATATAAAATGTATGTAATGCGAACACCTAGATTAATTGAGAAGATTGTATTAATACAGAAGTGTACTGCTTAAGCAATGAAAGTTGAAGAATCATCACTCATCACTTTGTTTAATATCAGTACCCGTATAAGAGCACACGTAAGAAATTAAACTTCAGTGTAGGTGCTATATAGCTTAGGTTACATGGGATGTTTATGAAGTAACAAATTTCTTATATGACCAAATTAAGTAGATGTGCCCAACCCAGACAGAAATCGTAAATTCGTTGAACGAGCTATGAAGGAGAGTGTCATGTTAGAATTCTTTGAAACAACCACCGGATGTTTCAAAGAATTCTCAATACGTTTTCCCTGAAGACAAGAGCTTCACGCTTATCATGACTGTGTAAATAACCAAATTTCATATGAGCAGGTTTTTTTTTTTCCTCCGCTGTAGATTACAGTGTATGTTCGTGCCGCAACTACGATATGAGCCAAATTGACTGATAACTGGTAGATTTTCTAAATTGGTTCATTTGTAAATTGGACTCATATTTACAGGCGCTCATATTTTAACATTAATTTAGGAAGAAAATTATATCTCTATTTATAACTAAGTTAAGCAAAAATAAATAAATAAAAGCAGAATTCATAGAGAAGTGAAGCTACAATGTTGCCTATGCATGCAGATGATCTTGCATTTTTTTTTTTTTTGTGCGATGATAACTTGAAATTATTCGAGAGCTCAAAATAAAGATAATCCATTCACTACAGATTTTCCAGTCACATTGATATGCTATTTAATACTTGCGCGTTACCTTCAGAAAGGCTATCACAGCAAAGGCAGATTACACAGGATGTGAAACTTATGTCAGTTCCTGTATTCGTATGCAGACAACCGTGTCATCATAACATCTGTGCATATACTGTATATTTAATACAACACCTGCTTCTTTGAAATAGTTATGATGTGATGTGTTTTGGACATGAAATTTCCCGAGAACAGGTAGGTGCGCCATCCTCCTATATAACCCATTTACCTGGTTATTTGGATGACCGTAACAATGTAAAGTTAACTAACCTCTTAACAAGAAACACAGTGCGTGTGTGTGACCAATCATATTTTCCATATTGCACCCAGGGCCGAGTTTAAGGGTACTGTGACCCATGAGATATAACTTTTAAAAGCTTCTCCATGTACTGAGTAAACTTTAAGTTTGATGTCCCAGACTGTGCTTATCAGGATATACTTAACTTTTTGTATCGGTTTATGCATAAGGATGGTGCCCAACCCTTCTTTCTCAGGTAAAAAGACCCTGACATTATTTTATTGATTGCGTACGTATTTAAGCATCAGTGGCCTGACACGAACTACGCCCTTACCTAAAACTGTAGTGTACCAGAAATCCATCGGTCTGCATAATGTACACTTCACGATGTAATATGATTGTGCGATTTCATTTCGAAATTTTTATTATTTAAGGGTCTATTAGCCTACTGTAGCATTAATTATCCATGTGCGAGAAAAATCAAGTAAAAAGAAAAAGAAAAGTATACCCAGGAGTAAAATCTCCTGACTATAGTTTGACAGCCGAACTATCAACTGTCAGGAAAATAAATCACGAATTTAAGAAACGTAATGCAAAAAATGTTACCCCATAAGTAATGCTAAAGCCGAACTTCTGAAATATTCCAGAAAATGGAAGGAACATCTGATTGATGTTCCTTCCAATTTCTGCATATTTTTTTTTCGCATGAGGGAAAAAAAATATGCTCAAGGAACAAACCAACATTTTCTCCTTCAATACCACAAGAAGGGGAGGGGGGTATTTTGCAGGTTCGGCGTGTAGAGGAAGCGCCACAATGCTGCCACTAATAACATCAGCTGCACATTGTTGGCAATACGACCTAGTCACCATGCAGCTGCCGGCGATCAAGCTGCCCTGCGCGTGCACTCTGAAAAGATTCCACTTTCTCTTGTTGCTTCGTAGTCCATGACGGCTGATGAACTTGGGGAACGCCTCAAGCGAGATAGACGGTCCCGTACCTTTCTGTAATAAGAGGCACAGTTTTCACGTAGTGATCGCATTGGTAGGAACGCCAACTCTAACAGCAACGTAATAGTAACTTGAACGTGCTTCGCCATCAGCGTGCGTGAAGCAAAAACTGCTACGTGAAGCAATAGTTTTTGCCCCCCCCCCCTCTCCTCATACATTAAAAGCATTCACAGTTTGCAAAAGACATTTACCAGCAAATAGCTGGCATTAACAAATATTTGCAACTTCAGGTTAATATCGATAAAAGGCGTTAAGGAAATAGTTTACTTATTCTTAAGCACTTATTTTATGATCACAGAATTCCACATAGATTTTAGATGCGCTAAAATGTCCACAAATGAAATCAGGTAAAATACCATGATGATTAATAATAAATAATACTGTCTTTACGAAAGACAATATGATTGTATCAGTTACATAAATAGTCTAATCATTTTAATTTTCTTCAAACCTCTTGATTAGTCAATATTATGCTATGACGCTAGCTCCATTTGTACAGTTCTATATTTATTACGGATAGCACAAATAAAATTTTTCACCAGATCTACACACCCGAGAATTTTCCATTCTTGACCAGCAAGCAGGAATCGTTACTATCTGGATTAACTGACATTTTCCCCTTCGTTTATTTACAGTATCGCCTGTCCTTTAGAGAAATTATTCCAAATCTTTTCATGGGCAGTTGGAACATTTCCTATGCATTTTCAAGTGATTCAGTAAGCCATTTTCAAATAAGATAGGTTTCCTCAGAAATTAGGATTTAACAATCCCCAGGGAAACAGCAAACTAACGGATGAAAACACACAACGACATAAAAATGCCCTTTTCCGTGTCCTTTGGTACCTCAGCATTAATTTTGACTAACGTTTAAGAAACTACCAACGCAATCAATCAATTCAGTACTAGTACTATTAAAAGTTTCTCTTTATGGGATGTTTGAGCACTATCCTTGCAGGAAAAATGAGCAATATAATTTGTATATGGAAATATGATAATAGGCTATGAATTGTATCCATAAAGCGTATATGATATCTAATTAAGGAGAGACATCTATTACTTTGATAAGTCCAAATGGGCAGATTAAAGTAGCTAACAGTCATGATTATCTCGCCACACACACACACACACATATATAACCCAGTTTTGAAGCCATACATGCCTGCACGTTAAATATCTTTATACGAGATAATTACTAGTAACAAGTTTCATAACCTAATTATGTATGATGAAATAATTGCATCATTTTAGCTCGGAATAAGGAAGGAGTTGATAATTATTATTTACACATATACAAATCAGTAAGTATACAGAGTGTAAAGATTATAAAAATAAACTGGAAACTTTTCTCTTCGTGGTCAAAACAATTCCCTCATTTAAAATAAATAACTGGGGGGGGGGGGGGGCTGTTATGCTATTATACAGCTTGCAATAAGGGCACATAATTCAAATCAGTATAATTGATAAAATAAATCCAAAAATCTCAAATAAATGAAAATGTTTTTCTTTTTTCTTTTCTGTCATTATTTCAATATTCCAGAAAGCTGTTAGCACGGCAGTGCAGCTTAATTGACCTGCAAAAACATCCAACTTGACATTTCAGGAACGAGAACTCAGTTAAACAATTTGGAGCACTTAGCCAACGAAATCGAGTTCAATTATGAAACCAAACAGATATATACCTTGCACAAACTCTTAACAACCATGTATATCTTTCTCTGGAAGATATACAATTTATTAGCATTTTTTTTTAAAATTCAAATAGTCACAAATATCTACAAACCGACTTGCTAAATAATTATACTGAAAATTCATGAGAATAATCTGTGGAAACTAATTTTACATTCGGAATTGTATCCGAAACTAATTCTTGGATGAAATAAAACTTCACGTTTATAATAACAAGAAAACAAACAAACAAACAAAAAAAAAAGGTTAGTTTTCATCCAAATCTCATATATAATTCCTATATTGACTTTCGATTACATCAAACAACATCAAAAAAGCAATCTCACAGTTTAAGTCGGTAGCGTTCTGATTTGTTATCATATGAATTTAGTCAAGTAACAAAAACAAGAAATAAAACTAATATAATTATAACAGCTAATTAACTAATCGATTACTGCTGTCCCATTTGGTTAAAAATTATTACAACACTTACCGTCATTCTAGACTGCATCAGCTCTAAAGATAGTGCTCGCTTAAGTTTGCTAATGATATTACTGGAGTTCTAAATAGAAGTATTAATTATAATAGCAATATCACGTTGATAAGCCAGAATAATATCGCTTGTTTATTTCGTGCCACTTATTCTATATATATTTGCAATGAATCACACTAAATCAGTGGCAAGTTATTTTTCATTACTAGCATAAAGCCAACTTGAAATACTTTTCATAAAATTCAAAAACTTTCTAGCTCCTTTGTTTCGTTCAATAACACTATACACAGGTTATCAAGGTAACATTACATTCAACTACAATGTGCATGAAAGTGTACGCATTACGCAATATTTACTTCAAAAATTCAACCAAGGTAAGCCGAATTAACGTAAAGGTTAGTAGATGTCAATGACAGTAATATAGGTTTGTGAACCGGTTTTCGTAAGGTTGCTGCGGCCACCACATGAAACATTCTTTAAACCGAATAAATAACAAAAATCGTACGGACCGCTTTGCCGGTAGTGTGACAACTGTTCAAAACTACACAAGCTGTTTAATGCAGTACTGAAATCTATATTATTCATTTAAAAATGTCTTACCTGGCCGAGATAATCAAACCCGTGTTTCCTGGCAAGTTCCCTGGCTACTTCGGGTCCGCCTTTCACAAATATAACAAATTGATCTGTATACACTACGGCCGAAGTTAATGAAATCGCTAGAAGTCCAATGATTAGGCGGTGGACCGCCTTTGTATGTGGCATTGTGCGTATTGCCAATACGAGGCCTTCTGGTGTACAACCATGTGCAGCTTCACGCAAACGGCCTACAACGATTGAATTGACTTTAGAACAATTCCTGAAGAGCCGTACCAACGTTCTACCGGTAACGATGCGCGTAGCTACATGTCCATGAGGTTAGCGGAAAGCTTATAAACCACCAGGTCCTAGCTTTGCGACGTGAATCACAGCCGTCATCTACTGTGGCTCACGCTCGACGCTCGCGCCTCAACTAGCATTAGCAGTGACGAAACAATGCAACCTGTTTCATAGCCACAGTCTCGTACCCAGGCGTTGCATTATTACGTGTTTGTTTCCACGGTTACAATAATAAACGTTTCAAATACAGGTTAAAATATTGTTACAGTTGCTCTAATATTTACCAACAACGAGCTGAAAGAGCTTTACTGTAGCCAAAGAATTTTTATGATGGTTATTTTTTTTTTAATAGTAACTAAGTAGTACTGTATAATATGGTAAAAAGAGCTAGAAATCGCACGAAATCTCGATTGCAAAAGCCAGTGTATTAAGCACGCAATATTCTACAATGAGAAATGTTCAATAATTATTTATTTCTTACTTAATTATTATGGAATTAAGAAGAGAACAGAACTTGTACATACAAGTAATTTAATTTCAAAACATATGACATATAACAGTTAATCTGATTTTTCTGGTAAAATCAACAGAAACCAAAATTTCCGAATACTGAGCAAGCTGATATGTTTATGCCCGGAAATGCTAAGAGAGAAGACCGCTCTCTTGCGAAATATTATCAACGGGAAGAACTTGTGAAATAAGCAAAATCAATAAACTTGCTTAGTTAATAAAGAGATAAAACGGCATGTAGCGTAAAGCGCTCGATGTTCCGTTGGCATGATATGAACTCAACGAATTACCAAAATTCATAATTAAAACTATGCAGTACATGTAATTATATATATATATATATAATGTTTGTGAAGAAAGTCAGTCCGAGACTAATCCGATGACTGAAACAAACAAAAAAAAAAAATTGTGAATTATATTTCACGGTCAAATCCATTTGCATAATACGTAGCTCTGAGCATTGATTAGTTTGTGCTATAATTCGCATATAGCTCATCTTTTCCTTCATTCGCTCAGATATTTTTTATTATTTTTATTTATTCATTATTGCTTTCTGTTTTTTTTACATCTACTTACTTACACAAAAAATAAATAAATAATAAAAACACCTGTATATTCAATACTAAATTACATAATTATATATAATTTTAATTAATATATTCTCCTGCCATTAATAACTATCTAATACATCCTTAATGTTACATAAACTCACCATTTCTGAAGATTCTTTCACCTATTTTCAGCCTTAAAAGTAAAATAATAACTTCATGTAATACTTTTCTTTTAGGCTTGCACGGTGATCCGAATGCATTTTTGGAAATTATGGAGACAACTACCGTGTTTTTTCGAACTTTATTCAAACACGGTAGTTGTCTCCATAATTTCCATAAATGCATTCATGTAATACTACTACTACTACGACTAATAATAATAATAATTATAATAATAATAATAATTATTATTATTATTATCTGAGACCTCCAGAGAGTGGAGGACTCATCGAAGAAGGCTATAAATCACCCAAACCAGCTTTCATACCTTCCCTTAAATTCATTCACACTAGATGCACTCACTACCCCTAAAGGCAAACTATTCCACTGCTCTCCGGGAGAAAAACCTAGCTCTTATCCCTTTCTTGACTGTGAACAAACTTAACTTCCATAGATGCCCTCGTGTTCTCTCCCTACCTTCCATATAAAGAAAAATTTCATCAGTTGATATCCTAATAGGATATCGCTATCATATCAGCCCTCTTTCTCCTATTAACCAGAGTGCAATCCACATGCTCGCAGTTTGTCCTCATAATCTAAATCCCATAATCCGGATATAATCTTTGCAACTGTTCTCTGCACCTTTCCACGGCTTCTTTATCCCCTTGGAACCCGGGACACCAAAGCTGCGCAAATAGAAGTCTTATCAAAGACTTCGATGTCGTCTTATCAAAGCCTCATAAAGAGTCAAAATGTCTTCCTTATCCTTACATGTCAAGGTTCGCTTCTACATCGCAATTATCCTCTGAGTTGTATTTGCAACTTTTACTATGTGACCTTTGAACTTCAAATTCCTATCCAGCAATATACCAAGATCCCTTCCCTCTTCGGTTTCTTGTAGCATAAAGCCGCTCATATAATATGCCGCTGGAACTCTAATCACGTCAAAGTGCATAACTTTACACTTACTAACATTAAACTGATAGCTATTTTAGTTTTCCCAAATTTCCAGTCTATTCAAATCATTTTGTAATTGCTAAATATCAGTAGCATCCCTGATTTCCCTGCCTATCTTCGTATCATCTGCAAACAATTGCACATCTGATGTTAGATCCTGCCTGATGTCATCAATGTATAGATTGAATAATAATGACCCAAGGATTGAACCCTGATTACACCAGTGATCACCTTAAATCTTGCAGATTCACACCCACTATATACAACTTTTTGATATCTGTCTGTCAACCATCCCCTGATCCAAGTCAAGAGTTTATATTCCAATCCCACATTCCAAAGTTTATGTAACAGCCTTTCGTATGGTATCCTATGAAATGCATTAGAAAAATCCAACATTATCATAGTATAACCATTCCCTTTATCCAACTCCGCCGTAACATTGTTATAAAATATGAGCAAATTGCTAAAACATGACCTTCCTTTAGTAAACCCATGCTGTTTCTACATGGATTTCTTGCAGAAACAGCATGGGTTTCTTGCATTTGTCTATTCATTTCTGTATGCGTTCTTACCAACTTCTCTAAAATGTTCACAACCACACCAGAGATACTAATAGATTGGTAGTTAGACACATCAGTTTTTGCACTACCCTTGTAGAAGGGAACTATCATATATTTCCTTCCATTCTTGTGGTATCATTCCTGAGCTGAGACTCAAGTTATACAAACATGTGAAAGGCCTAGCCAATTCGGCTGAACATTCCTTTAGCAAACGGACTGATATTCCATCTGTCCCTATACATAAGTTGTTATCCAGGTTATGCAACAGCTCTTCAACCTCGTTTTCATGAACCTATGACTCTTCATCCAATACAGTAGCAGCACCGTGCACCATGATACATACACCTGGTTGGTATATCTTAGCAAAATGACCACTCATTAATTGAACAATCTCATTAGCTTCCGACACTCGAGTACCATCTGCATTCAATAAAGTTATTCTTCCACATGCGTTCTTTCTTTTTCTTGCGGCATAACGATAAAATTCTTTTGGATAGCCTTCAGCTTGCATGACCAATTTTTTTTTCATACTTCGATTTAGCTTTCCTCACAATACTAGTTACTTTTCTGCCCTGAGCTTTATATATTTTATAACATCTCTCACTCTTATTCTCGCGATATTCTTTCCATATCACCTTATTATATAATAATAAACTTATTAGGTAATGGAGCTACCTCATTTCTCCAACCAGAGGCTAAGTTGAATAAGTAATATAAAAGTTTTAATTTACATTAAAAAGAGTGAAGGTGGGGATAACAAAATATTCAGAGCCAAATTTGATTTAGTCTAGAACATAAGGTATGAGAAAGGTGTTGAAAATAAAGCATAAATAAAAGAAAACAAGGAAAATGATGAATAGAATGAACTACAGATTTTAAAAAATTAAAAATAGAAAATATGAAAATTAAAAAAAAAGTTAAAAACCAAAAATGTTTTAGTTTTCATACTTTGTTCATTGTTTTTAGTATATGATTTAAAAATAATAATAAATTATCTAAGTTAACGATTTAAGAAACAAAGCAATTTTGTATGGGTTTCTCATCGACAAAATTAGCACTGAATGGTATACTGATAATCTGGTCAATTCTGTGTTGACCCACACAATGGCAGTTCTGTGGAAACGACCCAAACATGGTGCATTATCGACATGATAATACACTATGCCATACTGTAAGGGCTGTGCCAACACGTGCAGTAAATGGAAGTGCAAAGGTTAGACCCAGCCACAGTAGAATTGAAATCCTGATCTGAATCCGATAAAGCATATCTAGAGAGAGTTGGAAAGTTTTCGGTGAGACCTACACATCTACTTTCACTATAGGAACTGACTGCAGTTTTGGCGGAGGAATGGGACAAAATGCCTAGTTCTGTTTATGAATACTCACTTTAGCCGGGGAGGGGCGAGGAGAGCAGCATATAGTGATTGCGACCAAAGGCAAGCCAACATTTCCCTCCTCGTTTTTTTACTTTTTTTGAAAATAAAGAGTTTACGAAACATCCTGATATCCACATAATTTCTGTAACATTACACGCATGCGCAAACGGCAATTTTAGAAATCAGTCGAAATTATAACTGGCCATGACACTATTATTATTATTATGCGATTTCTGATAATTATGATAGGTAATACATGAACATGGAGTCGAAACATGTTTCTCTAAAGTAATACTTATCAAATATATTTTGATATCAGACACCTGTGATCTTTATCAGCATGCAGTTGACTTAAGAGTAAGCTGACATCACATATCATTGACATGAATCTGTGAATGTTCCAGGGGCGGTTCGTGGAACTGCGAAACTGCAGCACTCCCAGTTTTTCTCGATATATAAATATATTTATTAATTTATTTATATTTGCTTGTAATATTTAATTTCATCATCAACAATCCTATACAATTCTCTTATTTTGTATAAAAAATAATAAAAACCCATCTTGTAGCACTTAGGAGGGCGACGGACGCTAGCAGCACTGTGTTTACCACAGTGTCATATTGCTACGCCTGCAAGCATATGCACTCATAGTGAGATGCGAGCTATTAGCGTAATGCGGCACTATCCGTCGCGCAGTTCCATTGTTGTTTATATACAGTTTGCGCCAGTAGAAGAGTGTTCGTAGTGCTTATCGTGTTTACTCCCTCTCTTTAAATATAAACAACAGTGGAACATTACAATTAAAGGATTTAATTGTAATGTCCAAAAATTGTAAATCTTTCTTTAATAACAATTTTTAAAGGAATGGATTTTATTTTTAAGTAATTTTGAATTATACTAAACTGTATAATTTTATCGATAATAAACAATATTTTTTCATGAAACAAAACAAGAATAATATATTTTATTTTAAGTAATTTTGAATTATACCAAACTGCATAATTTTATCGATAATAAACAATATTTTTTCATGTTTAATTTTTTTTTAAATTTTTACCATAATTTTGATATTTTATCCAAACACGTACATACGTACTTACAGTGTGTATGTATATTCCGAAAGTTGCAGCACCCCCACGATTTCAAGCCACGAGCCGCCACTGGAATGTTCCCTAATAACTATTAGGGAACATTCACACAAACCAATCAGTCACATTCACTAACTGCATCAAATTCTGAATTTTCTAAACAAAGTAGCGCTGCAAACAGAACCAGTAATTCTCAATTCAGCCAAAATGTCATTTTCAAATCGATTTGAAAACCATTTTATGAAATGAAAACATGTATATATTTTGTTGAGTATGTAAGTAAACATGTGGCTCTATTTGAGCAAATAATTACGCAATAATATTGAGCAAATAACAACTATTTCAGCGTCTCCTAAAAAATACTAAAAGGAAAATTAACTCTGAAAGAAAATTTCAAGCATAAGATAACAGAAATCCAACATACTAATTAAAAGAGGTTCTGTGTAGAGAATCACATTAATGAGTAGAATGTTGATAAAAAAAAATAATAACGAATCAGCGAGATCATGTTTGGAATGATGCATCATCAGATATTTACGGCGTGCGCCGGCCGTATTGACAATATATAACGTTGTTTAAGAAATACTTAGAATATTGGCGGAATAGCTAAAGAGAAAAGGGAAGTTTTCGAATGTCAAACACGATTGGAAGAACTATTTTTGAAGAGTAGAACTAGTTTTCATAATCGTTCGGGTAACTTTCTCTCTTATCCTTTTCACCTGGAAACTTTATATAATGGGAAACTGTTGAGTAGATCAGTGGAAATTTTGACTAAACAGTTAGTTCGTTCTAGAAAAAACTACCGTTATCGCGTTTTATTGTTTTGGTATGCTCATTCCATTCAAGGCTTTCTATAATATTGCAAGCCTTGCTATTTCGTACATTCTGTAAGAGTTAAGGATTGGGATCGTACCATGGCACAGCTGTTACTAAAATAACGTAGTTAGTGATTTTCGTCAACCAGTATGACGCCTCTATGTTGCAGAACAGAACCTAATTACCATCAGAGATGAAAATGCTATATAAAGTAAATAAACCATCGTGAAATATACCATTGTGGGCTTATTTTTATAATGATGGTTTCCTCGAGTCGATGCGTCCAATAATGTATATATCTTCAAAAAAAAATGCACTGTACAACTGTTAAAAACGTTTATCAACAGTTTCGAACGCCTATAACAGAAGATAGAAGAATAACCTGAAGAGCTCGATTCATTTCTTGTTAAAGTTGGAAGGCAGCCATCTTCATCCAGTGATATAACATCAGGGACGACTTGCAGGTTATTTCGTTGCCATCATCTCTTAATGATAAATCACTGATTGATATTCTTAAGAAACACGTGGATGAGGCTTTTATTATACTCTGCAAAAAAATAAAGTGCTGTGGAGAGTGTGCTGTTTTTATATATTAATTAAATCATAGAAAATGGGAAACGTAATATAATCAACTCTAACAGTTACGATCAAAAACCAGATTCATCACCAAATGAGACAGCTGTTGTTAGTATGCCTTCCGCTAAATGTAAGTAAAGAAGAATCTTTCAATTTCAGAAATGATCTCTTTGATTTTTTTTTTACTTGTGCCGTATCAATGCTTTCTTAGCCGTCAAATTGTGAATCAGTATTTCTCTTTAGTTGTTTTGTGGTATCTATAAATTTGGGAGAGAAATAACCCGAGAAGCGACGCAGTGGAGATTGGTTTCTTCACCATGATGAAACTCCGGCTGACTCTCTCTCTCTCTGCAGAAATTTCTGAACAAAACAGCACCTCTGTTGTGCTTAAGTTCTTATTCAGATTTTTCCCCTTCACTTTTTATCTTTATTACAAAATGCAAGTTGTTGCTGAAGAAAAGAAGATTTCATATCATAGTCGCAATTCAAAATCAATCCGAATATAGTTGTAAAAACTTCTGCAAATTTCAACAACGGCGTGAATGCTGGGCTTGCTCTTTCAAGTCGCAACGAAATCATTTCTAAGGGGAGAGTGTGAAATAGTACGTAAATATCGTTCTCTTAGAGGGAGAAAAAAATACAGTTCGAATTATTTTTTAATCATTGCATCTAATGCTTGTTAATTACTGGATAGAAACTGATCGACCGTATCCATTGTCTCGAATCTGTCCTGTTCATATTGTTCAATATTATTTTTGACACTTTTCAATACTTTTTAAGTATACAATATATAATAAATGCCGTTTTTTTTAAAATATTTTAAAAAAGATTAACATCCAAATTACTTGCTTTACTTGTTATTTTTCACAAACTTAATGACATTACTCAAAAATAATACTTCTTGATAATTAAAGACACTGCCTTAAGTTCGACCGAGGAATTTTAATCATACACTGTCAGGTCTGTGTAAAGTCAAAAAAGGAGAACGTACATGTATGCAAGACAGGTCGCCAGCCCTCATTTATTTTAAGAAAATTATGGCCTCCATTAAAAACTGGAAACACAGCGCCTTTATCCTTGAAGGAAAATATTAGGAGGGATGTGGAAGGAGGGAGGGAGAGATATTATGGTCATCCACCATTCAGTGTTCCTCTGTTGCCGAAGTTCGATCTCATTTATCACAAGCCTGTCTCTAGCCAATAACGACTCTGACACGGGCTGATGGGTAATTACCATCTTCTTCACAAAATCTTCGATTGCTAGTATTGCCATCTTCTAGACGTTAATGAAACGCGTGTAATCTATTAATAAATTATTAAAAATTAACCAGTCATTACGTCGTCATTCGCAACTAAGAAATGAACCTACAAAAATTTCTATGCAGTTTTAAAAAAAATTTAGGAGACTATGTAGAGCATTACGAAGTTAAAACAATAAAATAATAAAAAAGAGGAAAATGTGCTATTAAAATTCAGCATGGTTCAAGCTGGAAATGACAAGTAATGATGCGGACAAATCATCTGTCTACTGTATTCCGATTGAAATATATCGCACAATCAGAAACATATGCATGACTTTAAAAAAAAAAAAAAAACTAGTTCTTAGAAATCAAATAAATACTGATACAGATTACAAGTCTGAAGTCTGACCTGACAAATATAACCACGCAAAATCTAAAACCAGACAGTAATAATAATGACAAAAAATAAAATAAAATAAAATAATAATAAAAAATAACAACAAAGCGATCTGTTTATTTAAGAAAGCGAACAACTAGAAAACAGAGCAAGTAACGCGAAATCTCAAAATATTAAAACACAATTACAATTAACCACGAGCAGTGGAGGCGTAACTTTAATTTGACATTTTTCTCCACCAATACTGAAAGTAAAATGTACATAACTGAAAAATATTTTCATTTTCAATGCTTATTTAGTTTCAGAATCTCTTTACGCTATTCAGCCTGCTGACTGAGTGAAGATCGTCTTTGCTATCCAACCAATAGATCACCGAAATCGAAACATAACTGGAATGGACGTTGGTCCATTTCCAGTTATAGTGCACATACGATATCAAAAAAAAATAATAAAAAAATAAATAAATAATAATAATAATAATAATAAAGTGCGATATGTTTACAATCTTTCATGGGTGCAATTTACATAATATATCACTATTAAGTTGTACTAACCAGCTTGCAACCATAAAAATCTCTTACATCACACTAAAACTGTGGTAATATTGCACAAACAGGTCAAGCACTATAGTTTGATTGGATTGTTTGGAGTTACAGCCGAAGCAAGTATTAAGACTATGAGGCCAGTACATTATGACTCTAAATATATGTGTGTTCTACACAGTCTGCTGAATGGAGGGGGTTAAAAAAAAAAAAAAAAAAAAAAAAAAAACGTATTTCTAGGAGGAAAAAAAATCTTCTGCTTTTGCATGAGACCGATTAACTCTCACCTTCAACTGAAAAGTCCATATAAAGTTTTTTGCATCCTAGACGGGATTAGAACGCAGTTTTTTTTTCCAATAAGAGACAAATACTTTCGTAATTGTACTTTATTTTGTTTTTCAATTAAAATTCTTTAAACAGAAGAGGGAAAGAGTTTTCGTAACAATGTTTCAACGTCAGTAAGTAGGTATTAAATACCTACAACCCCCTCTCAAAAAACAATTTTTTTTGAAAATCACATAATAAAAAAAAATGCGGAAGGAGAAGTTTTCCTTATTTTAGAAGGCATCGTGAAGGCATCTTATACTGACATCGAGGTCCTGCGAAATAGAAGACAGTGTTCTTTTAATATATTTAAGTGCAGCACAGTTGATTTAGTTTTTTGGTAACATATACGAAACCCAGTGTTTGCCAATCATGAAAGCCAAGAGGCAAATGCCACCGCTTACAACTAAGAGTTCGAATACCACTGTAGCATGATGCTTGTGAATATTTATATCGAATGAAATTTCGATAGCCGATATGACACTTCTAGAACGAATGCTAATTGAAGGCAAAGGAAAAAATGGAATTAAAAAATTAACTTGTGTCGTCCGAAGGACATTAGCAATTCAATTTAGTAAATTACCTTTTCATCGCATTATACTTTATCGTAAATCCATTTTATTACGGTAATTTTATTCTTCTGGATAATGATGTTGCTATAATTGCTTCTAATCTGTTTTTAAGAATATTTTTAGAACTGTTAATATTAATTTATTAACTCAACAAGGCTAATAATACTGTAAATGGTACAAATTAAAATCTCATTGGATTTTTTGTAAACAAAAGAATGTGTGGCACTTTTATTGGAGTACTCTACTGAAGATAAAGACATTCTATATGTAATTATTTCGAAAGATTATTAAATGAAACAAGAACTGGCAGAACGGTAGCGGAAAATATTTGAGACGAATGCAATCAGGAGTACATAGCAATAGCTGAAGCAGAAAAAAAATGCAATCAAAAACCTGAAAGGCAAATAAAAGGCAGCTGAAATAGTGATATTCAACCAGAAATGTTCAAATATAGTTTCCCTTTTAACAGATGGTATACATCTGTTAAAAGGGAAACTACCTCTAATTAAAGAGGTAGTTTCGTTTCCTAGTGTTGTTCCAGGTAAGATTCCAGTAATGTTCCTATCACTTCACCCATAAAGATACATTTATGTCAAGATGTATAATACATTGATCTGAAGAACACTGTTGATAATTATCTCCGGATAGATTTTAAGGCCGAATGTTGATGGACAACGACTATAACTATCACTTTTAAATTGCAATTAGAGTGCGAACACTTCTGATAGCTTATGCAAATTAATCCCCCTATATAAGCTTTCCTTTTATTTATTGCACAATAAATAAAAGAGAATCATGTAGCCTATTTACTTCAATGTCACCGACACCAATAGAAAACTTTCAGAAGAAGACGAAATGTCTTTCTTTCTCTCTCTCTCTTGATGTTTCTGCCGAATGCCTTGAATATAGGTAAGTATTTTCACTGCCCTGAGGCTGCTGGTCAACGTACATTCACTATCTAGTCTCAAACCTACAGAACCAACTTCTGTTTCCACTTTCATTTAACCAGCTCTGTTCTATGATCCTCTCCTCTTCCTCTCGCTATTCTGTTTCATCTGCTTAAGAAACATATCGACAAGTTCGTTCGGAAAAATGATGATGGTGAAGACATGGAAGAAAAGAAAAGTTCCATCCTGCTAGGTTGGACTAGCACCATAACTTCTTTTAGTGAGCTATAAATATTTCAATAGCATGTTAATTTGAAAGATGATGGACAGTATTACCTTATCACACTGTATCATAAACGAGTATAATTCTGAAGGGAGTTTACTCATTTGTTGTTCAATAAATTGAGAAACTGCTGAAACTGATATGCATGGACTGCGATTAACGCATCGAGACTATAAGTTTAATAGTAACTCTATATGGACTGTAGTTCGTCCTGGCTTGCAAGATGCAAATCTGATTGACATATCTATTATATAACAGTAAATATTTCAACTATAGCCTTACCCTCCTAAGAAAAGGGCGTAGGATTATTAAAAAGGTATTATCTCTCTTAAAGTTATTGTTGCAGTCCATGAGTAGGTATTACTGGTTGAAGGAAGTGCAAATCACTGCTCTCCTTATTCGTGAAACAAAATTCTGTTCTGCAGCAAAACAATTACAAGGTTGACTTTTCTTGTTATGCCAAAACGTAACATAAACGCTAATGCCAAGTCATTTTGATATTTATCATTAATCTTTTTTTTCAGGCACGACATTAACCCTAGCCGGTTTGAGTTCGAATACGAAGGATTTTTACTCGCATGCATGTGTGTGCTAGATGTTAATAGCAGCCTTCAGCGAAAAGATCTGGATTCTTATCCGATTTCGGAGGCTGGAATCTTTATCAAGGTGTTTATTATAAAGATGAGTTCGTGTCAGTCTCCGAGGATGAAGGTACAGTTGTCCCTAACGGAAATTCGGATTTTTCATCAGCTAAATTGGCAAACCAACCAGAGAATAAGCACAATTAACAACAAAATACACTGGCCTGAATGTTTAATTGCCTCGACTGTAATAACAACAAATATCATTAATAAAATATTCGAGATAATTAGTACGATTAGCTAATCTGATTACATGCAAAACATTATCCGCAAAGCATTAAATAATAAGTTTAACAGGAATTTAAGCCATTTCCAGTTCCTGAGTCCTATAACGCTCAATAGCTGGAAAAGACCAGAATTTGCGTGCTAAAACTGTATCAGGATTGGATTAATACCTTGTACAGCTAAAGTTGTATTCATTGCCTTGGAAATTAAAATATTTCCAAGATAATGGAAATGTTCAAAATGATATCGAAAGAGTGTCGTGATAATTGTCACAGCAAAGCATAACTTCGCAACAAAAGATATATTTTTTAATAGTAATAGTAATTTATTGATTGCTAAAATATTTACACAACAATAGACATCTTGAATGATATTGCAACTTATAATTTTACAGAATTCAGCTCTAAGTGCTTTATTTTCTACATTGATTTCAACTAAAATTTTTAATAGTATTTTTTGCCTCTATATTATGTATTTACAACACATGTTCTTCTAATGTTAACAATGAAGATTATTCAGAATTTTTTGTATAATAATTTTTTAATTATAAGAATAATTTATTACATTATTTTTTAATGTTACATAAGAGTATTATATTAATGATATTATCACATAATAATCAGAATATTCAGTATCTTCTTTATTGTTGCATACTTTACTAACTGTTTTATTACATAATCTGCTTCTTTGGTTATAAGGATTACGTGTGGTTGAGTTAGGCGAGTTAATCCCACCTACTTCGAAGCTTGGGTTAGATTTTGTGAAGAGAGTGGGCTTTAGGCCTATTTATGTTGTTGCTACTGTTTATGTATGGGATGTTGGCATTGGATGCTGGTGGTTTGTGATGTGTATATTAGTGTTAATGGTATATTAACTTTGTTGGTATATTTTCCAGAGTTTGTGTTTTAATGTTCTGTAGTTATCTATGTGTTTTAAATTTCTTGGTAGGTTGTTGAGTTGTGGGTATCTGATGTGATCTCACCAAAGAACCGTATGAATTGTTGAAGGGTGTGGGGATGTAGAGGGTTGTTGTGGGTCGTGTTATACGATATGTGTCTATTGTTTCGATAGGTGATGTTGAAGTAATTCCTTGTTAATGTCATGTAGTGTTTCAGGTTTTTAATGTTCAGAATTCTGTGTATCGCCATGTGCTTGTCGGATATTAGTTGTTGCGTAAGGTGTCCAGATCACTGTTGACACGATTTTCCTGTGTAATGTTTCTAATTTTGTTAGGTGGCTGTTTGATGTGTTTGCATAGACTGTTATTTCGTATCTGAGTAGGGATTCGCAGATACCTGATATAGGAGTTTATTTTATGTTGGATGGAATAATGTCTTTAACTTGGAATAGTTTTGCTGCGATGATCCGGAGTTTGGTGTGTAGGTATTCTATCTATATGTTTTGTCCATTTAAGGTGGGAATCTATATAGAGACCGAGGTATTTTGCATGTGTTACAGGTTTGATTTCGGAACATTGGCAAGTATTTTTGCTGTTAATGCAGCGGTATGTGTGACAGTGTATCGATAGTGATGCGGGGCGTATGATTCTTGGGTTGTGTATTATCAACATCTGTGTTTTGGTGACGTTGATTAGAATTGCGTTTTGGTGGAAGTATGTTGTGATTTCATTAAGGTCTTGTTGTGCTTTGCAGAGGGCCGTGCTGATTGCTACTGGTGCAGTGTCATCTGCGTACTGAAATATTTGACTTCTTATGGATATGTTATGAACATAGTTAATGTATATATTGAATAGAGTGGGTGATAATATGGCACCTTGAGGTACACCGTGTTTTATTTGTATACCCCGACTGTGACAAGTACCTATTTTTGTTACTTGTGTTCTGTTTGAGAGGTAGTTCTTGAACCATGTATGCAGTGTTTCTCTTATACCTATTGAGTATAGTTTGGTGAGTAGTATGTCATGTTCAAGTGTATCAAATGCTTTGGTTAGGTCCAGTAGTATAAGGACGGCGTACTTGTTTTTGTGGAGAGCTTTGTTTATTGTGTCGGCGATGTCTTCTAATAAAGTAATGGTGCTTTTTTGTTTTCTGAAAGCCGTATTGGTTTTGTGAGATGATGTTGTACTTCTGAAAATAGTTCTGTAGTCTGGTGTGTGTTATCTTTTCTAGAATTTTTGAGATGACTGGTAGGGTTGCTATTGGTCTGTAGTTCTGATTACCGTTTCTTTTGCCGTGTTTGTATATTGGAGTAATTACTGCAGTTTTTAGTTATTGTGGAATAATGCCTGTGTCGAATATTATGTTCACGAGTTTCAAAAGTATGGGATTTATTTGTTCAAAGTGTGTTATAAGGTCTGTGAGTTTTATTTTGTCTATTTCTGGAGTTGTCTTTGGTTTTAGTTGTAGGAGTGCTTCTTTCAGTTCCTGTTTTGTTACAGGTGGAAAATACATCGTTTGTTGTTGACTTTGTGTCTGTAGTTTTTTGTTGATCATTGGTAGTTTGTCTTTTTTGAGTTGTGTGATATTGTTTGAGAAAGCATGGTTGAATGAGTCTGCTAGTTCCTCTTGGTTTGTGTCCTGACCGAAGCTTTTTGCAAGAAAATCTTGTGCTGAAGTTTTCATTTTTCGAGTTACTAAATCGTTGGTTGTAGCCCATGTTTGCTTAATGTTGTCGTTATATTCCATAAATTTTTGGAAGTAGTAGCCTCTTTTTTCCCTACGAATTTTTGTTGTTAGTTGATTTCTTGTGTTTTTATATAAGGTTTGTAAATGTGTGTTACTGGGTGACGATTTAAGTTTTTTCCATAGATTTTCTTTTACAGTAATACTATTTAGTATGTCGTCATTTATCCATGGATTGTTGTCTGTTTGTCGCCTCGTTTGTGTAGGCTTTGTTGCTTTTTTATATATTTGTGTGAACTTTAGTTGAAAATTCTCGTATAATGTTACAGGATCATTTATTTTAAGTAGGGAATTCCAGTCTGTATTTTTTACATGGTTATCGACAATGCTCTTTAGTATGATCGAGTTTTGTCGACTTTTGTGGTGGTGGAAGGGGGGGGGGGTAGGTAACGTAATAAAACGAAGTTGAGACAAAGTAGTGATCGGCAATTTTGACGTTAATTATTGATGATGTATATGTATGGATGGGAGCCCGTATTGATATGATCAATGCATGGTTGTGTTAGTGAGTTATTAAGTATTTCTTCTCTTGTTGAGGAGTTAATGGTAGGGTTTATGTTGTACTGACTTAGTATATCAAGATATGTGTTAGTGGTTTAAGAAGCGTGGTCAAGAGTATTTATGTTAATGTCTCCTATTAGGATGAGCCCGTGTGTTGTACGGGGTTAGATGCCGCTTAGCCATGTTTCTAACTCGTGAAGAAAGCTGAGTGGATTATTATCTGAGGGTCTTTATATAAACGAAACACTACATCATTTCATCTATTCGATCATATATCGAATAGATGAAATGATGTAGTATCGAATAACTCGAATATATGTTTTTTGTGATCAGTAGTGATTAAGAAATTCTGATTCGTGATGAACTCATTTCTTTAATTAAATTATGAACGAGAGATTGTGGAATTCGCAACACGGAACAATCTTCATATTGAATGTCTTTGAGATTCTGGGGGTTATATTTGAATTTTTATGGTTTTTTTTTTTTTTTTTTTTTTTTTTTTTTTTTTTTTTTTTATGAACAATTAGAGTTACAAATTCTGACGTCAATGTTTTGGAAAATTAAGATCTCTCTGAGAGAATTAAATATATAGTTTGCAATTACTAATCTCACGTTTGCCAGAAACGTCTACAAATTAAAACTATCATTATTGCAACCTCTTCTAGTTTTTTTCCCTCTTTTTTATTAACCGCTTTGTAAGTGTGAATAATTCGGATTCCTTATAACTTTATACATCAAAATTGTAGGTATTTTGCTGTGCTTATTCTCTTTACTCAAATGTCTTTCAAATGGAATTAATAATAGGATAAGATTAAGTTAATTTCCAAAAGTTCTTCTGAAAATTTAAACTAGTGAATCAGAAATAACTGTACATGCAATGGTAATGTTTCACTTTATGAAATAAGCATGCTGTGCTGAGCAAAGGTTTTCTCATGTTAGCTCTCTTATTATGATGAACTAAATCACTGATAATTAATGTTTGTGTTCGAGATTACAAAAGAAAGAAAGAAAGAAAGAAAAATACGTCGTTTAATTTTCAGACTACTTTATTTTTATCGACAAGTGCGGTTTCACCATCCTAATTTTATATTCCAGTTCATATGAACTTATAAATACGAACGACAAGGTCATGACGACATAGATTTATCGATTTTGAAATTATGCACTTCCTCTTTACACGTGCTTTTAAAATTTGAACATTAAGTAAAGAGCACTTCCTTTGCTCACATCAGGATTTTCTTAATTTAGATTCTCGAATATGACATTAAAAGAAATACTTCGTGGAATATCCGTTAATACAGCAAAAGGAAAACCTGCAAATTAAGTATGCCAGATTCAAGCAGCGGAGACTACTAACAACATGAAGAAACGAAAAGTAAGTCCATTAATCATAAATGTCAGGCTATATTTATTTTTGGAAGTTTACTTCAGTTCACGATATTAACTGTCCTAACATGTCTCTGCAGTGTAACATACTCATTATTACAACACAAACTTCAGTTATAAGTTAACGGAAGACTCTTAGAATGGTTCTATAAGGAAAATGGATCTCTAAATATACCTTTAACGAAGCTTAATATAAAGATTATTTGTAACGAGTTATCAACCAATTGAAGCTATATTTATTTATTTATTACAAATGAATTATATCCACCTACTATGCATATATCTCGCATATGTCCACCCACCCCTTCCTTCTTACATGCGCAGGTTGTTAATGAATTCGGGAGTCAACACCACATCTATTTCAGAGTACACCATTAAAACGGTTTTCGCTAGGTAGTGCACAGGACTGAAAACCCGATGGTAAACGAAAAGTAAGTTCATTAATCATATATGTCAGGTAATACTTATTTTTGGAAGTTTACTTCAAATCACGATATTAACTGTCCTAACAAGTGCTGCAGTGCAATATACTCATTATTCCAACACAAACTTTGGAGGCTTCATGGTCATCTTGGCGAATAATCCTTCTACTTCCTGCCTAGAGGAAGTCCGATTAGCAGCGTGCAGGAGGAACTGTAGAGGCCATGTATGGACTGGAGTATTGGCACTCCCTGTGTGGGAGTTATGCACAGAAGTCCCTCAACTCTGCTACATTCGCTCTGCAAGTCTGCAGTGACTCAACCATGAATAATGGTTGAGTTACTGCAGATTGTTAAAAATTTTCTGAAGCGTACAAAATAAATAACGAAAGCTGTAAAGTGAAGCAGGAAAATATTGAGGCAGATAAGCAAGAAATAGTTGCGATAGCTGCCACGACTATGGCAACTATTTTTTAAAAACGTTGAATTATATTTTTAAAAAATTAAATTAAATGTTATTAACTAATTTTTTTCTGGCCTGGTCTTCCGAGCGGATAGCGTTTCCACTATCCAAACAACAGGCAGTGTTCAATCCTACTATGGGTATGGTTGTTTATGAATGGCTTTAGGCGGTAGATGTATTTAATCACCCGACGTGAGACTACCATCCTGCTATCTAACCCTCGTCCACCCATGGTAGCAATGTAATAAATGTACAATACGTACATCTACAATACCTAACGAGTTGGGTTCACATAAAAAATTACACTGTATGAACTGTGATTCACTGTACCATATGTAACCTTTTGTGTCAGTAGTTCGATGCTTGTAGACTCTCTCATCGCAGTCGGTTATCTATAAAGAGAGGTCTGTGAATATATAAACGACAGTTAATCCCTCACTTAGTGCTTGACGGATGATTCAACAGAAGTACAGTATACTGCTCACTAGCCATGCGGAATTCCTGTGATCGTTACTGCCTGCTGTTGTAGGCAATCAACTAAAGCAATGAATACCAGATAAGATGTTACTATTCTGGTGTTTTCGCTTTAACATTTCGTCCTTTCTGTTATTTTTCTTTTCATTGCATGATAATTAAATCTTGGATATTCTCCTTAATAATATGCACGATCAACACTATTTGCGATTAATTACTGACCAGCAGCATACTTAAATAGTTACCTAGAACACGTGATCGAGTATTTTCATATACGCTTCTAAAGGTTTCTAATTCAGCGACTGGTAAGGGTACAAGAAACTGATGCTTTTAAAATATTTCTAATCCCGCGTTGCATCATCGAAGATGCTGTGTGCGTTTACGCATTCGCGTACACGCGTTTGGCTAACGATGAATGTATTCCAACAAGTTGATGGTTGGGTTTATATTTATATGTTTTGGATCCAATTCCATTTCTAATGATTCGGAAAGTCTTTTCTCGGTTTTGTCATAGCAATAGTGTAATAGTTCAGATTTATTCCATAACACTTTATGTCTCATTACTCAAGCGCCCTGAAGGTAAGCAGAAGAAAGTTCATCTGATGACAAAGTTAGGCCTCGCTTTTAACATAAAATTCACCTAAGAGTTAGAATCTATGGTACACTTCCATTTATCGGTCTTCGACTAAGGAAACTGGTATATTAAAAGTCTATGTTTCGAAAGCCTACACACAGTGACCAGTGACAAATATCTACATGCCTCTTCCAATTATTATAGACCTCAAAAAGCGGGTGTTATACAGTAACTACACTAGGAACAAGAGGCCACTGGCTCATTAATGACAAGGATGAATTAGATAAAGAACTCCACTATTAAAAAAAAACGCTTTTCTTTAAAATAGTTATAATGACCACATTATCTCTAGAATACTTACGAGATTAAATATATTTCTAATGACGAGGAAAACAGGCTTCATCACATTTCCATATAGTAGCTCTATTTCCATAAATCTTGTAAATATACTTACAGTACATAAAATCAAAACAGCATTCACCGCTTTTATCAAGATGAGATGATTTTTCCGATCTACAAAACACAGACATGGTCCAATTAAATATCAAAACAGCACACAGATAACGTGCAGGTTATCTTACTATGGACAGACAGAAAAAAACCTATCGAACAACGCATTAAAGAATGCATCCGAGATATTGAATACCAAAGAAATGAGGCTGCAGCTTTGTCATCACATGTACTCTCTCCAGCTGACCACAACACGCTTCGCAAATGAGACATCAAGTGTTATGGGATAAATCTGAACTATTACGCCGTTGCTAGGACAAAATCCAGAGAAACATTTGGGAATCCTTAGAAATGGCAGTGGATCCAAAACATCTAAATATAAACCCAAGTATCAACTTGTCGGAATACATCCTAGGGATAGACGAATGCGTAAACACACGCAACGTACTCAACAATGCAAAGCGCAAGTAGAAAATATTTTTAAAACATCGAAGAAATTCTATGTAATTATATATACTTTATATATATAAATATATATATAACATCCTAGGAGAGTGACTAGCTTTATCTTCGATGAACGCCTTTCGCATTCAATGTGAAATTCTCTCTCTCTCTCTTTAGAAAATCATTCTGAATGAAATTTTGGCAGTTAGCATGCCTTACAAAGTAGCATGCCTAGTACAAACGTAGCACGGCTATATGTTTTTAGACGGTTATTAGTTTTAACAATTTGCTTTGGCTCATTTATGGCAGGTGTGAGAATTATTATTGGTACACTTGTGAAGAATTTTACATTGTATCATGTTTATAACATGATACCATGTACCATCTTTGTAACATGACTGGAATTACACAACCAAACGCGAAATCGCTATAAAAAAAAACCACTGTGCAATCGTTGAAATGTAGTTAATATATATATATATATATATATATATATATATTAACTGTTTAACCGCTTCGAAGATGATATGAAGTAGTAACAAATTATCTATCGAGATTTGCAATAATTTCTTGTGTTATTAGTTCAATTTTATTAGCGCACTGCGAAATTTGCATAAATATAATTTTCTCGAATACTGGGGATAAACAGTATTTTTCGAAATTGTGCACGGTGTCCAACCACAATATAAAATAACAAATGACAATGGTAGTGTATAAATGCGGTATGGTTTAGAGTTAATCGACTTTCAGTAAGGTATTGTCTTAAGTAAACTTATCAGTTATCACTCAGTTGGTGAGATCTATTCCTAAAATTAGAAATCTGAGATCAGCTGAGGCTGAAGCCTTCATCAAAACATTATGCAACAACGGCATATGAACTACTGGAGATGTTCATAAAAGAAAATGTCAAGAACTGGTCGAGAGTATGCCTAGAAGCGTGGAAAATATAATCGGAGACAAGGAGGGACAGAATTTTGAAGTGTATGTGTGATTTAGATTTCCTTAAAAGATAATGCTGTCTAAATGCTACTTATTTCAACATAGTATATACATCTATGCTACCAACTCGTATTTTAATACGTTAGCGTGTTAAAATCTCTTCTCCCCCCCCCCCCCAACAATTTAAGACTCATAGCGAGAAAAACTGAGTGAACAGTGCGTTTGGAAGTAGCAATGATTTTGTCACTTAACTACAGTCCACTTACTTCGTTCTAGAAATATCACTTAGAATTATGTCATCGGTCTTGGTAGATAAATTAAAAATCTATCCATAAATTCCCGTAAATAAATCCTCTGACTAATTACTAATTCGGCTAAGAAACAATATGGGATGTAATATCCTTTAACTTAAATAAGTTATGTCGCCGAATTGAAGCCTTTGGCTCTTCATATAATTAGTCATTTATTAGGACATCTCTATTAGGCAATTCTCATAGAAGGGATTAAGTTCTGTTCGCTACAAACTTGGTATTATTAACTAGCTCTACCTACTCACTGATGAGAGGTGGACGCTGGATATAGATATATGAGAGGCTCTGCTTGGGATAAGTTTTCGCCTGTCTCTGAGTAGGGCCACCGCTGAGATTATGGCTGTGGCTGGTGGTGGGGTGAGCCTGCCACTGGGTAGAGCCAACGCTGAGAAGTTCTCGGTGACGGAGTGTGTCTATCACTGAGTGGAACAACGCTGAGTTGGACGGTCTTTCGGCCACTATTGAGTGGTGTAGGGATCCTCCTAATTTTTAGAGAGGTCTTTACTTAAATACACCTCAATAAAGGTTGAAACCGGTCTGGGTAGTGACCTTCTCTCATAATGTAGAACAGTAATACAGCTCCTAGGAGCTGAGTTCACATTATGGGTAAATATGAAGAATAGTGATCGGAGCTTGCTCCACCTTTGATATGAGTTGCCTCAGCTTGCACTACCTAAAGGGTCAGTTGCTGCAGTATCCAGGTATTTGCTTACGCTTGGACTCGCCGAACTTTATATAGTTTCTATATTCGGCATGAAACTCTTTGAGTTTCTTATTCGGCTAAGAAACAATATGGGATGTAATATCCCTTAATTTAAATCCTCTGACAATTTATTTACGGTCTCTGGTTTCTACTCTCAACCGTCAATGATAGTTGAGTACAAAATACCGATAATTTTGGAGGCAAGATGGAGAGACAATACGGCAGAGAACTGCCGCCAATTCGTGATCCAAAAACCTAATTAGGATATTACTGTCTGCAACATTCCAAGTTCTAAAGTAGATTTTTCAGAGATGTGGGATTAAAATCCGATTTTCGGGTTTTAATCCCATTCCCGAAATTAATTTCGGGAAGGACTACACCTTCCCGAAAATTTTAAATTTTCGGGAAGGTGTAGTCCTATTGCGTCATAAATCTACTAACTCAATAACGGGCTGAAAAAATGTCTACAAAAAAGTTCTGGTTGTTAACTAGAACTTTTTTTCTAGACATTTCGTGTCGAACGTATCGAACTTATAACGATATTTTTTTCTAGCTTTCTAGCATTACAAACCCGCCGACATTTTATGCCACTAGGCATACAGGCAACAATTAACTTCAATTATATTCATTTAAATTTGTTTTATAAAATGGAGAGTTTTTAAATTTTTTTTTATCTTAATCCCATCCATGAAAGGTTCAAAACTTAAATTACATTACTGCGGTGGATTGGTTAAGGAATAGATAATTCTGGTATTAAGCTCGAGATCTTTTTGAAGCCACTTCAGGCATCCAATAAACAGAGTGGTGGTCTCACACAGGGCGATGAAATTCATCTATCACCTGAAGACACTCAAAATCAACCATGCCCACAGCAGGATTCGAAATAGAGTGGCGAAGCTATCTACTCAGCCAACCAGGTAAGAAGATAGGGATTATTTTAACTGGCTTTGCCTGAGATAAAATGATCCTGTATTAGAGGAAAGATATTCAGGATATTCTGATTTACATAAAAATTTCAAGGAAGGCTTCTGTAATCAACGAGAAAAGCAACTATCCTGCAAGATTCATGCATAATAAACCTTCATAAAACCAAAGTTATTTCAATGAATTCAACAGTAACTAAAGAAATCAACTCTTTCCCCCTCTAAACTTGTATTTAAACATAACCACCACCACCACCAACAACAACAACAACAATAATAACAACAACAATAACAACTACAATAATAATAATAAAGTAATACTTTCACGGAAAGTATTACTCTTTAGTAAGATCCTTAAAACATTCTTTGTTTTCGTACCCTTCTCTCAAAATCTGAATAAACAGTTACAATTAACCGTGATTTTAGGCTACTGTTCTCAATTTCTAGAATACCCGTAATTTTTTCGAATTCAAATCTTAATATTGAAGTGCATTCCATGGATACATATTATATGGATAATGTTTCTTTTTTCTTTATCATACCATTAAAGACACATCAGCCAAACTGATATGCAGGAATGATAACAGGAAATATAATTATCGAATGAAAAATGAAGCTTAGGTGAAAGGCAAATAAGAAACCATGCACAAGATAGAATTATAACCGATAGGAAAGCAATAATAAAATACTTCAGAAGCTAACAATAAAGAATATATAAAAAAAGCTGGAAAATATGCGGAGATAGATGGATAGATAAATTGACAAAAAGAATGAGAGAGAAAGGTTAGCAAGCTTACTTCGGGAAACAGAGTTCACATAAAAAACACTGATTACTTCTTAAATTGCCTTGATGCTCGACTAGCGGCAAATTCTTGTCGATAGCGAAGTATTTTTGTTGTTGTTTCAGCAAGGATTGGAGGAGGGCAGAAGACGTGATTAAATGGAGGGAAAAAATAAATAAATAAGCCTTGTGGCAGGGAAGGATGAATTACCAGATAATGAAGTTAAAACAAGGTTACTAGATACAGCGACCAGAGATAGATTGTCTCTATACACAATTTATCAAGGTATTTTGTACAATGCATCTATGGGAAGGAGAATGAGGAAAAAAATTATGAGATTATAGGACTGACAGTTTTCAATTTGATGAAAAAAAAGTTGGTAAAGATCCGACTCTGACGAACAATATATATAAAACATTTCATTACAGTGAAACCTCAACCTCGGCACCTCACAGAAAACAAAAAAAAAATAGGTCAAGCTGTATACGGTATTGAGTTAGCTAGACAAACATCACCGATCGTGATAGTTTATCTACAAAAATACTGCGCAGTTATTTGATCAAAAAATTTAATACGTATCCTCTTCCCCTTTAACATGACGGACTTAACTGACGTCACGGAGAAGTCGGATTATATAAATTATGGCTATACGATCATCACCAGAAGACTTTTTTGATAACTATGTTATTTTAAGATTCTTTTCGTATATTTCTAAAGAAAGACCACAGCATTTGGTGCAATTTCTGGTAGTAAATGAATAACAATCTGTGTGTGTGTGGTGGGGGGGGGGTGATAGAGAGCGTTCTCCCAGTAAGCCTTTGCAAGAGCCCAAAGTAAACAACTATGAAAGAGGCGAATTATCTATATTACACGCTATCAGAAAAGTTGATCTTAACGATTTAACTTCTAGTTTTCCACCTTGACATTGGTCGCCTTGCAGCCATCCAGCAAAGCAAGAAAAGTTTCAAGGCCCTTTCTGTATAAATTTATACTGTTATGAGCAGCAGACAGAAATTATTTCTATGTAAGATATTCTCTTCGAATTATTACAAATATGAAAATCCTCTAACACTCTTTTGTAAACTGAAAAAAATCCTCTTTACTACCTCTTAGAAACAAAACCGCGTTAGAGCTATAAGCCTACATGCAGGGATATATGAACATGCTTATAGATCTAGTTTGAGAAAATGGGATAGCGGCAGGTCTCTATTCTTCATCATTATAGAAGCTGACGCCTTTCCAGTCGCGATGGCAAGAATGAAATATAACATAAGAATAATGCATGCATCCTACTACTATCTCTTTCTTCTCACTTACTGCGCGATGATATCCAAGGATATTCTTAATCCTAACTAGTACCTCTTTTTGTTATGGTCGATTTGAGAGCTGTGGAGTTAAAAGCACAAGTTTCAGCAGCGAGAATTGGCGAACCAAAAATCAATGAACTCAGAAGTGCCTGAAACATCGATCTAGCAGTTGAAACAATTATACTACAAAGCAAAGAAGTCACCGTTGCTATACAAGCATCTATGCAAAGAAATGTTACTGTGAAACATTTAAACTAAAATCACTTATTACTAACAAATAACGTTAGTAATCGCAAGGATACACCAAATTATGAGCATATATTTTCTGATTAGAGGAAAGTTCAATTTAGACTCGAGATTGTAGATTATTTCATTGTCTGGTGAAACACTGCTGCCCTGCTTACTGGAGGCATGAGATAACCACTTCCATGTTTCGTCTCTAGATTAGAATCCCAGTTTCTGTTCCCCTCTTTCTTCTCACTTGCTACGCGATGACTCCTAGGCATGCTCAACACATTGTTATTAATATTTATAATTTAATATTTAAATTAATATTAATAAATATGGGAGCCAGTACCTCCTTCGTTTGAGGGTATAGCAGTAAAGCGGCTTTCGCAAGCCAGCCGCTAGATACTACACGGACTCGAACATGATGGTAAGGTGTCTAGAGGCTTCCCAATCAGCTTCACTCTGCCAGATCATGCCTGGATGGAATCAAAGTATGGCAGCGTGAAGGGGACACTGCTGAGGCTATGCTTAAAAATGGAGTGTGGGCAGTCCATGTGAGGGAATTATGTACACAAATCCTTGCTGCATGCCCCTGCTCTGTAAGTTTCCCACAATAATTTGACTACTTCTCTCTATAGTAGTTGATCTCATACAGTAAAATTACCCAAATTGGGATATTTTCCCCATAGGCGACTTGAATGTTCATAACACAAAACTATCTCACATTCTTTAACTTCACAGATCAAACTGAAAGAGAAGCCAAATCGTTTGTTATTAGTCATGATTGAATACAATAATTAATATACAGACCAGATAAATCTCATTATTATTCAGACATTCCAAATCTTTCCTAAACTAGCTCTCCATGCAAATACACTGCTTGAAAAGAAGTCAACAGACGACACTGTGGGAAACAAACAGCCATGGCGCCCACCTTAATGAGACCTCCTTTCGCTGCAATGGCTGCAGCGATCCAATGGGGCATATAGACAAGCGTACGATAGCGATCAATGGGAATTTTGGACCATTCTTCTTGTACGCATGTAATCAGATCCTGGACTGTTCTGGGGTGGTTGATCCCTAACATCACCCAATGCTTCAGTTCATCCCATAGATGTTTAATAGGGTTGAGATGAGGGCTGTGTGGAGCCAGTCAAGTAAGGTGACGCTCATGTCCAAAAACACGCAGCTACAGCAGCATTATAACATGGTACATTATCTTACTAAAAGAGACAATGGTCAGTTCCGTAGAAATGCAATAAAGTAGGAAGCATTGCATTGCCAGAATGTTCAGATACCTCTTGGGGTTCAATGTTTGTGGCACCACAAACAGAGATCCAAGGCCAAACCAGGATAAACAGGACCATACCATCACACCGCCACTTCCGCGTAACCGGAACTACGGAAGTAGTTCCGGTTACGCACTCTGGTAAGAGACGTTCGTCGGGTATTTGCCATACCCACACCCTTCCATCTGCTCAATAGAGGGTGTGGCGTGATTCGTCGCTACATAACACAACTCTTCAAGCTTCCACGTCTCACTGTACACGCCCTTTGTCCACTGAAGATGTTGTAAGCCTCGATTCTCAACGTTTTTGTGCAGATTCGTGTTCCAGTCGATGCCCCGAACTGCGCATTCAACGTGTCGGAACGAGGAATGGCGGTTTTTACATATTATCCTTTGCAGTATCCTACGGTCACGTGCGGTGAGTGTGGTGTGTTGTACACTGCAGGTAGCACTTGCAGTTGACTCCCTGCGTTTCTTTCCATCTCAGTATGGTATCACTGATTGTTGACTTGGAATGGCTCAATTTGTCAAACAGATAGGACTGCATCATGGCATACTATAACAACGGCTCTTTCAAAATCCGTCAGTTCCCTTGTCGCTGCCATTTCACCGGGACGCAGTTATGCTGACTTGGGATATCATATTCCTCCAATTTATACTGATACAAACACGTGATTCGTTATATAGCATGATGCGCCTTGTCCATGGAGTTTCCGTCGACTTCTTTCCAAGCAATGTATATCTTATGACGTCTTGTGTGAGGTCAATATTATATACGAGGTAGATACATACTCGTATACAACAATCATAAAAAGCTACGAATCTAAGACTGGAAATTATCCATTGCAATACATACTTATAATCAGAATACACACAAAAGGGTCACATTATCTGATTATCTTATAAGCAATTCAGTCTGATTATTGAAAATACACTATAAATAGTTGAGTTTTCAGTGTAGTCAATAGTTCCTTTGTTTTCCATAACTATGATATCTGTTCACGCTACCCTATCTCTCCCTTCACAACTTGACATAAATTAGTGAACTCTAATGAAGTTTTGGAATCGTAATAATAATTAGGTTTAATTCTAATACCACTAATGAAATTTATTTATTGTAAGTATCAAAAATAAGTAAAACATAAATGGTTTACAATTTAATAGCAACTGATTTTGATTAAAATAATTTTCCAACATATTCAAAGAAAAATTACTGAATGTATTTTAAAAAATAAACCCAATAGTAAACAACTCAATCAAGTGAGTACAAAAAGTATTAAAACACGGCAAATAATAAAACAAACCACACACACACACACACACACACACACACACACACACACACACACACACACACACACACACACACACACACAGTGTGTGTGATCAAATTAAAGTATCCCTGTTTAGGCTTGTAGAACGCCGCCCTGTGATTCAAATGCTGCGAAACTTTGCAGGAATACATTGTGCATCATGCTGAAGCGATATCTAAGCAAAAAAGTAGTCCTAAAATTCATTAACAGGGGGCGCTGTATGATGTACCGATGCAGATGTAATTTTTCTATGTATTAAAGGAGAAAAGCGACGCAAGCATAACACATTTTATTCACTCCCATTATACATTCAAGGGCTGTACTGTTTCAAGTGCTGCCCTTCTAGGTATGCTACAAACTAAACCCATTGCACAGCGTGTTTAACGGCAGAACGCAGCTGATTGGACTGACGTTGCGCATAGGCTGACTTTCTGTGCTGGCAAGTTATCAGGATAATCCCAATAAACCCTGTCTTTGAGAAATCCCCAGAGCCAGAAGTCACAGGGGGTAAGATCAGGTGAACGAGGCAGCCATGAAGTGGGAAACGCACAGCTGATCACTCTAGCTTTCGTGAAATGTTCTCGAAAAGCCTCCTGTATGAATCTACCCATGTGTGGAGAGGGTCCCCATCGTATATGAAAATGGATGCCGTAGTCATGGCAAATCAAAATTGTTTATCATATCGCGATACCTCTCGGCAGGTCACCGGCACGACGGGAGAATGTCCTCAAAGAATGGTAAAATGATAACGAAGCTGTACACCCGCAACAGATTAACTTTGGGCGAATGCAAAGGAACTTGTTGGATTGCATGCAGGTTTTGCGTAGCCCATACCCGGCAACTGTGGGTATTCAAAGCTCCGTTCCTGTGAAAGTGAGCTTCATCTTCCCATAAAATCATCCACGGGCACGCATCGACCAACGTCACTCGAGTAAGGATGTTAAAGCGAATGTCAGTCAACTTTCAAAGTACTGCGGGCGCAACTCCTGTCAGGATTAACTTGAATGGGTAGAAATTCAGGATCTTCCGTAGAATTTCCCAGACAGTTGTGTAAGCAACATCCATGATACAGCATATGCCCTGCAGGAACCAACACTGTTATTCATAGCCTACTGCACAATTGTAATAGCAACTTCATTCACTTGTTCCGAACTTATTGGTTTGCGGCTTCTTCCAGGTCTAAGTCCTAATCATTCGTCGCAGAGCACCTGAAGATAGTGGACCTCGTTTGTTCAGCAACGAAATTCACGGAATGCAACAGCATTGTAATTGTTTAGGTAGTACTGCTGCACAATCAAAGAACGTTGGGGCAAGGTGAGCGCCATCACTACGGACAGTATTAACAACCAGAATGAAGAGGAAAATCCCATGACCATTTTTAACCCCCCCCCGGCACCTGCTGAGTTGCGTGATATACAAATTCCATGCATTTGGTGTTTACAACGTACCTGGTGGTGAATTTTGGAACTTTTCCCCCTCAGATATCGCGTCTTCATGACGATGTATTCGAACAATGTATTCCTGCAAGCTTCGCAGCATTTGGATCACTGGATGGCGCTCCACAAAGTCTTAAACAGGGATATTTTAATTTTGATCACTCTGCCAACAAAATATTTTTTTTTATTATTTTACTCTTGTGCTATTTATGATTATGCAAAAATTATTATTATATTTTTGAAATTATTATTATTATTAAAAGTAGTAGTAGTAGTAGTATAGGGGTATCTCCATCGAGTCGAGATTCATCACCGGAGACCCATTATCCACACAGTTCCTATCATATCTCTTCTTAACTCATTCAGTGACGAATCTTTCATAGCAGCCTCTAGTAACCCATCCACAACCTTCCAAGCAAAAAAAAAAAAAAAAAATCTAGTTCTAACACGCTTCCTTGCTAACGACACACTTATACAACTCTCATGGTGAACCCTTAGTTCCCTCGCTTCCTGCCATGTACTGAAATGTCTTGCGCCAATCCTATAAAACCCCTTTAATAATTTATATGCCTCTATCATGTCTTCTCCTTGTGGCCTAATAGCTAGTTTTTGTAGCCTAAAGACCTTCAATCTATTCTAACAGGGAGCATTTCATGGATCTACCATAATCTTTGTCACTCGCCTCTGGATCCTCTCTCCATTTCTTCAACCACATGGAATCCAGGTGGCCTTATAAAAAGGAACAATAATCTCCCTATACCTGCTAATCAGTGTTCTTCAGCAACAATGTAAACATGTACTATTTTGGCAACTATACGCTCTTTAAACTCAACTCCCTGTCCAGAATCACCTCCAAGTCCCTGGCCTCATCAGTAATCAGCCCTGTGATACACCACTAGCCACTCAATTTCTGCTGGACAAGTACAGTAAACCACTCGTTGATGTCTGTCCATCAGTCATCCTCGAATCCAAATCACTACATTTATATTCAACCCCAATTCATGCAGAGTTCTATATGGAATCCTGCAAAATGCCTTTGCAAAGTTTAATTTTGAGACAAGGCCTATAATTTGGCTTAATTTTGCTACTTCCGTCTTGGAACCTCCTTTATGCAGCGGGACTATTTTGCCCGGTTAACTCACCTTCAAGTGAAAAACCCCTTAGAGAAATTATTTGCATCCACAGGATTGATTGCAACCACAGAGGTTCTTTGCGCATCCACAAGATGTTTTCATAATCCAGAAACCAGGCCGAACAAAAGTTAATTTGCAATTGCTTAGCAGAGCAAGCATTCGATAAATAACAACTGTGGCCCATTAAAACAGCCTATTCTGTACAGATAAAATAGAGAAATCCATCATCCAGTCTTATAAGCCGTCCAATAGTTAAAGCGAGAAACACGCATTTCAATAACAGTAATAGATCATCTGTGCGAACTTACGGCGGTGTTGCATAACAGTCATTCAAGCTTTACATATTATGGGCCAGTTTGATTTTTAGCCGCTTATCATACATGTACATCGATTTTTTTAAAACTGGTGTACAGTGTCTGATATTGGTTAAGCAACGGTACCGGACTATGTGTGTGTGTGTGTGTGTGTGTGTGTGTGTGTGTGTGTGTGTGTGTGTGTGTGCGTGCGTGTGTGCGCGCGCGCTATTAAAAATGAATAAATACTCATTACACATTTTTGTTATTTATTATTGCTGATTTTATGGCTTAATTTTTTCTATCGAAATTCACATGAATTTCTATATTTTCTGAGTACAGATAATATTTTTTTCTTCCAATGACCGCTATCGGGCAGCGGACCGTTCTTTGGGAAATGATTTATAGTAGTAGTACTAATATTTTTAAGAATTCACACTAAACAGATATTCTTTAACTCGGCCTTATATCTAAATCTCCTGATATGCAAAGGAAAAACATGAGGGATAACTCCACTGATCTATACAGTATTACAAGCTTCCATGTTCAAATATGTCACTGCTTTCGGTAGACCCTTCGCAACTTTTTAAGAACCAATTAGTAATGAAGTTGTACCTTTTGTCAGATTACTCTCGTTTATTTTCATGACGACCCTTCTACAGATAATTTTTTAACACTTTCGTTTTGACATTTTACATCCATTAATCTTTACGATCGCTAAGTATCATCCCAACCTTCTTTCTGACGGAACGAAGATAGAGTGTTTTTCCTGATGGTAAAGATGTGCGCGTAGAATGAACCCTACTTGACGATAACAGACACTGACGTTTACTGTAGTGTTAAATAGCATGAAAGTAAGTTGAGGTACCTTCAATCACTGGGATATTCCTTAATGAAAAAACTTTTTAAAAAATTATAACAAAAAACAAGCCAACAAATGAATTGAATAAAGGATTAAAATTATCTGTTAATTACTAATACTTATTTAAGTTCAGCTTTCAGTTGTCGGGAATTCACTATGGTAAGTTTCTTTTAAACTTCCTATAGCAAGTTTTCTACAAAAACAAAGATTTTATGTTAAAGGAAATAATTTACACCGAATACTAATATCTAGAAAATCTGCACCATTTCTTACAGAAAGCTAAAAAAAAAAAAAAAAAGTGAAACATTTATGTGTCTTCCAGGGATTGCAAAAAGTAAAGAAAAACATATACTTATTCTGAGAAATTATCTAAATTTTTTCATTTCTTGAATTTTATATGGCTTACTTATAACAGAGGAAAATTAATAATCTGGTATTGGGAGAGAAGGAAAACTTTTTTTCATATTAAAAAAAGAAATCAGAAGTAAACGCCAGGTAAACGGTAGAGCCTCTGCTACTAATAACTTGCAAAAAGCTAAGCAAGTTTGAGCGCGGTTAGTAGTTGGAAGGGATGAATCGTTTGATGCTGTTGGCACACTCTACCTCGATGAGTCTTTGGACTCCCTGGAGGTGTCACATAATAACAATATTAATGTTGATAATAGAAAAAAAAATCTCTGAACTTTATCTCGAACGGATTAAATATGAAATCTGTGTTGCTAAAATAATTTGCGTGTGTCACAGAATCTGAACTAGGATAATGTTGCCGGTTGCTAGCCCATGGATTCAAATAAAATATTGCTACGTGCTACTTTCCTACAACTGAATTACAGAGGGAAAAAAAAGTTATATTGTGTCCGCTCTGTATAATGGCTGGTGATCAAAGATACATTAACCTTCATGAAACTTGTATGTTGTCCGAATTTGGTGGGTGTAGAATTGGTACAATATTGTTTGTATTCACTATGAGAAAATGCGGATTCATTAAATTACGCTTAACATGTCGGGCTCGTATAAGTAGGTAATTTAAACTAACAGGCTCTGGGTTTGAAGCCCGCCGATGTTAGTGAGAGTGTTTAGGAGAGGGGGTGGTGATGAATTTCATCGTGCAGTGTGAGATCATCGCCCCAATGTTGAGGGCCTGAAAAGGTTTCATGAGAAACTTGGCCCACCATCAAAAGTTCCAAAACAAACTCTTAGTCCAGCCAGGATACTAATGTACTATATATTTACAACTTTTTTTAGTAACATTTAAAAAATGGCATTTTCGTGATTAATTGTGTGAAATATACATTAAAATGTTGTACACACAACACCTTAATAAAATACAACAGAGTACGAGGAAGGTTGATTTCTTTTGAAACCTTTTATAATAAAGACATTTATTTTTTATTATATTTTACTAATATGATGTGCATGGGGTATCAGAAACAAACGCAGCAGAAGAGCGGCGTTTGTTTCTGTAGCCACACATAAAATACCGGTGATTTTATGTGTAAATAGGTCAGAAGGCTATCAAAATTATCTTGAATACGCCTTCTAATGTTTTCAATAGTGCTAAATGTGCTAATGAATTTACTTTCCTTTAACCACTATAAAAATAGAAGAAAATCAGTAAAGTATTATGTGTACAATATATGAAATATTCACGACCAATAAACGCTAACTTGAAGATAATATACAATATTTTTATTATTATTTGAACAGTTCTACATTTCTTCATCCAGATACTCATGACCAGGGCCATATTTATGTACAGGCGCACGAGGCTCTCTAGCCGGAGCCCCGTAAAATTAAGGACAATTTTAAGGGCCCAAACAATGAGTGACCCCCTGGAGCACTCTAGCTCCTCGGGAAAAGTGTAAGCACGGCCTTGCTCATTACCCAAAACATCAATACCCAGTTTGTTACGGCTAAGAGCAGTAGCGCACTCAAGATTTAATCTTGGGTGGGCCCGAGTTGAGTAGACGATTTGAGAATACACACTACGCATCGCATACGACCTATGAGTGAGCATCTGCAATGATCGCTAATTCATAAGTAGTAGAGAAATAGAAGACACGACACAACATAAATCAAAAAATAAATTTTAATTAGGAGAAGATTTTTGGAAATTTTTCTAGTGTTTTTTTCCTTTTTCTATGAGGGCAGGGCCCTTTCCCCTTCCCCCCCCCCCCTCTGGATGCGCCACTTGCTAAGAGACTGCACACAATAAGCCGGTAGTGGCAGTAACTTGCCATGGGGATTGTTCTCATGGACATCACTGGATACTCTCATCTCCATTGAACAAACACAGCTTCACCGCTAATTCTTACAAGGGGGATTGTTTCGAATCAGATATTTCCTCGTTTCTGTAAGTGTGTGCTGGATGATGTCACCATCCAGGTCAATGACGAACAATGACAACTGTTTAGATCTTTAGTTTTGAGCACCCGCGGGTTTTTACGTTGCGGATGTGACTGCGAGTTGCCACAGCTGCCTGTGGCAACTAGAAAGTAAACGCAGCTGCCCAAACGCTGAAAAAGATAGTTTTTCCTTTGTTTTATAAAGGTAATCTCAATCCATAATTTTATTATTATTAAAACAATTTCTTTCAAAATATATATAAGAGATAATTCAATTCTAAAAGAAGAGACTGTTGCGTTCCAATACTCTGTCGAACCATATTATACATTATTCTGAGAAAATAAACATGAGAATATTTGTGAATAAACTTGTATTATTTACAAGTATAACTGGGATTACTGTGAAACTCAGTAGCATGTCGTTAATCACCACTTTCAAAGCCACAGCCATTGAACGTTGTATAACGGCAAATGCAATAAATTTATATGAAATCCGTTGTTTTTGTATAAATTCATACACTTAAATTTCATGTATGTATAAAGAACGTTTTCCGGCACATTTTTTCAAAAGTGTGTTAATAAATTCGTAAAATTACAAATATTGTGCCCAATTCCAGAGATAAATCTGCTATGTATGTACGAATGGATTTACGGATTACTTCGGCTAATATACCCATGCACAGCAATAAAACGCACCTAAAACGTATGTTCATAAAATCGGCTGGAATTATTAAGAAAGTAAGAAGTTTGCCATACTCCGAATTTGGTTGAAATAACTTGGAGGAGAAGTGTTGAGAAGTGTTTCGCTAAACGTGCACTTCTTTTTTAATTGGTTTTGGCTCTTACAAATTTGGCAGGTGAAGAACATGGCCTCCTTTTACAATCATTTTCATTTTTGTCTTAGCGGCTGAAATTATCAGGGTAACAACAAAAACTATGTAACATAACTATGTGCTCGAAAACGGTTAAAAAATGTGACCTATAGGGATGACGGTGAAAAAGGCATCCCCCTCTCCACTTCCTTCATTTCAATCCGAATAAACTACATTCGTCAGGAACTTTCAGTAGCGTAAGAAATGAATGCATTCAAATTTGGTGGAAAATGACAAGACTTATAGAACCTCGGCGAAGGAGGAGGGCAAGAGAAACGATACTCTGGCATGTTTTTCGCTTTTTTGAATGGTCTCGTTATTTAATTACTACCTTTGTCGAATAAATATACGGACAACTAATATTTAGAACCGGGGTTAACAGCGTATCAAATTGTAGGCATTAACGTTTGTTGAAATAAGAGTAGTCAGTGACTAGCTATACCAGATGGCTTAAAACGCTGCTGTGACTTTTGAACTGCAGGTGAATTTGTGACAGCATGTATTAAATATATCCCCTTCAAAACATACTTATCGATAACAACGACAGTAAGGTTTTTCTTCGGTAATTATATCTTCACAGCAATATGAATATAGTTAGTGTCTCATTTTTGAAGGCATAGCTAAAACGGCCAGCCAGTCAAATCTTTAGACACTAATGAACATTACCAGAGAGATCAGATTGTTCTGTAAAATAAATCTGATTGGGTTCAACCCAAAATGGATATTAAAGGTTAATATATGAGTACGCATTCAGTGTCACCCTGGATGCAATTTTTTAACGAAACAAACATTATGAACTAGGATTCAGAATTATTCCATGAAGCTATCGTATAATAACCGAACAACTTAATTCAGTCAGTCACTTAAAATACTCGAAATTCAGAGAAGGAAACTGAATTATTTTATTACAATAGAAAAGCATGTTCCTATCACATATCGCTGCATAGGTAATTTCCGCAAGGAAATATTTTATTTAGATATAAGAAAAGAAAGGTACACTAAAATGACAATGATATTTAAAACTAAACGTAGTTCGAAATGAATGACTTCTAGCATGTTTTCATGTTTCCATTTTCATGATCCATCAATTCGAACAGTAGCTTTATTACAGCATCAAACAAATATAGCTATTTCCATTAAAATGGAATTGCGATAGTGACACGCAAACCATGAAACAATTAAGTACACAAAATATGTAAAAGGCCAGCAGAGTGCTAAAAAGGTTTGCAAATTCCTTAAATGGTTCAGAACATCCATCTTTGTAGACGTTTTGCCAGAACATTACAGTGAACTTCAGAATTAAAGATCAGGCCGTTTAGACTGCTGTAGTATGGACTTACAAATCACGATAAACATTCTTCAAATCAGATAGGAATGATTGGGTACGGAGACTGCTAAGAAAACATTATCTATCAACAGTGCAGTGATGTTTATAGAACAGAACCAACCACGATACTGGGCCCCATTTCAAGGGGCTCCCTGTCGTAGTGGCCGGGAAAATGGACAACGAACTACGGAAATTCTATACTTTCTGTTGTAGTGATTTGTGGAAATGGCCCAATGAGTATGAAGTTTGTGGCAATAGTAATTACAAATGAAATTATCTTCTCATTTTGTTCACGAGATGTATAATCAAACTGCTTATTCCTGCAATCAGACAAAATGGCAACAAGAAAGGGAGGGAATACAGTGCCATTACAGAAAAACATAACGACAAAGTATGACATTAGCTCCAGTGCCCACAAACAATGCGCGCGCGCACACATGCACAAATCTACAAAGACAAAATTCGAAATAACCAAATTAACAAAAATGTGGCGCCGCAACAAATATGCACCTCAACATTTTCTTAATTCTGGGATGCTTCCGAGAATACCTCTTCAAGTCACATGGGTTCTATATCACATCTCTTGTTCAAGAAAATTCGCAAAAATGTGGCACTGCCTATTTCATGCGTTACCATATTTTTGTGAATTTGATTATTTCGATCAATGGAAATGTAAAATTGCGATGAATCGGATGTGCAGCGCCGTCGACACAACGCACAAAATTTGAAGAACGAACGTTATCACAGTCATATGTGATAGCTTGTGGTTAGTCTTCTGAATGCATGCAGTTAACCGAATAAAAATAATAATAGGTACTGATTACTGCACTGTAGGAATGCAGCCGAAAACAATGCGCGTAACATCTCACATATAGATGCCAGCTCTGAGCAACCATTCCTTCTGGTCACGTTTTCCAAAATCAATGCAGTGAGTGAACAACTAATAAAACATCGATAGCAGAACTATTGATTTCCAAACTAATTTAAATTCTGTACAGTTTAAAAAACTCCGCCAGTGCCAGTCCCAAGCCCGGATCAGAAAGTAGGAGTGTTGTACTTATGGCATAATATGGAAAAAACATATTGCTACAGAAACTTCAACCATTGTTGGAAAACCGACACAAAACCAAGAGGGAGAAGTACTGGGGAAAATGAAGCAAGCCAGTGAAAGCCCCATTGGAGAAGCTGACAGGCGGAAAACTCCACGAAAAAACCTCTTTAGCCCAAAACGTTTAACCAAAATTGGATGCTGGGATATTAGGACTTTGTACGAAAGTGGAAAAGCTAACTTACTAACCAGAGAAATGGACAGATACAAAATAGAAATATTAGGTCTAAGCGAGACAAGATGGAATGGTAGTGGAGAAATCTAACTAACAACAAATACATTTTATATTCTGGAAACCAGAATGAAGATGACACACATAGCAAAAGTGTAGCTTTCATGCTAACAACAAATACTAGAAGAGCACTAATTGAATGGAAACCAGTTTCTGAAAAGAATCATCAAAGCTAGATTTAAAACTAAATACAGAAAATGTGACTATAATAAACATGTATGGACCAACAAACAATGCAAAAACAGAAGAGAAAGAAGACCTCTATGACATGCTGCAAAAAGAAGTATTATAGATGAAGTAAAAAGTAAAGATATGCTTTTAATTATAGGTGACATGAATGCAAAAGTAGGAGATAGTAAGGTGGGATATGAACGAATAATGAGAAAAGAAGTTTTAGGAAACTGTAACGAAAATGGGGAAATTATTATTATCATTACGTGACACCTCCAGGGAGTCCAAAGACTCATCGAGGAAGGGCACCTACTCTACAACTCTATCTCCACCCAATTCTTCAACTATAATCGTCATCTACCACCCACCAACACTAGTATTTTCACAGACAATCACAAACATCCATGTTCATGGTGAGATTCGAACCCACATCCTTTTGGTTGGAGAGCGGATACGCTCGCTAGCCACTCGGCCAACCAGGCTGGCAGAAAATATGACTATAATAATCCTAAAAGACTTTTGCACTTTCAATGATAATGATCATACTAGGAACCTTATTTAAACATAAAGACATCCATAAACAGACTTGGATATCACCTGATAAGAAATCCAAAAACCAAATAGACCATATTTTAATAAACAGACCTTGGAGAACCTCTTTGATGGATGTAAGCGTTTGGAGAGGTGCAGATGTCTTTACAGACCACTTACTATTGATAGCAAAAATAAAACAAAAATGAAACTAAGAAAAATATTTAAAGGCAAGAACCAAAGAATTCAATACAATATATCCAAACTGAAAAACAAGGATACAAAAGGTAAATATAAAGTAACATTAAGGAATAAATATGGAAACCTTGTAGAACAACATAAGGAAATAGACATTGAAGAGAACTAGGAAAAAATAAAGAATATATTTAATAGTACCACCGAAGAAGTTCTGGGAAGGCAGAGTAGGAATCACAAACAATGGATCTCTGAAGAAACCATCAAATTATGTGAAGAAAGGAAAGCTTTATGGAATACACTTCTGCAAAGTACAGAATAAAACAAAAGAAACAGAATAAATGAAAGATATAGGCTTAAAAACGAACAGGTATAAAAATTGCACGGAGAGATAGAAGAGTTTTCATGGAGGAAATGTGTAAAGAGGCTGAAGAAGCAGCAAGTAAATTTGACCCAAAGAGGTAGTTTGAGATAACAAGAAAGTTAGCTGGGAAGAGTTTTAAAAGATAAGGGCCTGTAAAAAATAAACAGGGAAAGTAACTCACAAATGAAGCAGACATAGAAAAAAGATGGGTAGAACATATCTAAGAAATTTTAAATGAAGAAATAGAAAACCTAGAACAAGAAATACCAGAAAAAGAAATATTTAAAATAAATACAGGAACTATAACTAAACTAGAAATAACTCAGGCAGTAAAGAAAACAAAAAGCAATAAAGCAGCTGGGAGTGACAATATACAGGCCGAACTACTCAAAGCAGATATAAACACTACTGTTGAAATGCTACACCTGCTATTTAGTCAAATATGGTAAAAGGAGGAATGGACAGAAGACTAGAATACAGGACTCCTGGTGAAACTGCCAAAGGAGATATAACACTTTGTAAAAATTGGAGAGGGATTTCACTTCTAAATGTTGTAAGTAAAGTATTTATTACAATTTTGCTGGAAAGAATGAAACAAGAAATTGAAACTAAACTGAGGAAAGAACAGGCCGGGTTCAAGCCAAACAGATCTTGTACTGATTAGATAATAACATTAAGAATAATTGTTGAACAGTCAATAGAGTGGCAGAGTAGCCTGTATTTGGGATTCATCGACTTTGAACGTGCATTTGAGCATAGACAGAAAGACTATATGGAAGTTAATGAAGCACTACGGCATTCCTCAGAAAATCATAAATATAACAAAGAAAACTCATGAAAAATCGAAAATCCAAATAATAAATAATGGCAAACTATCAGAAACATTTGCAACAAACAGGATGAAGGCAAGGATGTATACTCTCCCCGACCATCTTTCTGATTGTTATTGATTGGGTGATGAGGAAAACACCTGAAGAAAGACTTGACACTCAATGGGGATGGTCAAAATAAAATCAGCGACCTGGATTTTGCAGACGACATATGCCTTTTGGCACAAAAACATCAACATCTTCAAAAGAAAATAGATAATTTAAACCAAGAAGCAAATAAATGTGGATTGAAAATAAATCATAACAAGACTAAAGGTCTTTGAAATACTAGGGAAAACACTGGAACAGGTATTTAACATTATCTACCTGGGATCAGTGATCAGCACACAGGAGGAACCAAACAGGACATACAAAATAGAATCCAGAAAGCACATATTGCATTCAGTATGATGACGAAAATTTAGGGGGTCCAAAGAAATAAAATTAAAAACCAAAATTAGGCTCTTCAACACTAATGTTAAACCAGTTTTACTATACGGAGCTGAGACATTGTCACTAACAAAAGAAAACATATATAAAATACAGGTCTACATAAACAAATGCTTGAGGAAGATACTTGGAATATACTGGTCAAATAAAATAACAAACATAGAACTTTGGGAGAGAACAGGTCGAACCGCATCAGAAATGAAATCACTAAAAGAAAATTGAACTGGATAGGTCACATAATTAGGAACCCAGATAAAGAAATAGCAAACATTGCACTAGAATTTCCCCAAGGCAAGAGGAAAAGAGATAGACCCAGGATAACATGGAGAAGAGAACTAGAAACAGAGCCAAGACGCTAGGACGTTCCTGGAAAGAGATAAAAAAAGAAGTTGAATAGAGTCAGATGGAAGTCAATGGTTGAGGCCCTATGCTCCGCAGGGAGCGAAGAGGATAGGTAAGGTAAGGTACAGTTCAAATGCTTTGAAAATTGCTGACCTGAACAGCCGCGTGGATACAATACCCACTCTCCAACCATCACGTTGTTGGTTTGAATTCAGTCCCGCTGCAGGCATGGATGCTTGTAAAAGATGCTTTTGGGTGCTTTAGTGAGAAAACTGAATGGTTGAAACTCCATGTATCTCTGCTCTAGACGAGCTTATCTCTCTCTCTCTTTCTCTCGCTTTAATTTCTTAAATTAACTTAGAAATCTATAACAGTAATTACTGAAAAAGTTGCAGAAAATTTTTCCCGTTCTTTTAAATGTAAATCCTATGAAAACGATAAACCTCTGTTATGGATGGGCTGAGGATTAGATAATCCGGAAACCCAGCTCTACATCAAAGACTTTTCAAGCCACCTTACATATACATTCGCAAACATCCATGCTATAATGGGATCCGACCTAGAGTGTTGGTTGGAGGGGGGGAGGGGGGCTATTCACTCCGATAACCAGGACCACAATTGAAACATATATGGCAAATATACAATTTGGTATGATCAGTGCAGCTTGAAAAGGCACTTCGTAAAAATGACGTTACCAACTTATGTGGCATTTTTGAATACTTTAGTCAGAAATGAATGGTTGAAACTACTTGTATGTCTGCAAACAGCATTTGGTTCTGTGTGCTGCAAATGTTGAATTAAATATCACAGTTATCAAATTGAGGAGTATTATTACGGTAACATTTCAGTCTACGAATCAGATTAATGGTTATTGTGGCTTTAGACGTTTATGTCCCAAACAATGAAATAAATCTCACCTACATTTCGATCAAAGCAATATGCTAACTGAAGGACATTCAGAAACCTTTAATTCTTGAATAACTTTGCCACCTTTGAAATAATAGACATATTTCATTTCCAACAGATCTTCTACAAGCATTATATAAAATTGTAATTAAACACTCGTGATAGACAACCGATCAGATGTAAGAGAGAGAGAAAGAAACACAGAGAACAAGTCAGTGTATTACAAATATATTTAGAAAATCGGAAGGAATAACCAAAAGTGAAGTAAAAGAAGCTGATGAGAACAAGATTTCTCGCTGTTTAAATGTAACGATAAAGAATAACAATTTAAATAGTGCTAGTACTAGTAAGATAAATAAGATCAGTTTTAACTCAAGAATGAAAATTTAAGTATTGCTAGGTAAGACAAATGAAACCAGTTTTAACTTTATACTTGAAACAAGAGTTAAGATCAAACAGTTAATTAGCATTAGAGCCTCCGTAGCTCAGTCAGTATAGACGACGCTCTTTGTTCTTTGAATTTCTTAAGAATTTTTGCTCGTTTTTGGAAGAGAGAGCTGATGTATGGCAATGAAATAAAAACACTTGGGGGAGAAACAAAATTCAACGTTAGAACTTGCTTCACTATGTTTCCAAAACTTCGCTCCATACTAAGTAAACCTAAAGCGAAACATCTCCCTACTCAGTGTCCAGGCGTCTACAAGATTTTGTGTGAATGTAGCAAACCATATTACGGCCAGACAGCTAAATCCATCCTTTTACATAAGGAAGAACACCAAAGAGACATTTCCTACAATAGGACCAGAGCCAGCGCTCTCTCTAGCCACGTTCTCTTCTCTATTAACTCGGATGAAGGCCGCCAACACCTCGTATACTGGCCAAAAACTTCTAATATCCATGTGTGTTATTATGAACTCGAAAGAAAGATCATCGAATATAGAGAAATTTCACTAGATTCATCCCATAATTCCTTAATCTCTCTGTCGTACACATTGCCTCTGTTCAGTATTGGCGCACTCGTGGCAGCTCACGCACGTAGTCAACTTTAATTTAGAACTCAAGCTCGCATTCCTGTTTTTAAAATGTACTATTGTCTTTTATACTAGATCTGTTGCTGTAATTTTATCATGTCTCTGTCATTTTTTGTATAATTTGTATAATTCTCTGCTGTAATACCTGAAGAAGTTGAATCATTCAACGAAATTAGTTGCATCTTAATATTAAACCTTGTTGTTTTTTCATTCTCGGTATATAGTCATTCAAATTATATATATATATATATATATATATATATATATATATATATATATATATATATATATATATATATATATATATATATATATACCGCCTGAGGTACAACCAAGCATTCAAAAGTTGTCTTTCCTCATCATCCCTTTGATCACTGCTGAATGTAATCATCTGCGTTGTGAAGCAGTCGATCAGGTGCCAGTCTACCTACTCGCTTAAGAATTTCAATGCCAAACAAAAAGTAATTAACAATTTCTGTTTACAAACATGCTTGAAACAAAAATAAATGGAGAATCTCTGAAAAAAAACTGTATAATGTTCTTTTTAAATGAAACTTTTCAACAGTTATTTTGAAGCGCATCTGTCTTTAATATGTTTGCAGTGCCGTTCTATTCTATGGTTAATTAAGAATCCATCACAATAGCAGAAATCTGCTTTTCTGATTTCAGAGCATCCTTTCATTTAAAGGTGGCATGAACAAACTGACAAAATGAATGCATTTTTGTATTTTTTTTAATAAAGTGAATTTTAAAAATAAACTGGGCAGAATCTGGATAGTAAAAGAGCATCAGACAGAATTCTCAGTAAAAAAATTTGCATTACTATTTTATACGCAACTATTTTAAAATAATTATAAAGAATGATTTAAGGAGACGTATGACAGGTATTGTGTGAATAAATTTTTAATGTTGCTTTCCACAATGAGTTTTAAACTCGACGGTGATTCAGAGTTAATAATAAGAAAGTAAAGATACTTATTTATAATAATATATCCAGCAGTACTTATGATACGAAAGTTAAATACGAAACATTCACTTCATCTATTTACTTCCTAAAATCATCTTTAAAACTAAAAGTACACATGCATTGCTGATCGGAACAAACCCTACAGTCTTATTGAAAGTAGCAGAGTATCATCAAAACATTTTTTTTAGTTTATATATTCATCCACTGAATACAATAAACATTTTGTATGTGAGAATTTGATAACTAAAGTTACTAAAATAAAATTTTTATTTTAGTAACTTTAGGCGTTGGGCGCTGTACTTTAGTAACTTTAGGGCGTTAGGCGCTGTAGGCGTCAGGGGGAGGATCCCCTGACGCCTACAGTGCCCCCCCGTGTTCCGGACTGGCAGGCTAGTTCTCCTTGAATTCTGATGACTCGAATTTTGAAGATTCGACACTCAGGATCCCTGAGTGTTGAGTCTTCTAAAGGGGGATCCCCCCCCCCTGTCGCTCAAACCCCCCCCGCGTTCCGGACTGGTAGGCCGGTTCTCCTTGAATTCCGATGACTTGACACTCAGGATAGTCCCTGAGTTTCAAAACGTTTTTTCAAATAACTTGACAAAAACGTTACAAAAAAACATTACAGCCTTACAGCCTACATCCGTTTCCAATTTCAGCTTATCATTTTATAGTATGGAGTAGATTTATCAGAATGACTAACTGTAATACTCGGGTTATTCTTCCAGCACAAGAGGCAAACCGGCCGAAACGTATGAATTAATTAACAGACAAAAAAAAAAAAAAAAAGAAAAAAAAAAGAAATTAATGGTTTCGGAATGGAGTCTTGCGGATCGTGGACTTGCTTCCTAGTGTTATTATTTAGTACTTCCATTGAAGTACCAAGTAATAACACTGTACTGTAATGTACACAGTGAAATTTGCCTTCAGGCATAAAGAGGTGATTTTAATATGGTTGTAAATTACTTTACATGCGAGTCAGTTGAAGAGTCGACACCCTCAGCAGAGTACAGGTGCTCAATGATTGCGTCATCACCTCATGTGATACGCAGTGCAGTTCAGTTATAGCTTCTTTCATATGCTGTGATCATATAACTATGAAGAACAAAAGCAGGCAGATGTATAGCTACCACTATGAAAATCATGTCTGGTTCTGAGCTCTTGACATTTAGCATTTCATAAAAGGTAGCATACATTTCATGATCTGGGAAGTGCATTTTGGTGTAGATGAGCATTTGTTGCATAAAGCAGCGTTTCTAAACGTGTAAGCCGTGAGAAAAGTTTATTAGTAACTAATTATTTTAAAACTTAGTTTGTAAATTTTCAGATAAAGTTTAGAATATGATATAGTAAAACTTATATTACTTAAAGAAGTTATCAGAGTTTCCCAATGTGTAATAGCAGAAGTTTTTTTTTAGGCGGTAGAGGCACTTGTTTAAAACACAAAATCGATTACTTTTTTTTACTTTTATATTTTTGTCACCTTATTGCAGCAGGCAAGTGCAGGTCTATTCTATAATTACTTTTAGTTTTAAACAGAATGTCATTTGGCGTGTATCGACTCACCTGAGAGCTGCATCTGGTTTGATGCACGATCACGTTCCAACCGCATGGTTCGAACTGTTTACGTTAACCATTTAAATTCAAATAGCTCGAACCACACAGTCGGAACTCTATGCTACATTTCGGAATCCTTCGTATCTTCAATTGTAAAAGTCCTCAACGATTGCTTCACCACGGATAATTATTATTACTTGATCCCATTAAAGGACTCATCGAAGGGGGATACTCTGCTCGACAACACACAGCTCACCGTCTCCACTAATTAATCCACCAGATACACATAACGCCGCTACCATCATCTACATACTACGCCATCTATGGCCCACCACTAATAGTATTTTTTTGTTCTGAAAACTGCGTGTTCTCCTGACCGCTTTGCCCGTATGCACGATGAAAAACATACTTTCCGGGTGAAAAAAAAAATCTTGCTACCTCTGTATGAGATCGGCTAACTCACCTTCAACTGAAAAAGCTAATACGGAAGTAGCAAGGTTTTTTCTCCGGGAAACTCGGATTTTTCACTCCGCATATGTAAATCGGTCAGAACACACAAAAGTTACAGTAAAAACAATAATAATAGTGGTTATGGGTCGTTAGATGGCGTAGTATGTAGGTGATAGTAGTACCGTTGTGTAGTTAGTGAATTAATAGGTTTATTAGCAAATCTTGAAGTGCAGTCTAATAATAATATTCAATATTAAAATAATATCTCTCTTTTGCATTTCTCAAAGTTAAACCGTTTAATATGGATTATTAGTTAAAAACGGTGTGTTGGAAACCACCACAAAAAAGAATGAAGGAAATAAACATGATCGTGGTAATATCTGTGATAGAAGCAATAAGTATGAGCCATCTGCAAGTTCCTTAAAAGGGTAACTACAAAAGGAAAAGTGAAGGAAAAATCCATAAGTACCACAAGATTATCTAAAATTTGAATTTTCATGAACTGGCGACGAATAAAAGCCTATTCCACTATGTCACTTGTTATGAAACTCTCATAAATGGAAGTATGAAACCGACCAACCTAAGGCACCATTACAAGTCAAAACATAAACAGTACTAGAAAAAACATGTAGAAAATTTCGAAAACAAACGTAAAGATTTTTAAAAAATTACCAAAAAATAATGCGTGGTGTGACGGGAGGTGAACATATGAAAGCTTTGGAAACTTCATATCGTGTGCCATTCTTTATAGCGAATTCTGGGCTGCTAAACATTTGTAAAGCCTAAACTCAAAATAATGGCGCCAATGATGATCGGATATAAGGCAAGCAAAGTTATAGATCGTATTCCCCTCTCAAATAACTTTGTTCATCGCAGAATCGGCAGAAAATCTAGACCTAATATTAACATATCACGCTATTATGAACTTCAGGCTGGCGAATCTAATGATATTGCGAATTGTAATTTTTTTATTTACCTCGTATCTGACAATTTTTTGGTGTTGGTCAGATATGATATAAATAAATGCACAGTGATTTTTTTTTATTGCCAACGTTTGTCAGGGTGTTCAACTGCTTAAGCTAGTTTTACTATTAGGAAGATTTTATTCAAGAAAATAAATTGGACTGGAGTAGATGTGGAATAAGCACGGATGAACCAAAGACCATGACTGGTTCAAATAATAAATAGCTGAGGAGGGGACGGGGTTACAGCGATGTTAAGGGGTATGAAAGTTTCATCAGCGATTAAAGTTTGGAAAATAGTGCTTTACATAATTCCAATAGTATAATATGTATTTTGCCATATGCTATATAGCTCAAAAGGCGAGTATACATAAAATTAGCCACTGTGTCGCAGACAAGGTAGGCTGGTAAATCCTTGAGTAAACGATTTAAAATTTAAAATAAAAAAAAATGAATTTTAATTAGGAAAAGGTTTTGGAAATTTTTCTAGTGCTTTTTTCCTTTTTCTTTGGGGGCAGGGTCTCTGCCTCTGGGTACGCCACGGGTTGTACTATCACAGTATCTTGTACAACACCCGAGGGTCATATCAGGAAAAAAGGGTATGACTAATGACTAAGTTACATAGCTATAATAATCTACTCATATCTATCTTATAGTTATTTTTCAATGCTTAAGATTCTCTCACTCAATATTAGGAGCTCATCTAAAAAAATGATAATTTAATACTCAATAAAAATGGCAATGATAAAAATTATATTGCCGATATAATTTTAAATTTGCATTATCTGCATTATGAAAACAGCTAACTAGTAGTTAGTAGCAGAATTCCAGTCCTTGGTTACAACATAGTGTATGCTTATTAAACAAATAAACATTGTGAGTGGAATATATTACCCAACACAGAAAAAGGATAGTGGATATATATTCGGCGATAAATAGCAAGCTAAAGGACAGCTGTCCCCAATCTCGTGTAGGTGCTCGACCTGATTTAACCTTTGCACAAAGGGAACAAAGACGCCAACTCCGAAGACAGCTGGAAGAAAAACGCCAAAATGGAGATAACAGCTGGACCAGACTACAAACAAACCAAACTAGTGCAAAAACCAAGTGACACCACTAGTGGCCACCAAGGAGACCAGTATGCAGGCACTGCATAGGAAATGTGCAAGACCCATGCGGTCAAAACCATGCTTCACAGAACCTTGCATATCCACTACACCAACTTCCGCGGTCTCAACTCCAACCTTAATAACGTCCGCTATCATCTGCAGTCAACCAACTTCCCACCTACTCTTCTTAACAGAAACTCAAATCTCACCTTCCCCCCAGCACTATTCATCTCAACCATCTATACACTATCATCTATACAATTATACACTATTTAACTCCTTTCGACCCAAGGGTGGTGTCTACGCATATATCCGCTTTGATATATCTTGCCAGAGAGCAACTAACTTAGAATCACCTTCTTTGGTTAAAAATATCCCTTCCCCATTCAGTCAAATTCAGCTGATGTCTCTATTGCTCTCCTGATACCACCAACAACTCCGAGCACTTTAATTTCCTCTCCTTAAAAGTTGATTTTCTCCAGTCCCAATCTCCTATTAGTGAAATAATCCTCCTAGGTGATTTTAATGTCCATAACACCAATTGGCTTTCCTCTTCCAGTTGCACAGATCCTGCAGGCAGAGATGCTGAAGTATTTGCCATTACCAACGACCTTACACAAATTTTCACAAGCTGACCAGAATAACAGATAACCCAAATTACTCCCCAAATACCCTAGACCTCTTCCTTACCAATGACCCTTCCAAATATACAGTGAATGTAGTGAACCTCCTGGATAATTCTGACCACAACCTAGTGCTCATCTCCTGCCCCATGCAACAACGCTTACGCAGTCACACCCACACAAGAGTAGTTTAGAATTATAACAGTGCCAAATGGGACAGCCTCCGAGACTACTATGCTTCATTTCCATGTGGACTATTGTTTGCAGTCTTCCAATCCAAACATATGCATCGAACATATCACCAAAGTAATCCTCACTGGCATGAAAACATACATTCTCCACACCTCTCTGAACTGCCGTTCCGTAGTCAAACCCTGGTTCTCCAAAAGATGTGACAAAGCTGTACAAATGAAAAATCAGGCATACCACAACTGGCTCAAATTAAGAACCCCATCCTCCTTCAATGCCTATACTAAAGCCCAAAACTGATGCAAAAAAGTATCAATGATTCCAAAACAGAATTTGAATGGGCAAAAAGCGGGAAACTAGCAACCTGTCCTAGTGGCAGCCATGCCTTTTGGTCTCTTGCCAAAGCAATTGGTCACAACTTTTGCCCTACACCACTCCCACCCTTATCATACCCTGATGGCTCAATTGTAACATCACCCACAGAAAAAGCTAATCTCCTGGCTTCACACTATGTACTAAGCCCATTGGAATATGTACAGCAGCCACCCAACATCCTTTCATAGTACACCTTGAAACCCACAGAACAAGTTTCTTTTCCTCCTCCTTCATTCCTGCTACTACTGCTGTACTGTGGAACAGTCTTCCCCCGATGTATTTCCCAAGGAATGCAATATACAGGCTTTTAAATCGAAAGTCAACAAGTTTCTCCTTTCCCATCCCACTACCCACATACTGTACTAAAGTACTATAGGTTGACCAGCCAACATCTCGTATATGGGCCCAACATAAAAAAAAAAAAAATAACAATTTAACTGAAGCATGCTTCATCATTAAAACGACTCCGAATGCCAATAACTTCTGCTGAATTTCTTAACTTTTCAGTTTGCTTCATTTCTCCTCGCAAAAAAAATTGATGACAAGAAAGCACTCATGTAAAACATCAAAGCATTTTTTGTGTAACCAACTATCTTCAACAATAAGTTAACAAGTTGCACAAATTTATAATCTATGGCGATATTGATGAATCCCAATAGTAAATGTTACTATTGGGATTCATCAATAATAAATCAATGCCAATAGTAAATGTTACTGTATGCAAAATCTACAAATCTTTGCAAATATAAATTTTCCTATTAACGTTATTGAATGAAACAATTTGTTAGTTGACTTGGATACATCTGGCCACAACCCATAATCTAGTTTTTAAAACTAGATTATGGGTTGTGGTTTACTGATTTCACTCCAGTACATGATACAGAAGAATTGTCATATTCTAAATACAGTATTTAAAGAAAAATACCAAATGACTGGCTAAAGTGCTCAACAATACCAATCTTTAAGAAAGGAGACAGGACAAATCCAAAGAACTACAGAGGAATAAATCTGCTCTGCACTATATTAAAATTATGCACAAAAATAATTGGAAATATAATAAATAATTTAACTGAATTATCAGATGAGCAACAAGGATTTAAGAGAAACAGATCAACAAGAGATGCAATATTTATATTAAAGCAAACAACAGAGAAATCAGTTGAATACAATAAGCCTCTTTACATGTACTTTATTGATTTAACAAAAGCATTTGATAGAGTACAGTTAAAAGGCATAACAACCACATTAAAAATGAGAAAAATACCAAACAAAATTTTTTAACTAATTAAGAATATATATACACACAGAGATAACAGTCCTATAATAAATATAGAACAAGGACAGACTGAAGAAATTAAAATAACCAAAGGAATTAGACAAGGGGTGTTTCATTAAGTCCCCTTATTTAATTTAGTGATGGATGAAATAACAAAAGAAGTAAACAATAATAAAAAATGGTAAACGATTAGCCAAATAATTAGCATACCCACTCTCTAACAACCAAGAAGTTGTGAATTCAAATCCCACTATGGACATGGATGTTCATGAAAGCCTGCTCTGGACAAGCTTGTATAGCTCCTTGAGTTTATAAGGCTTCACATGTTTTTTTTTAATAAAAAAAAAAACTAAGAATAATTGTATATGCTGATGATATAATCTTACTAGCAGAAAATGAAAATTATCAGATGAGCAACAAGGATTTAAGAAAAACAGATCAACAGTAGATGCAATATTTATATTAAAACAAACAATGAGAAAAAGTTGAATATAATAAACCTCTTTACAAGTACTTTATTGATTGAACAAAAGCATTTGACAGAATACAGTTAAAAAGGCATAACAACCACATTAAAAATTAGAAAAATACCAAAACAAAATTTTAGAACTAATTGAGCTATAAAGATTACTAAATTATAGCAGAAAAGAAAAATATGAAGATATCAACAGGATAAACCAAAACAGTGATAGCTGCCAAAGAACCCATAAGATGCAAATTAGAAATTAAAGGAGAAATAATTAAACAAGTTAGTAAAATTAAATATTTAGAAATATAAATAAACATTTATTGCATCACACAAAATGAAGTGTGCAACAACAAGCAATAAAAACTAATAGAATATCTGGATATCTCAGTAGCCTTATCTGGAAGAATAAGAACATAAGGAACAAAAAATGAATCTACAAAGAAGTAATCAGACCGGTACTAACACATGCAGCAGAACATACAGAACAACTGGAAATATCAGAGAGATCACTGAAATTACTGAAATGAAAGCATTAAGAAAAAACTGAAAATGTAACAATATCAAACAAAATCCAGAACTCACAAATCATAGAAAATTATAAAATACAGCCAATAAATGAGTAGATCGAAAAACAGAAAGAAGAATGGAAAAATCATATTGCAGGATAATAGATGGGCAAAAAAAGTAAAAAAAAAAACTGGATACCAAAGTGGAAAAAAATATAGAGGAAGACCAAGGTGGCAGGATGGTCTTTAAAAATAGAGGAACTACAAGCATTTGTGCTTAGTAGTGAAAAGAAGATGTGATACACATAATGCATACTTCTACAGATCTGTTAATAACTATTTAATATATCTGATGCTAACCTTTCCCTTCTCTTAAATTAAATTTGATTAACACTTACCATTAACTCCAAAATTTATCCTTTCAAATAGGGGGGGGGGGGGAATCTCACTCAGTGGTTGACCCAAAAGAAAATCAGGCAAGAAAGCTGACCATTCAGTTGTAAGATTAGCTTGTCAAACAATTTGCAAAACAGAAATAAGAGTTGACATAGCTAATTATCCTTTCAAATAGGGAGAAAAATTCCACTGCATGGCTGATATGTGACTGAAAGAAAATCAGGCAAGAAACATACTTTATAGATTAATGAAGAAATATGCTCATGAAGCTCATACTTACAGCTATAAAGCTTACAGAAACTTAGCCTTTTAAGAAAAGGCAAGATATGACTATAGTAACATTATTTAAGAAATGCCAAACAAGAATTACAAGTCATAAGCAACAATTGTAAAATCAATTCTTAACAGAGAAATCAAAACAAAGTAAATCATGATGGTGTCATTTATATAGACAGTGCTGAAATAGTAAACACATTTCAACTTTTTTTTCTTCCAATGATACATCAAATTTTATCCAAGTCATCAGCACATCCACTGCTAGTGAAAATTAGTTCCTTAAGTATCATCTCTACTACAGATTTGGATGAGATCCTTACCAAATCTATTAAAGATAATTCAAGTATCCTGTCTTCTATAACCAGCTATCTGTTTAATCTTCTCTATGTCAGTACTGGAACAAATGGGGAAATCATGTGAACTTTTAGATACCATAAAAAGAAGGAAAACTGCATATCTTGGTCACCTACTTCGTAATGAAAAATATAAGATACTTCAATTGATTATAAAAGGGAAGATAAATGGAAGAAGAGGACAAGGAAGACGAAGAAAATCTTGGCTGGCAGATATCAGACAGTGGACTGGTATGAGCTCTGAGAGACTGCTCAGAATAGCTGAGAATCGCTCAAAATTTGCCAAGGTGGTCGCCGACCTCCGATAGGAGATGGCACTCAAAGAAGAAGATGTCAACTCTTATTTCTGTTTTGCAAAAATTTTTGTCAAGCTAATCTTATAACAGAATGGTCAGTGATGAAACGTTATGCAGCTTAATAAACAAAAATTAGTTTGTTTTCAAAGGTAAAAACAAACAAACATACCCACTGATTTAATAAACAATTATAGCACCTCAATCCTAGATAAGGATCTCACAGAAATAAGCATTATTATTATTATTTGTCACCTCCAGGCAGTCCAAAGACTCATCAAGGGATAAGTATCTACCCAGACCTATCAAAAGCCTCTTATAGTGCAAATAACAGCCTATCAACTACCAATTAAATTCAAAGAAATTTCTGTTGTGGTGCTACAAGGATCCACAGCAGGCCCATTTCTATTCAGTCATTTACATGAATGAGATTCTGGGTCTCAAACATTATAATGTATGTAGTGTAATCACTGTACTGAACAAATTTAACAAAGATTCTGTTGATTACTGCAGTTTCATGAACAACACAATGACCCAAGAAAAAATAATTATTTCTAGACAAGAACAAAAAAAATGCCATCTGGTCCAAATGTTACATGCTATTCAAGAACATAAATAGAGATATCCCAAACTTCCAACACTAGATTTGAGAGAAATAAAATACCTGACATCTACTCTGTTGCTCAGATAACTTGGGAGTATCACATGGACTATATAGATATACAAAATTCTTGTCTCCTTTGTCAACTGTACAGCATTAACTACCTGCAATAAAAAATAATCATAGAAAAAGAACACATGCTACTAAATAACAGAAAAAATTAGTCTATCTTATTGTTATTATATCTGACAATTATAAACACACTATTCTCTAGATAATGATAATATCTTTATTTCTTGAATGTAATAAAATTTACATAATGTAAATTGCAAATCATAAATATATCAGAATTACATAAAAGTTATTTGTTGTTATATAGAGATTATAAGGCTGGCACCATATACAATGATAGAATATATGAGATATACACCGAGTTTCCGGGAGGGAAAAAAAACTGCATACCGCTGTATGATATCGGCTAACGGAATCTCATATATTCTATCATATACAATGATAGAATATATGAGACTCTATAGTATAGAGTCTCATATATTCTATCATTGTATATGGTGTCAGCCTTATAATCTCTATATAACAACTATAGTATAGAGTCTCATATATTCTATCATTGTATATGGTGTCAGCCTTATAATCTCTACATAACAACAAATAACTTTTATGTAATTCTGATATATTTATGATTTGCAATTTACATTATGTAAATTTTATTACAGTCAAGAAATAAAGATATTATCATTATCTAGAGAATAGTGTGTTTATAACTGTCAGATATAATAACGATAAGATTGCACTCTTGAAAATTTATAATCTTTATATGAGCTTTATCAATCGATCGCGAGTTAGCCGATATCATACAGCGGTAGGCAGTTTTTTTTTCCCTCTCGGAAACTCGGTGTTTAAATCGGCCATAAAAAAACACGGAATTTACAGACAAAAAAATACAGTTCGTGGTGGCTGTAGATGGCGTTGTGTGTTAACGGTAGTGGTGTCATTGTGGCAATATTTGTTGAAGGATTAAAGAGAGGATATGTATTGGGATATATTAACGGAGTAGACTGCCCTCCCACAATCAGTTCTTGGAAGCGTCACGTAATACGACTACTACTAATAATAACAAATTACACTAGTCACAGTTGCAAAATTAAGCTAATGACTAGCAATTAAATTAATCTAACAATACACACCTATTTACAAAGAAAAATGAGAACGAGTCGCAATGCAATTTATAGATGAATCCCAGCCAAAGCAAGCTATCACATAGCCAGTAGCCAATTCATATTAAAAATCGAACTTTTCATAAAATTTCGCTTCGTTATTCTTTTATGTTCAAAAGCACTGAAACATTTTTATGCGGTTTTATATTTCTTTTATCGGGTATATGTGTGTGGTGGGGGGGGGGGGGTGAACTACTTTAATACACTGCGTACTTTATCTACATTTTGTTCGATTATTTTCAGGATATTAGATTTCAATAGCGCACGCGTTTTCACAGGTAGACGTTTCGAAGATGACATTCTGGTTATTAATTTGCTTATATTTTTGCGACTCAAGATCTAGTGGAGTACTTATTTCCGGCAACGTAATCAATAATCCTATTTAGTATAAGCTGCTTAAGTGGTAATAGTACTTTAACATTTAAATTACACTAGTCACAGTTGCAAAATTAAGCTAATGACTAGCAATTAAATTAATCTAACAATACACACCTATTTACAAAGAAAAATGAGAACGAGTCGCAATGCAATTTATAGATGAATCCCAGCCAAAGCAAGCTATCACATAGCCAGTAGCCAATTCATATTAAAAATCGAACTTTTCATAAAATTTCGCTTCGTTATTCTTTTATGTTCAAAAGCACTGAAACATTTTTATGCGGTTTTATATTTCTTTTATCGGGTATATGTGTGTGGTGGGGGGGGGGTGAACTACTTTAATACACTGCGTACTTTATCTACATTTTGTTCGATTATTTTCAGGATATTAGATTTCAATAGCGCACGCGTTTTCACAGGTAGACGTTTCGAAGATGACATTCTGGTTATTAATTTGCTTATATTTTTGCGACTCAAGATCTAGTGGAGTACTTATTTCCGGCAACGTAATCAATAATCCTATTTAGTATAAGCTGCTTAAGTGGTAATAGTACTTTAACATTGCAAAGAACCCTAACTGAAAAAAAAAAAAGTGGACTTTTATTATATACCCGGACTCTTTTTGCAATATATATAAATCTACTCATATATATATAGTAGGGAGCTCCTCCCCCCTGGCGCCCAACCCCTCGAGTTCCGGGCTGGTAAGACAAAAAAAGTGACATAAAAACGTTTCAAATTTCGGCTTATCTTTATATATATATATATATATATATATATACACACACACACACACACACACACACATATATATATATATATATATGTATGTATTTTTATGATAATATGAACACTAACTTCCATGGCATATAAATTCATATGCAGGAAAAGCTTCATAAAAATTCGAGTTCTATAAATCTCAACGATTTGTTATAGCGCGGGTTAGATAAATGTTCATTTAGAAATCGTGCTGTGACAAAATTCAAGTAAATAAATAAAAATAGATTCAATAATATTTAAACCAGATATTCCATTACCTTTAACTTCAGAAAATACGTTAACAGTTCAGATTGTTTACATCCGCCAAAACACAAACATTCACCATAACAAGAACTACGCTTAAAAACAATTAAAACCACCAGGTGGCCCCGTATCGTTCTTGCTTGTATTTCATTGATAATTTCTGACTTCTGGAGAATAATTTATTATTAATATTAGTGCACTGATTCCTTTCTGTGAAAACATTCGCATATAAGAAATACTTAAAATTCTGATATATAAAACATAGTTTGGAAGTTGTGGAATTTCTTACTACAATTGATCCAGATTTAGCATTTTTTATGGTGGTAATTTTTAAAGGATCCAGGATGATCTACAAGTTTTTAAAATGCACCTCAGTGGGATACACACCAAAGGCACACAGCAAAGTCAGGAGCGAATCAGTGTATACAAAAATTCAGTATAAATAAATTAAGTTCTGCATATTATTTTATACGTGTGCTCTTGGGCATTTCCCATCGATATCCATACAGAGCAATAAGGGTGTACAATGTTATTAAACAAGCCATCCTAAGAAGAAGATGAGCTCGAAGAAATTTCATGAGAATAAGAAAGCGAATAATTATGAACTATGTAGAGAGTAGGAGAGAAAAGAGGATTATTTTACAGTAAGCAAATTCTGAGTAAGAAGGGGGGGGATGAAAGTGAGACAGTAACGTTAGTGAATGATGTAGATAGTAGGCTTGTAAAAGAAGCAGGTGTAATTGTTCAAATAATGAGCTCATTTTGCTAAGATTTATCAACCTGGTATATACAACATAGATCACAATGCTGTAAATACATTGCAGGGAGAGAGAGAGAGAGAGAGAGAGAGAGAGAGAGAGAGAGAGAGAGAGAGAGGGGGGGGGGACATGAGGAGCTTCTATAATAATTGCATATCTTGGACAAAAATTCAGCAATAGAGTTGCATGGGACAACAGCACATATACTAAAGGAATGTTCATCTGAACAAACTCCTTGATCTAGTTCTATGATTTGAGTCGAGGCTCAAATAAAGTACCAAGGAGTTCCGCTATTTAAGGACACAAACTGGTGTGTCTAACACTATCTCTGGAGAGTGATGAAGACTTGAAAGAAGTTGTTAAGAACTCGGGTCGAGGTTTGCATATAGAAATGAGTTGACAAACGAGCTTATACTTTACAATATGGTAGTAATCCCCCGTTTTACAACAGGAGGATTACTGAGATAAAAAAGAGAATGGATACACTCTGACGATACTGTTGGATTTTGCTAAGGCAACTGACAGGATACCACATGAAAGACTCTTACATACATTAGAGGATATATATGCTATTGACTTGGATAAGAGGAATATGAGATTGTAATCTGTCAGATTTAAGGTAACTACTGGTTCATGAGGAACAGTAGTTGGACCATTGTTATTCAATCTATGCATTAATGCTGGGAAGGATCTGACAGATGTTCGATTGTTTGCTGAAGATGAAATGAGGGAGAGCAATCAGGAATGCTAAGAAAATGCTGCACTTTCAGGAATGATTTGAATAAGCTAAACGGTAGGCAAATGATAATAATTATCGCTTCAGTTTTAGCAGATATAAATTTATGCACTTTTACTAACACTGAATTGATAGTAAGTATTACGCCATGCACTTTGGTGCGATGAGATTTTCGAAGATATATTTCTTAGTGGTATCTCAGTGTTATAGTGGGTAAACAGTTAAAGTTCAAATATTACTTAGCAAAGAGTGCAAATACAATTCAGCGGATGATTGTAATGCTGAAAAGAACATTGATGTTTAAGCATAAAGAAGTCATTTTGCCTTTTTTTACGAGGCCTTGATTCTATCGCACCTACGGAGAGAATACAGAGAAAAGTTACATTTATCGGAATTGTGGAATATAGATTATGAGGAAATATTGAGAGTATATGGACTTCAGACACTGTCGAGCAGGAGAATGAAGGGTGATGTACGATAAGGATGTTATAATACAAACTTCTGAAAGATTGTTACGGATACCGGATGGTGAAATTTTTCGTTACATTGAAGGCGGAAAGGGGACAAGGAGCATCCGTGGAAGTTGAGTTTATGTGACGTTATAAAAAGAATGAGAGGTAGATTTTTCTCTCACAGTGCAGTGGAACAGATACCTGTTGAAGTGGTGGAGAACGCATTCGGTATGAACGAATTTGAGAGAAGGTATGAGGGATAGCTTGAGTGATATGTAGCGCCCCCCCCCCCTCGTGGGTCCTTTACTTTCTGTAAGTCTCTGACGATGATTATGACTGGGATAATATGTCAGTGTACTGTATAAAATAAAATTTTAATGCAATGTAATATTAGTCTAGATTAGTTGAGTTTTAGCAGGAAATATAATTATGAGAAATTTGAAATTTTTTTTCTAAATTACATAATTTCGTTTCTTATTTGCTTGACTGTATAAACTAATAAATTATAAGCAGTCTTTTCAGATATTATTATTATTATTATGAATGTCTATTGTATCAAAAAATATTTAAATATCTGTTTACTATTAATAAAGTAAAAAACGAAGATTTACATTATAAATATTTAAGCGTTTCTCTACTAATTTAAATAACACAGTAAGTATTAATTATCTCATTTTGATATCTGTGATTTAATAATAATAATAATAAAATGTAATATTAATAATATTAAAATCTTCACGGAGACTCACTGTATGTGTGTGTGTATCCTCACACTGGAGGATACACACACACACAGTTGATCATACCTCGCCTTAAATATGTTCACTGTCACCTCCCTTACCACACTCTCGGACAAGGCATTCCAATATACACTTCCAATTCATTTAATGTTTCTTGCTGGCCAATTCATTAATGTTTAAATATTAACTTATTTTGACGGTAAACGTAATATGGGTGAAAAAATCCATATGTTTAAAGAATCTGGACATTTTTCTTTTCGTGAAATATTTGCATAAAATGACAAATTAGCTAATATTAAAAGTTATCATTATTTGCATTTAAATTAAAGTCATTGTAAAGGACATCTTAATGGAAAGGTTAGATGGCGCTGTATATCTTTATACCGCGTAGTGTAGTTTGATGAGTAAGTGCGTGAAGTTTTTTTTTTTATTTGCTCACTATAAAGGAAGTAATCAGCCATTATTGGTTGAGATGTTTGACGGAGTTTTGTTTTCGAAGCGCTGTGTGTTTTGGGTACGTATGTGTTCTATATTAAAGCATCTTTGGTTCTAATGAAATTTGTCAGCAAATCTAAAATCCCACTCAAATTCAAAAATGACAGTTTGGTTTCAGTAATTTGTATTGATTGGAACTTACAGTTGGTTTACCGCCTAATTACAAACCTATACACGTTTAGTATGCTAAGAATATTGAGCATCCCATGAAATATTTGGCTAAGTTAGATATTTGACTAGATCGCTTGTGATGATTTATCATATATTATCAAGCGTTCATCAAAAAGTCGAAGTATATTTGTTTACTTAGCTGAAGTGCCCGCAAATAGAATAAATATATTCAAGCATAAGAACCTTCTATTATTGCAGTTATACATTTCCTATCATCACATTCTAAGAACAAAAATAAATGTCATTGAACGAATTATGGAGTCGTAAGCAGACGACATAATATAAAATTCAATAACGGGAAAAATACCTATGGAAAAAAATTAATATTTAATATTTGCAGAATTTTCTGCTAGGTTTCCTGCAGGATGAAATGAGAAATGATAAAAAGAAATAAATTAAAACAACACTTAAAATGTAAGCTTTGATAAACAACTACTCCGAATGTTATTTTTACATAATATTAAAATGTGTTTATAAGTACAATTTATTGATATTTTATCAAACACAAAAAATTAAATTAATAGCATAAAAATAACCTTTTTATGTCCCCCCACCCCCCAAAAAAAAGGATTTCCAGAAGAAAAAAGGCATTTTGAAAAAAAAAAATAATAAAAAATTAAAAAAATAAAAATAAATAAATAAGTAAATTCCAAAAGACGTTATCACATGCAGTTCAAGTATATATATTTGGAGTATACTTAATTGCTATGAATGTTATTTTTACATAATATGAAAGAGTGTTCAATAGTATAATGCATTTTTCAAATATAAATAAAAGTTATCTCTTGAATTAAAATAATAACATAAATAAAAAGGTGGAAAACGTTTGACGGAACTTAGACAGGATAAGAAAAAGGATCAGAACAAGAACAGGCAGGAAAGTACTGAACTTGGTAATCATAATATCAGTGGCGGTCGGTGAAAATTTTAAGTGGGGGTGCTGCATATACAAAAAAAAAAAAAAAAAAAAAAAAAAAACACTTTTTTCCCTGATCAGTAACGAATTTATTAATAAATAAATTTATATATTAAAAATTGCTTTATTAAAAATATTTCATCCTTACCACGAACAAACATCAATAATAAAAGTTTCGTATCAATAGCAATGACAAGTGCAAACGAATATCGGCGTTAGATCGCAGTGCATTTGTTTCGTGGAACGATGATTGAAAAAATATAATTATTTTCATATTTTCAAGACACCCGTCATAATTCAGCCTTGTATCTATAATAAATAAATAATTATATGTTAATTTAACAAAATAAAATAAGATTTATAAAAAAAATAATAAACGTTTCATATCTCTCAGAAATAAGGCGCGTAAGGATACTAAAAATACACTGCCGTTTACAGTTGGGAATAAAGTAACGTGCAATGACAAGAGCAAACGAATATCGGTGTTAGATCGCAGTGCATTTGTTCCGTAATCTAAAGCGTTAATCGGACAATTCCAATTATTAACTCTTCAATCAATGTCAAAACATAAGCTGTAATCTTTAACATGTTTTACTGCATTTATATAATGTTGTAAGCATTGTCATTATTTATAAACACAAACACAATTTAATTTTTTCAATTTTTCCTTGGAGATGCTGCAGTGTCGCAGTGCTTATGTACAGGCCGCCACTGCATAATATTAATAACAACAGGGTAAATCAGTTAAAATTAAAAAAAAAAAAAAAAAAGTGATATGGTATGGTGACTCCATCTTAAAATTTACGCTTGCCGAGGGAGTTACCACTTCTGGTTTCCGGGAAAAAAATTAAAAATATCACAAACGTAATTAAAAACCAAAAAAAAAAAAAGTAAAGTAAAAGAGATGGTAGTTATGGTAGGTGCTAATAATTTAAGTAGTGACAAATATAGTGTGAGAGAAGATATGAAAGGTTTGTTGGAAGAAGTGAGAAACTCAGTACTTAACTCAGTACTGAGTTAAGAAGGAGGGCGATGATAACAAATGATTTCACGCGCAGGCTGGATAGAAGAAATGGATGCGAGTTTTCGGTGTGGAGTGTGTTTGATGGCAGAAAAGACTATAAGGATGGCTTGCACTTGAATTCATTTGGCATCAAGAGCTTGGAGAAATTACTTCTTGGTATTACAACTAATGTAAAGAGTCAGGGAAACTAGATCATCAAGGGAGGAATGGAAAACTCTGTGAAATTTCAGCTGTAATATGTAAACGTGATAAAGATATGAATGTCTTCGAACATGGTTATGTATGTGGTGAAGGGATAGACAAATATGGTTTGAGTTCGGGCCTTTTAAGTGTATCTAGTGAGGGAAAAGAGAAAATTCTAGAACAAACCAGCCTGGCTGGATGAGTAGTTAGGGCATCCGCTCTTCAGCCAAAAGGCTGCGGGTTCGAATCCCGCCGTGGGCATGGATGTTTGTGATTATCTGTGGAAATACCAGTGGATGGCGGTAGATGGCGCTGGTGTAGTTTCGGCCATTTGGTTAGACAGTTGTAGAGCAGGTGCCCTCCCTCGATGAGTCTATGGACTCCCTGAAGGTGTCTAATGTTTTACATGTTTATATAACTTGAGTCTCAGCTCAGGAATGATACCACAAGGGAAGGAATGTATGATAGTTTCCTTGTTCAAGGGTGGTGCAAAAAACTGATGTGTCTAAATACCGATCTATCAGTATCTCTGCTGTGGTTTTGAAGATTTTAGAGAATTTGGTAAGAACTCGCATACAGAAATCGGTAGACAAACATGCTATACTTTGCAAGGAGCAGCATGGGAAGATCATGTTTTAGCAATTTGCTAATATTTTATAACAATGTTATGGCAGAGTTGGATAAAGGGAATGGATATACTATGATAATGTTGGATTTTGCTAAGGCATTTGATAGGATACCGCACGAAAGGATGTTGCATATACTGTAGAAAATGGGATTGGAATTTAAACTCTCGACTTGGATCAGGGGATGGTTGACAGACAGATATCAAAAAGTGGTATACAGTGAGTGTGAATCGGCCAGATTTAAGGTGACCAGTGGTGTACCTCAGGGTTCAGTCCTTGGGTGATTATTGTTCAATTTATACATTAATAACACCAGGTAGGATCTAACATCAGATGTGCAATTGTTTGCAGATGATGTGAAGATAGGCAGGGCAATTCGGGATGCTACTGATATTCAACAAGTATAAAATGATTTGAATAGACTGGAAATTTGGGAAAACGAAAATGGCTATCAGTTTAATGTTAATAATCGTCAAGTTATGTACTTTGGCGTGATTAGAGTTCCAGCGGCGTATTATATGAGCGGGGTTATGCTACAAGAAACTGAAGAGGCAAGAGATCTTGGCTTGTTGCCGGATAGGAATTTGAATTTCAAAGTTCACGTTGCAAAAGTTGCAAATACAACTCAGAGGATAATTGCGACGTTGAAGCGAACCTTGAAATGTAAGGATAAGGAAGTAATTTTGCCTCTTTATAAGGCTTTGATAAGACCACATCTAGATTATTGTGCGCAGATTTGGTCTCACTGGTTCCAAGGAGACAAAGAGGCTGTAGAAGGGATGAAAAGAAGAGTTACAAAGATTATATCAGGATTATGGATTTCGATTATGAAGACATATTACGAGTATGTGGATTGCAGACTCTGGTTTACAGGAGAAGGAGGGGTGATATGATAGAGGTCCATAAACGTTTGAATGGATGTTATAGGATATCATCTGATGAAATTTTCCTTTATATGGAAGGTGGGGAGAGAACACGGCAGCATCCATTGAAGTTAAGTTTGTTCACATTCAAGAAAGGGGTAAGAGCTAGGATTTTCTCCCATAGAGCAGTGACTGAGTGGAATAGTTTGCCTTTAGGGGTAGTGAGTGCACCTAGTGTGAATGAATTTAAGGAAAGGTATGATAGCTGGTTTTGGGTGATTTATAGTCTCCCCTCAATGAGTCCTTGACTCCCTGGAGGTCTCAGATAATAATAATAATAATAATAATAATAATAATAATAATAATAATAATAATAATAGTATAGTTTAGCATGCTAAAATATTGTCGTCTAGAAGCCGAAAACAACCATAAATTTTATTAAAACTACGGTATTAAAAATATTTTCACTATGCATTTCATAATGAAATGGTAGCCATGACAGGAGAAAGCGAATTGTTCGTACTCTCGTACCAGAGACTTTCTGTGTAACGCCACATTAAACGTGATATTGCGATTTTTTTTTGGTAGAGGTAAAGTTACGGTAATGGCGGGCAGATCGCAGGATAAAAATGTTAGTATCGAAAATGTCCCTGGTGTGAGAAAGTTGTCTTTACATTCTGTAATATTATTAGGACACACACAAAAAAAAAAAAAAAAAACCCACGCCAGTATCACAAACTATAGTATCTAGAAACATCAGCACACACACACTACCAAATGCCTCTGACCTGCAACCCTCGAAAGCTAACGTGACGTTAAAGTCAGTGAAATCTATAACCAGCAATACGTTGATCAAAATTTCTTACAGTTAACTTGTCGTAACTGTGATTTACGAAAATCGAAAATGCAAATTTCAAGTTAGAGAATAGATGTCATAGCTACTGGTCAAGGCTCATAATGAAAATTGATAATAATTTAACAGAGCTTTTTTAGGGGGGGGGGGGGTTGTACAGTTTTTTTTTACTTTTTTTTTTTCAGCTTCTGTTTCTTTCTTGGGAATTTTATTTCTTACATAACAAAACTCAACACCGAACTACCGATTTTTTGTTCACATTTAGTGAAAAGCTGCGAAATGAATATAATTCAGAATTAGTAACAAGGTCGGGTAAGAACTAAAATGAGCCTGAAGGTGAAGTACTTTGTTAGACCAGAAATTAACAACGAATATTTAAATGATATTTTTACATTATTCAGATCACTTTCTGGTATTGTTCGAGTTGGATCCAAATTTCGAGGGAAAGTGAGAGTTCGTCAAGCTTAAAAGCGAACTTAATTACTTGCTTATTTGTTTATTGACAGTTCAAATAAATGTCACACTTGATATTTTTAAGTGACGTTTCTTCATTATAACTGAAACATCGTTTTTTTTTAATCATAAATCATAAATTCATTATTAATCTAATAGCGAAATTTAGGCTAATTTTTCCCTTAAATTTCACTTTGGAACGTAATCCCAGTTTTAGTTAAAAACCTCGGTATTCTCGGTTTCCACATTCGTGGCATTTCTTGGGAACGTAACTCCGGTGTGTAACTAGGAATTACTGTATTCATTCAATGGAACGCGCTCTTTTCAGCATGTTTCTTATGCATTAATTAAATTATATACAAGCAGAGTACTTCCATTTATGAATAATATAAACTATCTCTTATTAAATGAGCCTGTGCAATAGACGTAAATCCAGACATGCATGTGCTCAACATAGCAGAACACAAGAGAATGAGAGTATTTCGACACAAGTCTCTAGAGAAGCAATCGTAGTTTCAAATGATAAATGTGTTAAGAAGCCTTTTGCTCTCTCTCTCTCTGTCTTGTGTGTGTGTGTGTGTGTGTGTCCGATTCTCTCCATTAGTCATTATAAATCTATATTTAGAACCAGAAACAACACATCTTTTGACAGTGAATGACATTCTCCAGTGAAAGGATTTTATTAATGGATTTGTAATGTGCTAGATTTGTGGCAGCTGTGCATTTTTGGTTCCAATTCATGTGAGAATCTCTGCATCTGCGGAAGGGTTAAGAAGGGAATGATGATAACAGAAAATGAAAGACTTTCCCTCTCGCATTGCCTAATAACTAAACTGCGGTTTCCTATTTTCTTGTACTGTTGCCGAAGAAAATAATACCAAAATGAAACGCTATAACTACTGTGATACACAGACACATTCGGGCAGTCATTTGGGGAAAGAAATCTTAATTGTGCCTCCACTTTCACCACCATAAAAATAGATGAACGAGCTAATTTCAGTTGAAAGGAACAAATCATGTAATAAGAATAAAAATCAATTTATAATTTAGCCTTTAATATTTATGTACATTATATTATATTATATTTAAATTCAAATCTTTAATGACCAGCTGCAGTTTCATTACACACACGCACAGCAAGTTCTTTTTGACTCTTTGTTGGCAATTGTACATTAATCTGATTAGTATGCGAACGAACGTTCTCGATGTGATAATACAGGAATATTCCATACTATGTTGCGTGAGAATTGTGTGGTTCCGTTTGCCGAATGGCATTTATAATTTTGGTTTTAAGAAAGCACAGTTCTTCACTAGTGAAATAAAATAACATTGCTTTCTGTTCCTTTCATTTCCTTCCATTACCGGTTCCTAGCGGTTTATTATGAATAAAAATATCGTGTCATGATAAAAATTCACGCGCGCGCGCGCGCGTGTGTGTGTGTGTGTGTGTAATTTATATCTGTTACTTTTATTTCAAATATATAATGTAAGTCCACTTTCGATCCGAAATCAAATGTAAACATTTATCTCTTTCTCTGTCGCTATGACCATTTTGATCTCTTTTTCCACGCCTTTTGTAAACAACATTGAAATTCAGTATAGTTTGCAAATTTCACGAAAACTATTAAGGCTCTTCGACGTTTAATGCTGAAGTAACAGGCCATAAATGTTGTATGACTCTTTTTTTATAAGACGTAAATCATTTCTGGTAAGGCACATTGATAAAAATGTCCTTGAGAAAACATTTAGAAGTCTACTACGTCTGAAGGCATTGCAACACTAATTACTCAAGTGCGAAATGAAAAGCTAACCTTGAGGTAGAGATAGCTGCTGGTACATAATAGTTCGTTTCATTCAGAGAAATCTGAATGCATTGACGTAGATAATGTTAACTGTTTTATCGCTTCTTACTATACTTTTGCAATGATATTCAGTTTCTTTATTTGAGATGTACAATCAGTGTCGTGAACACATCGCTGCATTTTGATGTAAATCATATTTTTATACAACCAACAGCTTGAAGGATATTAGGTATATAAAGAAGCACTAAAAATCTGTAAAATCCGGTGGTGCTTTTTACGTTCAATGTATGAGTTACTCCCTTTGGTGCATAGCTTCATTCTCAGCTGCAAATTAAATATAAATATGCAGGCTAAAACATGCTTTTTTATTTTGAAATGAGAATATAAAGCCATCATCCAAAAATAAACTCAACTTTGTCAAACGCGCGCGGACGCGCACATTAGAAGACTGCAGAATCAACATAACGGGAAATTTAAATATGTTACATAACACCACCGTGGTCATGGAGATGATGTGGTACAAATAAACTGAGAGTCTCATGTCACAATTCCACCACACAGAATTTTATGAAATTCATTTAAAACGTTCGCCACAGTAGCGAATACGATATCACAGAATGTTGACTACGTCCAGATGCCAATAACCAAAGACAGCACATGACACTCAGAAAGAAATAGTAGTGATGAAATTTACATTTGTATACCCCCAGCGCAAAACATTTCGTGAAATAGAAGCAATATATCATAAAATGTCGGGGGATATAAGAACGGAACTGTACTGCTTTGTCATTTTGTAACTTTTTTCTCGAAATCTCGGAACATGATTAAAATTGATTTTATGTACAGTCTTATCTTGAAAGTAGTACCATTTTTTCAGCGATTTTTTCCTTTTCGAGACAAGGAAAGATCTTTAATTCTTCAAAGTCACGTCACTAGTCATCATTATGACTGTCAAAAAGGAAATTTTATTCATCTTTTCCGTATAAATTTCAGTACTTCGTCGATGCGCATCATCGACTTGCTTTCTGTAGATTTTATAAGTATTCTAAATAAATTTACGTCGGTAATTCAAAATATGCAATCATCTATTATGCAATTCCGGTGTTCTTAGTGCATCATCTATGTCTTCTGGAGACTGCTTACGAATATTTCATCTATGCCAAAATATTATTTTTTATAAAATAACTTTCCATAAGTTTGCGATTGGTTGTACATTATCATTTGTTCTTATATCAGTAAACTTTTCTATTTATTGTTAAAAACCATAATTAGTTTCGTCCTACTCTCGATTACTTTATCGGGTGTACAAAAAACTGCAGAAAAGAATCAGGAACACACAATAGTTTCTTATGTGTCTTTGAATCTTTTCTTCTGTTTATTTGTGCACCAGCTGACGTTCTCGAGAGTACTTCACTTTACTTTTGTTTCCTCTCGGTTTAATTGACACTATAGAAAAAAGTCAAAAGACTTCATCTTGCCATTAAAAATTATGAAAAAGAAAATGGAAATGAATATCCGGATGATTGGTATCGACAATGCTCTTTGGTTGGAAAGACCTGAGTTCAAATTCTGCCTAGAATGCAGAGAACCTTTATAAGCGCTTTACAACAGAGATCTGTTAGCTGGTCCCATACAAAAACGGATAGTTTTTTCTTCCTGGAAACTCTGGTTACTCAGGACTTGACAAAATTTTGAATAACCGATAACATGATCTTCGTCATGTTACTTGAGGCGCACCTATGGAATCCTTCTAATCTATACATTTGGTACTTATCCTTACTATCCAAACACTAACTAGTGCTTGATTGTTTTCTATCCCTAAAGCAACTTGTGAGATATAAGCATTTGTAATTAGGTCACGTCTTTAGGAAACATAAATTGAACCTTTCGACCTGATAACCAACATATTTTTAAGATAACCCTAACTTAGGTTGGTTTATCAAGCTTTTACGAACTTTTAGTCAGTTCAAAGAGGCGCAGATGATTAAGCAATGATCAAATTATCCATAATTTAAAAATAACATCCCAAACATTAATGCTTGATTACTAACAGTTTGCAGGGTTTAAATATCATGTTCGAAGTGATACTTTATTTCAGATACAGTCTTGAAACATTTTGAAACTACATTTCTATAAGAGAAACACTTGAAAATCTATGCCGAATTTAAATAAATTCTATACTCCGATGGTGTACATATTATGAGCAATTACTTAACGTTTCATAGTATCTTCTTCATCCCATCTACCCCTGAGGACGGGTAGCGTTTTCTGATTAGGGTTCACAGCGATTAATGCAGCCAGCACACCATTCCTCTGCTACATCCCTGAAGGGCAAGTATTTCTGTCTCAAAGTCTGTGTGTCTATGAGGCTGGTTTGCCTGTTTTGAGGAACGAAAAACCCGAGTTGCTGGAACAGAAAAATTCTGTACCACCGTATGAGACCAGATACTCACCATTTCATTGAAAAGGCCTGATAAAAGTGCTCACGTATAGACAGAGTTCGAACCATAGTCTTTCCAACCAATGGACTTGTCTGTACGAACTGAACTACGGAGGCTCGCTTTTATAATATAATGAACATATTTAAATATTTATTAATTTGATTATTGTGGGATTGTGATATGTTTAGGGATTTTTTAGTGTTATCGTATTTTTCGATGCATTCCCATCCACTGTTTTTCTGTTTCAAAAGGCTAAATGGTTCATGCGTTAATTCTTAAAATAAAGCCAGACGAATTTTTTTTTAGTTTAGTCTGTTTGATGAATTAATTTTCGCTATTTGTTTCTTTTTTTTAACTTAATGTAAGTTCACGTTTTTTTTTTTTTTGCTCGCGAAAAAATCATACATGATCATCGCGAACCATGAGCTCACTGTCCGTTGGTGTCCGATGCCTCCTTCACTATCTTCTTCCACCTTTCTTTGCCCAGTGCACAGTGTCGCAGTTTCTGTACATCCATTCCACACAATTCCTTTATGTCGTCTATCCATTTTCTGTATGGTCTATCTCTCTTGTTTACACCATCCATAATACCAAACACGAATGTCTTTATCTTCCGGTCCTCACTCATTCTGCAGATCTGTCCAAATAATTGCATCTTCCGTTTCATAATCTTCTGCATTAGATTCTCCTTTGGTTGTATCTTCCGATAGAGCTCTTCATTTGTGATTTTCTGTACCCATCCTATTCTTAGAATCTTCCTGTAACAAGTTCTTTCAAATGCTAAAATTCTTTTTCTTGATTCCTTATTTATTACCCACGTTTCAGATCCATACATACACCACCAAAGATGCATATTTCCATCACTCTCAGTTTTGTTTGCAGGCTGATCACTTTACTTTTCCTGATGTTATCCATGGCCTTCAGATTTGTTCCCTTTCTAATCCTGATCTATTTCTTTTTTACAGTCCAAATTATATGTCATTTTTTCCCCAAATATGTGAACTGTTCTACATTTTCTATATCAATTCCATCCACTGTTATCTTTTATTTCATGTTCTTCTCACCAAATACCATTGCCTTTGTTTTTTCCAAGTTCATAGCAAGTCTAAATCTCTTTCCTTCCTCATTTAACAGTTCAATGCTTTTTTGAAGTTCTCTTTCTTCTTCTTCCATAATAACAATGCCATCTGCAAATCTCAGATTGTTAATTCTTATACCATGTACTGATATTCCTTTTGTATACCTTCCTTCATTTTATCCATTGCTCTTTCTAAATGTGCGATGAAAATGCTTGGTGATATTGGGTTTCCCCTCCCCTGTCTAGTACCTCTGCTTGTTCTAAACCATTTCCCCAAATCATCACCTATTCTAACTACTGCAACTGCATTCTTGTAAACATATCTTAATATAGCTATTAATTTTCTATCAATTTCATAGGATTCTAGCACTGCTAATGTCACTTTCTGGTCGATATGTCAAATGCCTTCTGAAAATCAACAAAGCAGGTATATATGTTTTTGTTTTTTCTTCTAGCTTTCTCTGCTGTTAACCGCGTTGTCAAAATCTGTTTAATTGTGCTTCTATCTTTCCTGAATCCTGCTTGCTCGTCTGCAAGGTATGCTTCCAATTTTGTTCTCAGTATTTCTGTCAATATCATTATCATCATCACCTTACCAGGGTGACTCGTCAAAGCAATTGTTTTATAATTTTTACATTCTAGCTAATTTCCTTTCTTGAATAATGTCACTAATATCGATTTCACCCACTCCTCTGGCATTTTCCCTTCTTTGCATACCATATTACATAGTTGGTGCATTTCTGTAACCATACTTTCGCCATCATATTTAATCATTTCTCCAGTAATGTTATCATTACCAGGACTCTTGTTGTATTTTAGCCTTCCCATTGCTTTTTCTATCTCTCCTCTTAAAATGTCTACATCATACTCATTCCCTGGTGGTGATATCAGCTTCAATTCTTCAATCAGTTTCCCAACGCTCTCTAAATCTGGTTTTTCTTCATATAACTCACCACAGTATCTTGTCCACTGCTGTACAATTTTATCTTTAGTCATCGATACTTTGCCTTTTTCATCTTTAATTGTGGTCTGTTTTGGTTGCCACCTGCTATTAATGGTTATAATCATTTTGTATACCTCTATAGTTTTATTCTCTCCATAGTACTGTTCTATATTATTGCATTGGGCTTCTAACCATCTCATCTTATCCATTCGTACTGCTTTTTTCACCTCATTACACTTTCTTCTATACTGCTCCTCTATTTGTTCTGATGTATCCCTTCTTATCGTCAACATTCTCTTCTCCTGTACTAACTTCAGTGTTTCTTGTCTAATCCACTTCTTCTTGATCTTCTCTTCTTCTGGTACTGTTTCTTCAACTGCATCTTCTATCGCCTTCATTAGTCCTTTCACTCTTAGATTTAAATTTTCTTCTTTGTCCACACTTTTAATTTTCTCTTCTAACACCGTTCTGTACCTTCTTCCTATATTCTTGCTGTGTCTCTTCGTTTCTGATGATGGAGTTTATATTTTCTTTTTAATTTCAACTTGATGTTTGCAATCACTAAACTATGATCCGAGTCTATGTCAGCTCCTTGAAAAGTTCGACACTGCTGTACTGATGTTATCCAGCTTCTTTTAATCGTAATCATATCGATCATGTTCTTAGTTTTCCCATCATTTGATCGCCAGGTCCATTTTGTGCACTCCTTTTGCTGCAGTCTTGTGTTGCAGATCATCATCTCGTGGTCCACAGCAAATTCTAATATTTTGTCACCTTGTTCATTTCCTTCATCCAAAACCATATTTTCCCATGACACTTTCCCAACCATCATTACCTATTCCGACTTTGCCAAAAAACCATACATGCAGAATTAAATTATATTGACTGTGCTACCTCGCTGCCACGAACGCTCACAGCTCTCGACATTCACATTTGCGTTGCAGTATATATATATATATATATATATATATATATATATATATATATATATATATATATATATATATATATATATATATATATATATATATATATATATATATATATATATATATATATATATATATAATCAAGGCTAACTGTTTAAGTTATAGCCATTAAGTTTGAAGAAAGTGAGGTGTTGTCAGGGAATCCTTAGTGGGACGCTGATATCTCGTGAAACTAATACATTTCTAGAAGAGCTCAGATACTTAACTGTTCCCTTGTTTAAAAGTAGTTTTAAGAAAATAGATACTATGCACTCGAAATAGAGCCTTGACAGAGTCTAACTGCGATTCCATCTTATGGCAGTCAAAATGCTGAAGGGTTTGTTGTTGCACGTTGTCATTATGTAGTAGGTAGACGTCACACGGGGTAGCAAACGACATGCTATTACCACAGGAAACGAGTGAAGACATTCTAGGACATTTGTCTCTAGTAATGTCTCTTCAAGATTCCATGGCCTTTTTACCGTTCGGAGATGCTACATTTTATGAAAGACTCTGTTCACTTTGTCCTTATATTTGACGAACAACCGCCGCCTCACTAAATTACTCTGACGGAACGCAGGGTTATGTATGCAGTGCGGCTGCCACACTGTGAGCGCTCCTAACACTCGTGAAGATACTCAAGTTGTTTTCTGTCTTGAGAAGAAATATAGACTTAGCTTATTTATAGAAACAACAGGAGGGAGAGAGACAAAAACATCTTGGACACAAGTACTCAGTGAACTTTTAGAAACGTCTCTCCCAAACTTTGTTCTGCTAAGACATTTAAACCCTTTTCATTCCTTTTAGCAGCATTCGGAATAAAAAAAGATAAAAGTGAAACTTTCCATGTGGTTATTCTGCAAAGATGGTTCTACATTCGAAATAATACAGTTGGAGCGATCTTTCAGATAATACGTCAATTAATACATTTGGCTGTCTTCAAGTAAAACATGTAGCAGAATTAACACCATCGTGATCACTTGTTATAATTATAATGACATCCTACCTCAAGTGTTTAGATATGGTAGGCGATGTTTGGCACCAGGATATCGCCGGACTTAAAAAATTGTAGTCTGATGTGAAAATGTGACCAAATGTGAAACTTGGTCTGTAGAGATGCAGGATTTTTCGGATTATATAATCCTTAACGTATTACTGTACTAAATGTGGTCTAGGGTTTTCCAATCTATCATGGGTAAGATCGACTTAATGCTGTTCTCATTTAGTTACTTATTTAATTATGCTAACATGCAAGACAATATTCATGATTCGAGAAGCTGAATGAATGGCTACCGCGAAATTTTTATGAAATTAATTGAATACCGGTCATTTTTGCAATTTAGTATTTCATTGCTTCCAAGAAAATAGCAGTATAATAAAGTGATTTTAATATTTCTTTATTATGTTGTGCACGGTACTCTTTTTCTAGACAGGACATCGTACCAAACATAGATATGAACTCCTGAGCATTTAACAATGGGGGGGGGGCGTTAATTCAGCTTCTCAATTTAACAAATTAAGGTGACCCGTGGTGTAACCTAGGGATCAGTTCTTAGTCCATTTTTATTCAGTCTTTACATTAATGACGTTGAGAAATATTTAACAGAACATACAACTATTTTCTGATGATGCCAAGACAGGGTAATCAGGAATGCAACTGTCATGCAGTACTTACAGAATGACTTGAATAGGCTGGAATTGTTGAACATATGAAAATGGTTCTCAGTTCAGTGCTAATAAAATTAAAGTTATGCACTTTGGTTTAATGAGATATCCAGTAACGTATTATATTGGAGGGATTATACTAGAGGAAACTGAACAGGGTAAGGATCATGGAGTATTAGCAGATAAGAAGTTTTGGAGCCATAATACAACTCAGAGGATAATTGCAATGCTGAAGCGATTATTGCCATTTAAGGATAAAGAAGTCATTTTGTCTCCTCACAAGGCTTTCATACTACCTCATCTGAACTATTGTGCGCAGATCTGCTCTTCTGATTTCCGAGGTGATGTAGATTCAATGAAGAGGGTGCAAAGGAGAGTGCTGGAGATGATATCTGGAATGTGTAATGTATATTTTTGAAGAGAGTTTGAGAATATGTGTCCTGAGACGCTGGCAAACAGGAGAAAGTGGGGAGGTATAATATAGATCTACAATCTTCTGAAAGGATCATTCACGATATCAGTAGATGTGATTTTTCATTTTCATTATTTTTCATAGTCATGGCGCCCATCTTAATAAAATGCAGGACCTCCTTTCGCTGAGATAACTGCAGCAATCCTACTAGGCGTACTTTCCACAAGTGTAAGATAGCGATCAATGGAAATTTGAACTATACTTCCTGTAGACATGTAATGAGGTCCTGGAATGTTGTGGAGCGGACTTCCCTTGACTTCACCCGACGCTCTAGTTCATCCCACAGATGTTCAGTAGGGTTAAAATCAGGGCTCTGATTTTAACCCTACTGAACATGTGTGTTAAAATCAATGGCGGCCAGTCAAGTGTGGTGGCGTTCACGTCCACAAACCACGCAGTTACAGCAGCAGCAGCCTTATGCCAGTAGAATCGCCATAAACTAAGAAGCATGGCACTGTTCAGAATGTTCAGATACCTGTCGGAGGTTTATCTTTGTGGTACCACAAACAGAGATCCTAGGCTAAACTAGGAAAATTAGGACCATACTATCACACCGAAACTTCCGATTTTCATAGTTGGTGTTACGCACTCTGGTAAGAGATGTTCACCTGGCATCCGTCACACCCACACCCCGCCATCTGCTTGGTAGAGGGTTTAGCGTGATTCGTCGCTCCATAATACAGTTTTCCAAGCTTCCACATCCCATTGTACACGCTCTTTGTCCAACTGAAGACGACGCCTGTTGGTTCAGATAATGTGTGGCTTGCATATTGCGGTCCTACCATGTAAATCCATGACGAGCGCCTCGGTTCTGAATGTTTTTGTGCAAATTCAGTGTTTCAGTCGATGCTCGGAATTCCGCATTCAACGCGTCGGTCGAGGAATGGCGCTTTTTATTTGTTATCCTTCGTAGTTCCCTACTGTCCTGTTCGGAGAGTGTGGTGGGTCGTCCACTGCTGTTAGCACTTGCAGTTGATTCTCTGTGCTTCCATCTCAGTACGGTATCACTGATTGTTTTGACCTGCGATGGTCTAATTTGTCAACAATTTATCGAACACATAGGTTTGCAAGATTGCATCCTATCGCAACACCTCTTTCAAAATCCATCAGTTTCCTTCTTGCAGCCATTTCACTTGGACCCAATTGCATTAACTTGGGAGCATCATATTTCTCCAATTTATACCGGCTACAAACAATGATTTGTAGCCGGATATTTCACAGATATTTCATAATGATTTTATGAAATATCTGTATTTTTATACAACTTATAAATATTTATAAATATTTTATTGTATAACAACAACAACAACAACAACAACAACAACAACAACAATAATAATAATAATAATAATAATAATAATAATAATACATTACGTCATTCCTATCCTATTTTCTTTTACGTGTTGAGTTGCGTAATAGAACGCAACTCAACACGTAACGTACTACGGTCCAATCCAGTAGCAGTTTCTCATAAACTTAATTCTGTATTGATAAGAAGATTAATTATGTCGTTTACTATTGTCTGACTTTTTTTTACGCTACTTAATTCCAGCACGACTCGCTTTTACAGCGACTGTAAACAGAAAGCAGGGTCAACTTTTCAAACTTCGCAGAATCTATTGCTTTTCACCTCAACGTTTAAACCACATTTTGTTGCATTAAGGTGAAAAGTGATTTAAAAAATTGTATCTCTTCTCTTCTTCGCTTGTCAATTTTAGGTATCTCTTTTAATATTTGAAGTTTTATTAGGATACTTTTCCCCTTAATTTCGAAAAAAAAGGAAGTCGATTATTTTATTATTCTCGCTTTTATTTACCTAAAGACCTACTAAGTACCTTAGCAATGTCTAGATAGTTTTACCATTCTCTCCTATAAATCATAAGTCACCAAGGGGTTTAAATTGCGAATAAATTTTTTTGATTATTATTTTTATCATTTTATTTTCTTCCAGGTATTCTATGTAACATTTGGGAAATTGATCATGGAATTCAACCCAACAACGAATCAAAATCATGCATAGTTTTATTTTGAAAATCAGCATTTCATTATTCTAACGCAGGGTGCATGTCGCCGCCATTTTAATGCCAGAAATGCTCCCTCGGAAATAGTGATCCGTTGCTTGATTGAACATTTCCAGCAAGAGGGTTCCGTGAGTAACTTGTCACGATCCAGGTTCAGTCAGGACAGAGGAAAACATTCAACGTTTTCCTCTTTCTCTATCCTTAATTCTTTCAAGATGACGACGGTAATGCAGTGACGATCGCTGGGGAGTGATATCGGGCCATGATTGAAAATTTTATGCACCCTGCGGTAGAGGACAGACTCGAGATGTGGTTTCGGCAAGTTGGAGCCACTGCCCATACCGCTAGACCCGTAGTGGAGCTCCAAAGGCACTTTTTTGGCGAGTGAATAATTTCACGAAGATCTGCAATTAATTAGCCATCACGTTCCTCAGATCTTACGGCTCCTGACTTCTATCTGCGGAGATCACCCGAGGGACAAGTTTTATGTGAACAAGTCTCACACAAATCAACAGCTGAAAGAGCACATTCGTGCAGAAATTAGGGCGCTATATCTTCGTGAAGCCGAAAATGAAAGGCATTTACGTGATGTCGTTTTCCATAACTAGTAAAAATCTCCATGTTATCTGTTTCATTGTAACAAAAAAAGAATAAAATTAATTAATAAATAAAAAGTTATTAAATGTTTAAACCTCTTCGTGACTTATGCGTCATCCTGTATGCATATCTCTCTCTCTCTCTGTATATATATATATATATATCGTCATCATGCGTATCAAGGATTTAGGCCTAGCATGGCCTGTTCCTGTCTTAGAAGTGATTGTTGAATCGTTTAGGAGGACGTCCTGGTTTTCTTTTTCCTAATGACTTGTACGTTTAGAATATATATATATATATATATATATATATATATATATATATATATATATATATATATATATATATATATATATATATATATATATATATATATATATATATATATTCATTGATCATTGACTGATCATTGAGATCACAGAGAGAATGATCATTGACTCGGTTAACATACATAGTTTTATGAAAAAAATTGAATGACTAGAACCGAGATTTAATTAAAAAGGTTTTAATATAAACACACTACTAGTTTCGGCTTGTAACAGCCTTCTTCAGGTGACATTATAAAAGAAAAAACACTAAACATTGAGGGTTAAAAGACTATGAACAACATAGACAGTCTTTATACATAATTAGCATGAAAACGTTGTATTTGTATTTGAAGCTGTTCTTTCATTTGTTGCATTGTTGGCAGAGTGCGTGCTTGCTGCATCACGTGAACGCCAGTACATGATTACAGCTGAATGACTATCTGGGAGGTTGTAGCTTAAGTTGTTATTTAGATGAACAGGATTGAAGATGATTTCTCTCGATTCCACAATTTTTCTCTCTATTTCGTCACTGCAACGGAAGATGTTTGTAGATTTTTCCCAGCAGACTTTGTGACTTTGGTTATCATCATTAGGTTTAGCCGAGAAAAGGATATGACTTGATAATGCACTTGCTCGCTGTCTCTTGTAAGTAATGTCTCTCATGTGTTCTTCCATACGCATTTCGACAGATTTGTCTGTCTGCCCGAAATAAGGAATATCGCAGTCACATAATATTTTATATACGCCAGGGTATTTGAGTTGATGATGACAAGGTTTTGGGTGGCTAATTAAGGAACGGATCTTTGGAAGTGGAGTGAACAAGGTTCTGATATTGTATTTTTTTAGAACTTTTGCTAATTTATGTGAAACAGTACTTATGTAAGGTGGCCTTTGAATCTATTTGTTTCTTCTGAGTGATGTCTAGGAGGATTAAGAAGGAATTTGTTAATGATTTTCTTGGAATATCCATTAACTTCGAAAGACGTTTTCAGATGGTTTATTTCTGTAAGCAGTTCATTTGGATCATCAAGAAGAGAACGGGCTCTATGTCCCAAGGTGGAAATTATTCCAAGCTTATGATGAGGGAAATGATGGGACTGACTGTGCAGATATCTGTTGGTATGTGTGGGTTTTCTATATATCGATATTTTTAGTTTACCAGAAGAGCGAGTCAGTTTGACATCAAGAAAAGGCAAGGAATTATCCGTTTCAAGCTCAGCAGTAAACTTAATACTTTGATGTCGAGGAAATTGAGATGTTCGAGGAAAACCATAAGGGATTCATGTCCATGGCTCCAAACAATGAAGACGTCATCCACATAATTTATTATTTATTATATATCTTATTTCTTCAAATTTCTTCAAATCAGAACCTTGTTCACTCCACTTCCAAAGATCCGTTCCTTAATTAGCCACCCAAAACCTTGTCATCATCAACTCAAATACCCTGGCGTATATAAAATATTATGTGACTGCGATATTCCTTATTTCGGGCAGACAGACAAATCTGTCGAAATGCGTATGGAAGAACACATGAGAGACATTACTTACAAGAGGCAGCGAGCAAGTGCATTATCAAGTCATATCCTTTTCTCGGCTAATCCTAATGATGATAACCAAAGTCACAAAGTCTGCTGGGAAAAATCTACAAACATCTTCCGTTGCAGTGACGAAATAGAGAGAAAAATTGTGGAATCGAGAGAAATCATTCTTCAATCCTGTTCATCTAAATAACAACTTAAGCTACAACCTCCCAGATAGTCATTCAGCTGTAATCATGTACTAGCGTTCACGTGATGCAGCAAGCACGCACTCTGCTAACAATGCAACAAATGAAAGAACAGCTTCAAATACAAATACAACGTTTTCATGCTAATTATGTATAAAGACTGTCTATGTTGTTCATAGTCTTTTAACCCTCAATGTTTAGTGTTTTTTTTTTTTTTTATAATGTCACCTGAAGAAGGCGGTTATAGGCCGAAACTAGTAGTGTGTTTATATTAAAACCTTTTTAATTAAATCTCAGTTCTAGTCATTCAAATTTTTTCATAAAACTATATATATATATATAGTCCCAGTTATGCCAGATATGCTTGTCAATTGAAAACAAAAAGAATGAAATCGATGACATTTTATGGTGTTGGGTACACCAATGATTGGAATTATGGCTTTAGCCAATTGCACTTCGTATTTCTTGTTTTTGGGTTCATTATATCAGAAATAAATTGTAGTACCGTATTCTGTGTTACATCTGAAGAGACTGACTGAGTTGATGTCTACTACTGGTAGGTAATTATTTTGTTGAGATGTATCTCTATCTGTATTGTCATTCATTATGATAAAGTGCTTTATTTAATTACTTGCACGAATGAGAATAGCAAAGTTAAAAATTGTTTGAATATAAGAGATTTTTTCCGTTGAGAAGAGGGAAACTGTTTACATCTGTTTAAAGTCTGCTACTTTGAGATAAGACATTTCCTGCAGAGCGAAGAATTTTTTTAAGCTTGGTTTGTCAGGAATTTTCTTACAAATGCTACTATCTTTACGTGAGAACACAACGACCTCGCTGTATATACACACCAAATAGTCTAATTTAAGCGTCCAAGGTTAGACGCTAGAATATCTTACAAACTGCAGACTGGATCCCAGACAGTGGATATTTTAAGCCGAGCACTACCTTGTTAAAAAGACTAGTTATCTTTTTAAAACGAAGTTTTTTTTTCAACTTCATTCGTATCATGCTTCGTTTTCCATGGATATTTTCAGTTTGAGTTCAAGCAGAAAAAAAAAATTAAAGTAAAAAATTCCATTTCTGGAAGCAGAACGTAGTGTATTCGTTTACTTGTTTATTAAATAAATACTCGCGTGACATGTGACACGTCCAGGACGCTAATTCATTAGGGTCCTACCATCTACATCCTTGACGTTTAGAATTAATCAGTATTCCCGTTTTAGAAAGAAGATTATTTAAAAATAAAATGTCTACTTATAGAAAGGCGAAGTCTACAGCAAATTGTAGTTCGAAAGGTAACGAATGAATCAGCAGAGCTTCAACGGAAGACTAATTTGATTTTGCATCTTCATTTCCCTCGCTTCTCTTTTAAATTCAAATTTCGTGGGAAAGCAGATTCACATTTCTGTGAGGAAACACGCGTTTGCTTATCACGAACCTCAGTTTCTTAATGTTCTCATTGTAGTGCATAAAATACCAAAAGTAGTAATAAGTAATAATACACAAGAGGTTGATCATCCAACCTCTTGTGTATGGGCATAACATTAAAAAAAAAAAAAACGTACATGTGATAACTGCCTTCAGTTATCAATACTCGATTAGCTGTTGGATGACGAATCGCCAGTCATCCAAATCTCTAATCATTCCAGTCGGATAATTCCAACGGGAATGAATGGAGCGCAGCTGGAATGATTTTGATTTGTTTAAGCCACACCCGACCAGTTCGATTGTCAGATCTTGATATTCATTTTTTATAAATTAAAAATATCAAGATTTAAAATATCAATACCGTTATCACTAGGTACTGTTGACGTTCATAATTCAAACTCGTGGATATTCATTAACGTCGATATTCTGTTGTGGTCCAAAGCCCAATTAGTTTGTATTGCAATATGCCAGAGAACTTTCATAGTTTTGTTTTCGGTACTTTCTTAATTTTATGCTGCCGGGTGGTAGCATAAAATTAAGAACCAAGAAAGCCGTGCTTTTTGCAAAATAACAGTGAATTATCTTGGCAACTTGTCCTGGCGCTATATATATTTAATCAGTTTCAGCAACTTTGTTGCAGGCACTGATCAGATGTTCTGCAGTTTCATTTTTCTGATTGCATAAATTTGCATTGCTCTTCTTCTTATTATTATTATCATTATTATTATTTATATCCGAAAATTTCTGTACAGTGGTTATGCAGCTTTGTGGCAATGGTTTTGATACTATACTGTTAGACCTCCGAAAGAACGGCCATCGTATCATTCTAGTCGCCAACTAGAAGAAATTTAAGTAAAAGTAAAAAATAGTACTAATTTATATTAAAGAAGAGTACTTTAGTATACTCCTGAAATATAATACAGTAATCGGCACAGACAACTCAGAAATCTCCTATTTTGCTGTCCTAACTATACGTGTGTATAATTAGATTTATTCAGAGTATCTAAGACATAATGATCGCAACATAAAAAAATAAGAAATTATATTTTCAAACGAGCTTCCTCTATCCTACCCTTCAAGAAACTATAAAAACGTTTAATTGGATTGTCACTGGCTTTTTCTTACTTCTCTAAATTAAACACTCATTCTCTCTTTACGATAGCCAGATGATTTATATTATATTTTATATTATCATACCATTCCGCTGAAGTATCTGTTTTTTTCTTAATAATACCGTTATAAAATAGTTGTTTATAAATGTACTGCGCTCGAGTAGAAAAAACTATGTGAGTAGTAGCAGCACTAAAAAACAAACAAACATAGAAGCATACTTTTATTAAAATATGCTAATTGATTAATTGACTTTGTCCTCTTCACAAGTCACCTTTTAAAGCTATGCTTAAATGAACAATGGTGCCGCTGCTCTTCTAGAGAGTGGGTGAAGCAGCCTTTTTAATTGCTTTTAAAATCTTCATCACTTTCTTTTGAATGTTCTAAGTGCTATCACGTTTTTCCCTTCCCATACACATTTCAGTTCAGGAAAGAGCCGGAAGTCATTCGCAGCACGAAGTCGGGAGAAAAATTCGAAGGCCATTTTTTAACCAAAAATGTAAACCCAATTTTATTATTATTATTATTATTATTATTATTATTATTATTATTATTATTATTATTATTATTATATCTGAACGAAATAATCCTCCTATCCTTTCACCATTTTCATCAATCCTCTGGGTTTTGGACGATTGTCTTCTGTACATCATACACGTCTTTTGTTTTTTTTAAAAAAACTTTTGCATAAGTTATAACCTTTTACTCATGATATTACTTCAGCCTCATAAACTGGTTTTAACATTTCAGTGTCTCATCCCCCCCCCCATTTCATACAAAATATCTTTATTTTTTTATTTTTTTTTTTCTTCTAAATTAAGATCGCTCGTCTTTATGACAGGACTGTAAAGGCTAATATGTTGCTACAAGGTCAAGATTCCAAGTTTTTTTTTTTTTTTTAATCGCTCTCCGGAAACAAAATTCTGAGGTGTTCACAGCAGTAAATGCGATTGCCTCTGTAGCGCAGTTGAACAAACGGTGAAACATAGGACCATCGTTGGAAACTGGGTTCGATTCTCATCATAACGCAAGATATATTTATATGAGCTTTTGATTGAGAGTGAGTTAGCTGGTTTCATACGCTGATAACAGTTTCTTCAGCTCTGAAACTTGTATTTTTAATCCCTCAAAACAGGCACACCAGCCGATAAACATATGAAAATAACAGAAAATACATTTGTGAAGTAGACCAGTGTAATGTTCAAAGTGGCCACACTACGTGGATTGTGAATGGACATAAGATATGTTAGTGTAGTGTGGAGTAGTCTCTGGCAGTGATCCTTGGGGCTCCATGGAGTTGCTTTGTAATAATAATAACAGTGATGACTTTCAGAGGCTATAACTGAAATCTCCCAACTTTGCTCCAAAAGAATATAAAAATAAGCATCACTGTTCTCAACTTCAATATAGGAGCATAATATTATTTTACTCATAGGCATATTTCATGCTAATTTATCACATTGAAAATATTTATGTCATTTTTTTTTTAAGTTCTTGCTTGCTGTGACCTGATTTTATGAACTGATAGTAATTGTGGTTGTTCTAGAATCATCTATAGGCGCGAAGATCGCCATATTACTATCTGCAATTCTAATAACTTTGATTACTAATCGTTGACGATCCAATTAACGCGTGACTATTTCTGATGTAAGTTTTGAGAATGTTATTGATATTATTCTCTTCAAGGTTATTCCATTGCCTTGAGATTCGGGAACTAAGTAGTTCTCGAATCTAGAGTTTTGGCTATGTCTTTATCGGTTATGTTCCGAAGAAATTCTAATACAAAGCATATCTTAAGAACATAGATAAACTGTACGGAATTTTCTCTGATAACAGTCATGTGAGGCCTATTCTGCGAAATAATCTGAAGAAATCATCGTAAGTTTTGAGTAACCTCGGTTATCACTTTTTAAAGAAACGGCGAAATTGATATAGTTGTTTTCATCTTCATCAGAATTATTGAGAAACCAAAGGAGAGAGATTTTCTTGGAAATAAAACACTTATTTTTTCCTAACCAGAATCAGTGATTAAGTAATGATCTCTGAGAATCCTTAAATGACTCATCTCTCTCTCTCTCTCTCTCTCTCTCTCCACACACACATATACAGTGCTCCAATTTCTACTCTCCTCTTATATACCACATTAAAAATTAATATTACCTTTATCCCTTTCTCTGTACAAAGCGTCACAATGCTTCTATAACACATTATAAATGAATCACATTTTCCTATCTTAATGAACAAAAAAATTGCGTTTGATTTGTAACTATTTTTTAAGATTTTATAATATACAAAGGAGTGTGGTCTAATGCGAAAAAAATAAATACGACCGACATTCTTGTAAAAAAAAAAAATCCTGAATTTGAGTGTGACGTAACATCATTCTAGAGATACTAGCTCCTCTTCCTGTTAACGCCTCAAATCCCTTCCCTGTATGAGATCATTTCAGGATAACTCCCTACATTATTATCTGAGATTCACTGAGTATCTGGCCTTTCGTTGGCGGAAAAGAAAAAAGAAATTCTACGAGGATGAGTGAATAGCGGATGGACTTCGTGGAATCATCCGCTATTCACTCATCCTCGTAGATTTTCTTTTTTCTTTTCCGCCAACGAAAGGCCAGAACCTTATACGTGTTTTGTGTGCTTAAGTGCTTAGTCCGTCTATGAAACGTCATAGTTTCCGGGTAGCTGTCATAGGAAGGACGTAATTGCAAATAAATACATGTAGGAATACCTGTTTTTATACATCGTTCTCCAGTTACCAAAAGTGTCTTTGTTGAATCTAGTAAAGTGAAATTCTTCTTAATTGGTAGCTCTCAACGATACAAAAGTATTCAAATATTAATTCAGCTAAATGTCTCACTTATTTAGTCATGTTAATTATAAACATTATTTATAGAAATCAACTTGTAGCTTTTGTAACTGAAAAAGCTACACTACAGAATTATAGTTTTATCATATAATTCTAGAAATTAAAAAGAAATTATCCTTTTTTAAAATTTCATTTATAAATATAACATATTTATAAATCTGTACAATCTATAATAGTCAACAGCTCGTTTAATGAACGTCTGTTGACTATAATAAATTGCAGACAAGAAAAGAAAACATACTGGCTTGTTCTCTCTAAATCCATTATTCAACAAAATGCATTTTTAAAATGATCAATAATGTAGTAAAGGCAATGTCATTTTTTCTTCAGACGCAAAGCTATTTAAGTCCGATGTATTCTGTTGGAGCACATTTGAACTACGAAGACCTTACTTCGATGAATAAAAAAAAAAAAAAAAAAAAAAAACGACGACAAAGATATACTGTATATTTTTTCTAATTATTTATTACAATCTTTACATATTTTATAATATAAATGAAGGAATTTGAAACTTGAAGAAATACAATTTATTTAAAATCTTTAAATTTATTGAAGAGTTTACAGCTAATATTTACAGTTTATATAAATATATTTTATACAAAATATGTTTTTATAATTGTAAATTAAAGAATCTGTAATTTATCGTTAAATTCATGTTATGTAACGGCAATGATGATTATTAAGAAAAATAAAATAAATAGATTTCATTTCGCTTCTAATAAATATACTAAGGGGTCCCCTCCCCCCTGACGCCTACGGCGCCCAACCCCCGAGTTCTGGACTGGTAGGCTAGTTCTCCTTGAATTCTGATGACTCGAATTTTGAAAACTCGACACTCAAGGTAGCCTCTGTATTGTAAACAACTAAATTACAGATTCTTTAATTTACAATTATAAGAATTTTGAAGACTCTAAAAGGGAGTTCTCCCTCCCCCTGGCGTCTGCTGCGCCCAACCCTCCGAGTTCCGGACTGGTAGGCCGGTTCTCCTTGAATTCTGATGACTCGAATTTTGAAGACTCTGAAAGGGAGTTCTCCCCCCCCCCCCCCTCCCTGGCGTCTGCTGCGCCCAACCCTCCGAGTTCCGGACTGGTAGGCCGGTTCTCCTTGAATTATGATGACTCGAATTTTGAAAACTCGACACTCAGGGTAGCTCCTGAGTTTCAAAACGTTTCAAATAACTTGACAAAAAACATGACACAAAAACGTTACATAAAAAGGCTTATCATTTTATATTATAGGGTAGATAACATATTCAGAGGATAGAGTTAGTTCACTTAGTCTTTGTTGATGATTAGTGTTGGTGAGAATAAATTAGTAGCGGCAGATTGCATAGTGTATAGATGGCGTATTTTTAATGTACTCTATTGGCAAACGGTATATGGCGTGGGGTGTAGATGGTGGGTTATGCTGTGTGTGTGTGGGGGGGGGGGGGTAGTAGAGAGAGTCCTCCCGCAGTAAGTCCTTGGACTCTATGAAGATATAACGTAATAATAATAATAATAATATTTTATTATTATTATTATCAGATAATATACTTAAATATACAATACAATTTAGGAAATAATGCTACAATTTAGGAAATAATGCTACAATTTCTCACATGTGGCTCAGTTCATATTCTAATTCATATCATATATATATATATTTTTTTTTTTAATGATATGATAATATTTTTATTGATCTGCTAAAATATTTACACATACAATAAACATCTTGAGTGACATTGCAACTTATAATTTTACAGAATTCAGCACAAAGTGCTACTTTTCTACATTGGATTTCAATTAAAATTTTTAAAAATACTTTTTTGCCTCTATATTATATATTTACAACACATGTTCTTCTAATATTTACAAAAAGTATTATATAGAATTTTTGAATATAGAATATACATATACATAATAATAATAATAATAATTTATTTATTTATTTTATTTTTTTTTATGTCTCAGATAAATTACATGCATAGATGCTGTAATAATTATATATATATAATATTTATAACACATTACAATTGTGAATAACAGATACTTGCAAGTTAATAATTTTCTTCCTCGAAGCTTAGCAGAGCTTATCTGAAGAAGATAATGGATGATAGATGGTGGTGGTGGTTTCATGGTTATGTTCCTATACTGGTCACAAGCCAGATGTTGATTTTACTGTTTGTTGGTACATGCTTGGAAGACTTCGACTGCTATTACAGTATAACCTTTTTTTTTTTGTGCAAATAGGGTTGGAATTAGACATGGTGTGTTTGTTTCTTTGTGTTCTTGTAGTGATGGTTTTTGAGAGGGGTTTGTCATAGGTTTTTGTGTGTGTGTGCATGTGTGGAGGGGAGAGAGAAACAGGAATTGCTCTAATTTTCATTCTCCCTATAATATTTATATAGCGCCTGTTTCAGCTCTCTGTATGTTCCTAGGTTTCTGCTGTCGAATGGCAGTTTGTTTATCATGTCAGGTACGTAGAAGTTTCGGGTGGCTTTGTCGTTATGATTATTGTACTTATATGTTATGTAGTTTGTTGACTGTGGTCTTATTATTTAATATGTTGTTCTGGTTACTCTATATGTTGGGTGATAGTAATGTTTTAACATGACTGCGTAGTGGCATAAGTGTTTCACCTTAAATATTTTGTGTTTTGTCCATGCTTCCTGCATAAGAGTGGGTTGTTCCCAGAATATCAGTTTTACCATTTTATCTTGCAACCATTGTAGCCTGTTAAATTTGTAGTCTGCACAGAATGCGTATGATGTGATTGCATATCTTAAAATTTCACATAATGCTTTATAGATTAGTATTTTTATGGGGGCAATGTCTTTTAATCTGTATAGTTTGCTTGCTATTATCGTAAGCTTGGTATGTAGGTAGTTTGTATGGCTATTCCAACTTTGATCATCATCGAAGTGAAGTCCGAGATAGCATGTTGTTTTCACCTGTGTGATGGTTGTGATTTTAGGTTCTGTGCTTTGTGTATAGGAGGATGAATGTTGGATAGTGAAATATTTAGTTTCTATGGGCAGGGTTTGGAAGTTTTTGAATACCATTAGCTTTGTTTTTCCAGGGTTTATATATATGCCATTTTCGGTTAACCAGTTAGTGATTTGGTTGATGTCTGTTGCATATTTGTGTAAGCGATATTTGCATTATTGTGAATGGATACTATGGCCGTGTCGTCTGCGTACTGGAAGATTTTACTTTTTAGGGGGAGTTGGCTTATGTCGTGTGTGTATATGTTAAATAGAATGGACGATAGGACAGCTCCTTGCGGTACTCCACAGGTTACATGTACCTTTTTGCTGTATGCTGATCCTATACATGTGGTGTGCTTTCTGTTTTTTGTGTACACTTTAAACCACTGGAGTAGACGACCTCCAATTCCGATATGGGTTAGTTTCGTTAACAAGGTTTTGTGTGTTAGTGTGTCAAATGCTTTTGTTAGGTCAATGAATACCACTAATGTTATTCTGTTTTTATCCAATGCAGCGTTTATTAGATCTGTGAAATCTTCCAGGAGTGTTGCTGTTCCTTTATTTTTTTGAAAGCCATATTGTGTTTTGGGTATGATTTGAAATTTTTCAACGTATGTGGAGAGTTTCTGATGCACGATGCGCTCCATGATTTGGTTGATTACAGACAGCAATAATAACAATAATTGGACTCTATGAATAATAATTGGACTCTATAATCGGACTCTATTGGACTCCTTGGACTCTATGAAGATATAACGTAATAATAATAATAATAACAATAATAATAATAATAATAATAATAATTTAAAAACCCCCGAAGGAACATGGCCTTGTCATGGCGGTGGGGCTTGCGTGCTTCAGTGATGTTGAGAGCTATTCAGGCGGTTGCATAGCTGCCAGCAGGGCCACCCTTGTCAGGCAGGTCTCAACTGAGGAGCCAGACTAACAGTGTTCCATCCCCCATCTTAATGATGAAAAGGAAGAAGAGATCCATACCGGATCAGTCGACGCCTGGGTCATCAAGGACTGCGTCAGATGTTGGGGATCCTTGGCATCAGGCGACAAGTGGGCTACAGGACCCAGCTCTCCTTGCTGGGCAATCAGGGAAGGAAGCTGAAAAGCGACTGGAAGAAACCAAACGTAAAAAATGGACTGTGGAAGAAAACAGAGACATTATGAAATGTTTTTACAGATCAACACCAGAAAAACGAGGTTTCAGGAAGCGTATGCATTTAATTTGGAAACAAAAATTCCCAGAATCTGCAATAACAGAACAAAGGCTTATGGACCAAAAGAATTTCATTTTCCGTAACAAGATATTTACTGAACTTGAGCTGCAAGAGTTACGTAATAAACATACAACTCCAGTAACAGAAAATCATCAATGTAAAATGAAGTCAGGGATATTGGAACGTACGAACTCCATAAATGACCGTATAAGACTACCACCATTAAAAGCTTTACAACAATCTAAGCTAAAACAGCTCCTCTTAGACGCAAATGCTGTAATTGAAACAATCACAACCAACAGTATAAAGGAAACAAATCAGCTTCTATACAGCACAGCCTATATCATTTCAGTGAAGCTTGGTTGCAAACCGAAAGAGCAAAAGCCGAGGGTGAAACAATCTGCACCATGGAAAATCCAGTTAGAACGAAAGGTTAACAGGCTTCGAGCTGATCTAAGCAACTTAAAAAAGTTTTAAAGAAGGACGGTTGAAAAATAATAACATTAAAAACAAACTGATTAACACATATAATTTGGCCAACAAAACAATTGCTGAAGTTACCGAAGAACTAAAACAAAGAATTATAGCGACTGCACAGAAAATTAAAAGATATGAAGCAAGAATAAACCAATATGTACAAAATATGAGATTTCGACAGAACCAACGTCGGTTCTTCCAGTCTCTCCAGAGAAATACAAATGCAAACTCATTCACCCGGTAAAGAAGAAACACTCAAATTTTGGAAGTCAATCTGGGATAATCCTATTGAACACAATAAAGATGCTTCATGGATTAAGGAAATAGAATCAGAAATGAAACAAAAACAAATGCAAAATGTCATTATCACTAAAGAAATGGTCAGTTCCCAAGCTAGAAAATTAAAAAACTGGAGTGCACCTGGCAAAGACGAACTACATGGATTTTGGTTAAAACATCTAACCAGTCTACATGATCGAATGGCAGAACAATTTAATTATTTGTTGCGGTCTGGCTCAGTGGAAGACTGGATGATATCTGGGCGCACTTTTCTCTTCATGAAAGATAAGGATGCAGACCCAAGTAACTATTTATTCGATTGAACAAAAAGACAATTTTCAAAAATCTAGAGGAACAAAAGACCAGATCCTTATTAATAAAATGATTCTCAGAAACTCAAAAAGACGAAAAACTAATTTAAACATGACATGGATAGATTACAAGAAAGCATTCGATTCCCTCCCACACTCCTGGATCCTGAAATCACTAAAAATATTTGGAATTAACAAAAACATATGTTCTTTTCTGGCTACTGCTATGAAATCATGGAAAACAACATTAATAGTGAATAATGAATGATTTGGAGATATAAGCATTAAACAAGGTGATTCCTTGTCAACATTGTTCTTCAACATTTCTTTGATACCTTTGTCTATGATTCTGAAGAAAACAAAACTTGGATATGAAATTCCTAAGTGTAATATTAAAACTTCCCATCTGTTGTATATGGATGACTTGAAGCTATATGGAAAATCGGCCCAGCAAATAGACTCTTTATTGAATATAGTTCATATTTCAGTCAGGACATCAAAATGGAATTTGGTTTAGATAAATGCGCAATTTTATCTATTAAACAAGGAAAAATTAATGACACTAGCAATTTTAATTTTGATCAAGAAAAACATATAAAAGCAATTTCAGCTGACGAACACTATAAATACCTAGGAATATTAGAAGCCAATGATATTCTCCACTCGAAAGTTAAACAACAGGCAGCATCAGAATACATCAAAAGAGTTAGAAATATTATGAAAACAAAATTAAATGGATTAAACACAATTAGAGCAATGAATTCTTGGACTATACCAGTGATCCGATACACAGCTGGCATAATAAACTGTACAAAAGAAGACCTGGACAAACTAGACCGCAAAACTAGAAAACTAATGACTATGCATCATGCATTACATCCACGAAGTGATGTTGACCGGTTGTACCTACCGAGGAGAATAGGTGGACGGGGTCTGTTGCAAGTGAGACAGACTGTGGAAGAAGAAGAAATTGGTTTAAGAAATTACATCGACAATAGCTCTCAGCCAATGCTTCAAGCAATTACACAAGAGGGCCTTCTAAAAGCAACAGGAAACAAATCCGATTACAAAAAGGAACAACAAAATATCCGATATGTGCGCTGGAAAAATAAAAACCTTGCATGGCCAATTTCTTCGAGATACTGAGGATAAAATTGACGTGAACAAGACATGGCAATGGCTACAACACGGATACATTAAAAAAGAAACAGAAGGATTTATTCTTGTAGCTCAAGAACAAGCATTACAAACTAATGCAATCAAAGCAAAAATTTTCAACATCAATAATAACAGCAAATGCAGATTATGCGATCAGAAAGATGAGACTGTAGAACATCTAATCAGTGCCTGCAGCAAAATAGCACAAACTGACTATAAATACCGCCATGATCAAGTGGCCAAAATATTCATTGGCATGTATGCAAAAAATATGGCTTTCCTACTTCTGATAACTAGTGGCAGCATAAAATAGAGACAGCTGGAAAGCGAAAAACAGCAAAAATTCTCTGGGATTTTAGAATACAAACTGATCGGCATTTGGAACATAATAGACCTGATCACAATTATCGAACATCGACAGGTTTGGATTATCGATATTGCAGTACCCAGTGATAACAACATCAACAACAAAGAACTGGAAAAAAATACTAAATATTGAGATCTGGCAATCGAAGTTGGCCGACTGTGGCTTAAACACACCAAAGTCATTCCAATAGTTATCGGCGCACTTGGTGCAACTTCAAAGAATCTGTCCAACTATTTACAGCAATTAAAAATCAATGAAGTGACCCCATATGACCTACAAAAAACAGCATTACTTGGAACAGTCCATATTTTACGATGCTTCCTGACGGACTATTCTTAGATTCTTGGGTAGAATCCGAAATGTTCTGAATCACCAGTCAAATTTTTATTTATATGATATCTTGTTTTGACTGTGTATCAGTTATGATAATAATAATAATTTTAACAATATTTGTTTAAATTATTATTAAAATTAATAATAATAGCTCTTAGCCAATTAGTGATGATACATAATTTGTATCGGTAACCATCACACTTTTAATATAAAAAGGTCGTTCATAAAGTCATCTTCAAGGGTAAAACTTTAATTGAAAAAATTATGAGCTCAGAGCAGCTGCCAGGAAACTGGGGAAGTTACATACATTGACATACTCACTACCGGCAAACACAACACGAAGTGACGGACATAAAGTAAACCTCCCAGCGACAGCGGCAGGGACACCAATATTGTTTCCTTTTTATGCCACTCGCCCCATGTCTCTTTCTCTAGTCACGCAGGCAGAGTGAAGTGGGACCTATCATAAACTGTCATCTTATTTCGCAAGTGCACTTTCCCAGTGGCTTTGCGAGAGCTGTAGCAAACCCTGGGGCTATTGCAACTCTCTCTCTCTCTCTCTCTCTCTCTCTCTCTCTCTCTCTCTCTCTGTGCCTTTCCTATAAATCTTTTGGAAATCTTTCTACTTTGTTTCTCAGCTACTTCAGTTTGAGTTTTGTCGGTTATTTTTCTGCTGTTAGAATTCAGCGTGAAAAATTGTAACCTTTTTTGTATGGATTGGATTTAATAATAGCATTTAATGGTTTCAAAGTTCAATACGATGTGACCTGATTTTTATTGCAAATGCAAAATAGCGTACTTGTGTGTGGTAACGTCTGAGTGTCCTGAATAACCTTATTGCGAAACAAGTATGGAGAAGACGAAAAGCAGGAAATTAATGCAGTGAAGTTGGTACCTTTGTACAGTGGACATAAATTGGAATGTTGTGTGTTTTCTTCACTGTTGTAAAGAAACAGCAAAAGTGGCTAACAGCTCACTTCTTTGTGGGAAATTTGCCTGCATTTAGCTTAAAATCCCACAGTGCATGTTACATTAAAAATCATCTTTGATGTTGCTTTTTTTTTTTTTGGTGTGTGTGTGTGTGTGTGTGTGTGTGCGTGTGCGTGTGCGTGTGCGTGTGTGTGTGTGTGTGTGTGTGTGTGTGTGTGTGTGCGTGCGCGCGCGCGCAGAGGAAGGATATCATTATGACTGTGGGCCAGTTAGGTTGTGGTGATATTTTCAGACCGATATCACATGAAAAAGAAGTTATTTCAGTATGCAGTACCTTAATGTATTTTATTTATATTTTAAAAAGAAATAAAAATTCAAAAAATTGCTGAATACGAGCAGAATTAAATTATTGATTTACATTAGCAGTTTCCAAATGGCAAGTTGTATGTAAGGAAAAATGTCAACACAGTTTTTATATAACTCCTGGCTATTTACATACGTTTGCTTTTTAATCAAAATGACGAAGGGACTTTGTCTGAAAGTCCATATCCGCCATTCCTTTCCAATCGAAATATCTCGCTTTTCTAAATTATTTGAAATCTTGTACCTCTTTGTGCTGTATCATCTTAACTAAAGAAAAGTGACCTCTGAATACATTCCAGTTGGCTATCACTAATTCCCCTAAACATAGTATTGATGTTATTATCTGTAATTATTAAAGTAACAGTATAAATTGGAAATTACAATATAAATAAATGTATCCCCGTGTGGGGGGACACCTGTAATCCCCATCGGGCGCGTCCCCTGGTGGCGGATCGGGGAATGCTCGTCATAGTTTACTATGAAGAGTAGGAGGGAAATAAAATACCTCCCGCATACCAACAGGATAGCACTTCTCTCATAGACCGGTCTGGGGGCCTCGAAGATGGCAGCCCCACCACCAGACTCGGGTGCTGAAGGCTAATCCCCTATACACCTTAAATTTTCAACCATTAAAAGAAATAACAAAGAGATAGCTGAACTGCGTAAATGGTTAACGACAAAGCGAGGAAAAAGGTACATGAGATGCGGAACATGGAACATTACAAGTCTACATGGAAAAGAAAACGAATTAATAGATGAATTTAAAAAATCGAGATTGGATCTGCTAGCAAACGAGAAAGGACAAGGTTGCCAGAAAATGAAAGATGGATATATATACTTTTCTATTCAGGAGTAAACCCAAGAGAATGAGGAAAACAAGGGGTAGCATGCATAATTAAACCAGATTTCAAAGAATATATTACTAAATAGCAACTAATAAATGAAAGGTTGTTGACAATCACTATAGATTTTAAATCAGATTACCAAGTATTCACTGTAATTGTTGCATATAGCCCAAATGATAATGCTGAAGAAAAATTAAAGATGCATTCTTCTAACTCTTACAAAAAACAATTGAAAAGTTCAAGAGCATATTATACTACTAGGAGACCTTAATCGCCTGGTAGGGAATGAAGTAAACGAGGAAACGAAACAAGTGTTGGGATCACAAGGAGAAATAACCCGGAATGATAATGGAGAAAGAATAATAAATCTTTGCCTTATAAATAATTTAGTAATAGCGAATATTATGTTCAAGCATAAAGAAATCCATAAGTTTACCAGGGAAGAGGCCAGGAATGAAAAATCTATAATTGACTACGCCATCATAAGCAAATCGTACTGGAAGTATATAAAAAACGCAAGAGTCTATAGAGGTCCTGAAATAGGCAGTGACCACTACTTATTAGTATTGGAAACGATCCGTAAAATAAAAGTTGAAAAATTTAGAAAAAGTGGCAGGGGAATAAATGTTAAGATAAAGAACTACAAACTAAAGAAAGGAGAAACAGCCATTGAGTATAAAAGTAAAATAGAAGAGAATGAAAGAAGTAGAAAAAGAGATACATGAAGACCAAGATGAAGAAATCATATGGTACAGGATCAAAACACTTCTTCTAGAAACAAGCAAAGAAATTGTGGTATATCATTAAATAATAAACAGAAGAAACATAAAACACCCTGGTGGACTGAAGAACTAAAAGAAAAAATTAAAAAGAAAAAAGCAATTGTGGAAGAGATATATAACATTAAAGCTGTAGGTTGATAGAGAACTATACAACAACCAAAGAAATAAAGGTTGAACCTTAGTGAAAGAAGAGAAAAGAAAATGCTAGGAAGACTTCGGACATACTTTAGTACAGAATTTTAAAGGAAACCAAAAACTCTTCTATGTTTTTAGAAGAATGAGGTCAGAGAAAGAATGCCACCTAAAGTTTATCAAAAATAAGGATGGAAAGTTACTCACAAATTCCGCAGACATCATGGAAAGGTGAAAATAGTACTTCCAAGAATTATTGGAAGATGCAGGACACAGAAAAACTACAATCCTAAGAACACGACATGCAAGCAAAATAGAAGATCAAAGTGAGGAAATTCATGCAAATGAACTGTTAGCAGCAATAAATAAAATAAAACTGGGAAAATCAGCAGGCCATGACCAAATAACACCAGAAATTATAAAGAATTTAGGAACGAAAGTCATAAAATTTATTTTACATCTATTCAATGTTGTATGGAAAAAGAAAATTTATTCCCAAAGACTGGGAAGTAGCAATAATAATCCCTATATTTAAGAAAGGAGATAATCGTAAATGTGAAAACCAGAGAGGGATTTCGTTTTTAAACATTTCAGGAAAATTGTATGCCCGTAGTTTAGAAGAGAGGCTTAGGAACCAAATAGAGGATACACTGGACGAAATGCAATATAGCTTCCGAAAAAATAGAAGCACGCAGGATATCTTCAATCTTAGACAAATATCAGAGAAAACATTGGAACATAGAAAAGAACTACATGCATGTTTTATAGATTCCGAAAAGGCCTTTGACTGGGTTCCCAGACACTTAATATGGCAAACATTAAAGAAAAACAAGATACAAGATAACTTAATAGCAGCCATACAAAGCCTCTACAAAAGTAATAGAAATTATGTAAGAACCTGTAATAATAGATCAAAAGAATTTCAAACAAATGTAGGAGTGAGGCAAGCAGTGGCGGCCAGTGAAAATTTTAAATAGCGGTGCTGCATATACAAAATAAAAAAATAAAAATAAATAAATAAATAAAAAATCTTTTTTTTCCTAATCAGAAACCAATTTATTAATAAATAAATTTACATATTAAAAATTGCTTTATTAAAAATATTTCACCTTCACCACGAACTAACACCAATAATAAAAGTTTCGTATCTCACAGAAATAACGCGCGCATGCATACAATTTATCTGTAAGCGACACTGCCCAAATGAGCAGTGTCGCTTTATGTACGAGCCGCCACTGGAGGCAAGGTTGTATCTTCAGCCCTTTGCTTTTCATTATAGTAATGGATGAAATTTTAAAGGCATGCCAAACAACAACAAAAAAGTTGTGTTTTTGTTTGGCACCTAGGATACAGGAAACTGAAAGAAACCAGGATATCACACATGGCTTTTGCGGGTGATGTAGTGATTCTAGCAAATACAGCTGAAGATCTGCAGTACAACATCAACATTTGGTATGTAGAAACAAAGAAAATAAATATGAATAAAATTAAAACAATGATCATATCTCTAAACCAACCAAAACACATAATAAAAATAGAGCACCATCAACTGGAACGAGTTCACTCCTTTAAATACTTGGGATCATATATATATACAAGAAGATAGCGGACTAGACACAGAAATTAACAACAGGATAACTGGGGGAAGAAAGCTATTCTATGCAATGAAAGGCCCACTCCTTTCATTGCATAGAATAAGAAAGAAGCCACCCAGAATACCAAAATGGCAGTGTACCGTTCAGTGTTTGTACCAACATTAACACACACACACACATTTGTGAGTCTTGGTGTGTAACAACAGGAAACGCAAACTACAAAACAATTGAAATGAAATATCTTAGGAAAGTGGCACAAAAAACAAGACTAGACCGAATAAGAAATCAAACTAGAAGAGACAGCCTTCAAGTTGCACCTCTGAACCAATTCCTAACACAAAATGAGGTGGTTCGGGCATCGTAATCGAAGAAGGAAGAATAGCAAAAACTGTATCCAGAAAATAGGAAAAAGAAACATAGGCAGTCCCAGGAAAGATTGGCAAAAGGAAATTAAAGAAAAATTGGAAAAGAAGGGAACTGGAAAGAAGCAAAAGAACAAGCCTTGGACTGGACGGCATGAAAATCTCTTTGGCAAAATCTCGACCCTTAAAAGCATAAGAGATCATAGACGAAGAAGAATAAGAAGTTGAATGTGTCTGGAAATTTTAAAGACAAACGGATTTATTAATGGACTGCTCATATTTATATAAAGTATTTTTTTAATTATATATAGAGGTACTTTTGTATAATTTTACTTTGTGTGTGTCAGTAACCAAAGTGAAATAACTTTCTAATGGAGGCATTACTGACATGCTAATATAAAATAGAATAAAATTCCATTGGTGGGAGGGGGGGGGGCGTCCTTAGCTCAGTTCGATCTGCTGACAATCCCAATATTACTCCGAATTTATATAATTTGTGTGTGGAGGGGGTTAACTTTTGTATCTGTTTTTGATAATTAATTCTGTTTTTATGAATAAATACCATCTTAATTAAATAAAATAAATTCTAATATGCGGTTTTCTGTGTAATGTGCACAGTCGAAATTTCGAAATTACACAAGAAATAATGGCAATTTAGTGTTCCATTTTGCTGCACTAGTTCGTTTCATAAATTGAAGTGCAGGTTCATCCGAGAACGCACGCCAAGACAATTTAAACTTCTTAAGCAATCATTCTCTCTCTCTCTCTCTCTCTCTCTCTCTCTCTCTCTCTCTCTCTCTCTCTCTCACGATCTGGAATTTCAAGTAGAAAATTCCGGATCGCTTCACTCACAGAAACTCATTGTAATGTGAATCGTGCATCTTATAAGTAGAATTTTATTTGAAGAACTATAATTCTAATTGCAATGACTATGAAGTTATTACAAAATTTTTCTCATACGATTTCGTTTGCACGGTGGAATTATCCCGCCCCCCTGCATACGTACCAAAATTAGTTTATGACTCACCTTGTGTAAATAATAGTTTTTGTATGTGTTTGATCATTGAGTCAAGAATGGTAAAGCTGTTTCTACTTTTCCTAAGTATACGAGACTAAATTTGAGATGACTAGTAAAATCATATTTTTATACTTTACATGATGTTAATAATGAGGTCGGTAACAGTGTATATGTGTGTGTATGTATGTATGTATTGTGTGTACAAATACTTGCAATTAATTGTTGTCTGTGGTTAATTAAAATAGGGAAAATAGATTAAAATATAGAAATTGATAAAATGTGTATGTCATTTATTTTAACTGAATGTATTCCCCTGCTTCATTGCTAGGTTCCCTACTATTGTAGAAATAACTATTTGTTTTACTGTTAATATTTGTGTTTTGTGAAATTTTAATGCAAATATGTATACTAAGTTGCTAAAACATTATTACGGATACTAAGTGTTTTACAGTTTTACAAACTCTTTAATTTCACAAGTGTCAATACACCGTTTGTCCATCTTTAGCCGCAGTTACAAACGCCACTCTTCTAGGTTTAAACAGGTATTTTGAACAGCTTCATGCAAAGAATGCTGATAAGTATTCTTGTAGTAAAGATAAACAGGAAGATGTCATAACCAAACGATGTTCTAACTTCTCCAAAAGTGCGCTTCAGATTTGAACTTTGTGCTGACTAGTCTGTCACTGACATTTTCATTTTATTTCCTCAAACCATGTTGCCGCAGAATTTGCAGTATGATATGTAGAGAGAAACCTAGAATTGTTTAGAATGTTCATATATCATTTTGTTGTTTATCTTCTCGGGTACTATACACAATGGATTCTAGAGAAAAGAAAAAAAAGTACCTTCACACCATAACACCACTGCCACCAAACTTTACAGAAGGGAAAATATACTAATAAATAACACTGCCCTGGTAGCTGCTATAATCGGGCACGTCCATCAGATTTGAGAGCGTGTATCGTGGTTCATCGCTCTATGTTATAGTTTGCTGTAATCACGGTGAGCTCTGCGTCATGCAAACTTGCAGCCAAGCATTGTTAGGAGTTAATGTTTAGTTTGTATGTTGCAACCCTTCCATGGAAATCTAGAATTTAGAGTTCAATACATAATGTTCTGATGCAATTCACTTTTACATGTGGATGCTGTGAACAATGGGTTGAGAGAATCTGCTCATATATCACAGTAGGAACGTGCAGTCCATTTCTGCACACTCCAGTCTCTTTCCTTCATTTTATGTGGCCTTTCTGATTTTTTAAAAATATTCTTTTCACGTTTCCGTCTTTTAATGACGTATAGTGCAGTCGATTTTAGATACTCTTACTTTATGGTGCAATTGCATGACCTGGTTGGTGGCTAATGTGGCAACCTATAACAATCTTGCTTCCACTCCCCTTTTCGACCATTACACACGACTACTCTTGTTTTTTAGCGCAGATCGCTTGACATTATACCTTACTACGCACATAATTTGTCAGTGGTTTTCAGTATTAGAGAAAACTGATAGCGTCCGCATAGTTTTTGAAACATAACCTGCATCTGAGAGCGATCTCAAAATTTGGTAAATACTGCAAACTAATAACAAACTATATCCAATCGGATATGTATATATTCGATTCGAGCGTAGCAGAAAGCTTTACATCACCGAATAGATAGTAGTAATCTAGTTTTGCACAGTGAGTGGCGCTCCAGTACATTGCATTAGCACGCCACACAAGTAGATAGCGGCTGGGTGCATAGAGGCAGTCTGCCTCATGGCGCAGCTTAATAAGGGCGCTCGTTCAGCCATATTGCGGTAGGCGCAGTCGCTACGTTAGCAATTCCTGTTAGCATGGAAATACGTTTTTCCAAATTTAAACTCATTAAAAATTATTTGCGAACAGCAATGACCCAAGAAAGATTGGTTGGGGTAGCAACTATATCAATAGAGGCGAACATAACTTACAATTTCAATTTAGAAGAGCTTATAAACAGTTTTATTGTGCGATATCCCCGTAGAGCAAACATTTAATCAATATTATTATAATCGTTTTGCATTAATGTTTCTCTTGTAATAAAAACAAAATAGCAACTGGAGATTTTCTTATATTTTTGTCTTATAATCCATTAGTGGCGATATTTAATTGTTTGCCTCAGGGCGTGATCAAATCTGGCTACGGCCCTGTCTGGGTGTTATAGATGACGTATGAAGAAGAGAGTGGCAATTGAAATTCGAGAAATTTGAGAAATGCTGATGATGCTTATACGATGGAAATTCATATCCGTCTGAAATATGTGTATGGAGATGTGTATGGAACGCAATTAGACGTTGGATCAGATACTTGAAGCGTGGTGACATCAAGGTCAGAGACAAGTGTCGAAGCGGCCGGCCACAGATATTAGGGACGACGATTTTCCTTGATTAGCATCAAAGCAAGATGCAAATCAAGGAATATCGTCGCATCCCAACTCGCGAATTGTGCAATGCAGTCAGTTTCGGAAAACTAGCGGTGATGATCATCATTAATGACCACGCTACGAAGTTTGCGCACTGCAAAGTGACTCCCAAAAATTCTGAGCGACAAACACCAAGTAACCCGGAAAGTCAGCTGCTCGGAACTTCTCTAATGCTACAAGAAATGAAAGCGAGGCTTTCCTTTCACACACACAGTCACAGGTGATGAAATGTTAATCAGTACGATCTTGAAACAGAGAGACAGTTCGATAGAACAGCATTCGCCACGCAAAAATAAAATAAAATAAATAAAAAAATAAAAAATAAAATAAAATAAATAAATAAATAAATTCAAGATAGTATTCTCTGGGAAAAGTCATGGCAGTTTAATGCTGCAATATTGAAAAAATCCATTAATATAGTTTGTTTCACAGAAGCATGATTGTGGTCTTCCTTTCCCACGACTATGCCCGATCTCACACCGGTTTGCGCATCCCTCATATAGTTTACGTAGATCTGGCATCCCGTGACTGTAACCTGTTTGGCCCTCTGAGACGTGCACTCCGAAACTCCATTTTGCGAACGACAAGGAGCTCTTCACAAACAGCTGAAACAAGCTGTTTCTGAAGAGCTCCGACGTCGGAGTAAAAACTTTTATCGCGTTAGCATACAGCATCGCTCTCTCAGCGAGTAAAAGTGTATGGAGATAATGGAGACCGTTCAAAAATGACAGAATATTCGCGAAAGACAAGAGGATTAATTCATGTAAAAGCCATTGTTAAATAACTTATATTTTTCGTACCGCCCTTAATATTCAGTGGAGGATAAGGAATGAAAAGAACTATGAGTGAAACAGGGAACCTCAACAGTAAAATATTAAATATTATGGTCAGTTTTTGTACAAGCCGTTCATTTGAAATATTGCAATGCAGTATAAAGAATGGAAGCGATTATGACAAAGAGAAACATGGAGTTTTTGGCGTGGACAGCAGGGTTTTTTCCCCAGTTTATTTGGGATTTTTCATCCCGCAAAGCAGGCAAACCGGCCTTGAGAACTCAACACTACATGACATAGGATACACCGGAGTATAGGGCTGACCACCTTATCCTGTGAACGGTTTGAGGTCCAATGATTAATAAACCCTCGACACCGCAAGGTAAAAGAGGGAAAAGGAAGATGAGATGAGATAATTTGCAGTACTTTCAGGCACTTAAGGTCCGCAGCCTTCCAGAATGTCCTAATTTTAGGATAAGGTGCTTAGTGTTATGTTTATATATATATATATATTAATTGCACGTTTTCTCCTGTTGGTTGGTGGGATGAAAAACTTGAGGTTTTGTTGAGGAAAAGTCCTCTGTCTCTCTGTCTGAAACTGGCTAATTACCTTCAGTTGAAAATCCCTACTACAGGTTATTTGCGTTCTAGACAGGATTCGAATCCAGACCTTTCAAATCAAAGAGCACCGTCGAAACCTATTCAGCTACGAAGGCTCTACGAAGTGTATAGTAGATTATCCATTTCTGCTGTTTAATGTTATTTTTATTCACAACAGAGTAATTATCCACAAACGTAATAGTATTTTTAAGATCTTTAATTTCGCATTCATCATTATTACTAATATCTCTGTTTCATCAGTTCGGCGTCTTTGTCTTTATTACAGTTGCCATCTAGGGACAATCAATAAAGTCACTGGCACGTACTTGATCTTGTGTACTCATTTCAGCGTCATCAGGATGCAGTCTTCAGAATTAACATTACTCTTCAATCTTCATATCTTTAATTATTTCTGCAATGTGGTCTTAATAGCTCCGTCGTCTTCATTTTTTTTTCCAGACATTTTCGAAATACAGGTGCAAAATTAGCTTTCTTCAAATCGTTTTCAGCTTTCCACTTCATTAGTATTCACGAAACATATTACGAATAGGTACAAACTTGCTAAATTATTTCTGCAGTTAGAAGAATACATTTTTGAGATGACATGACACAAAATTTATATCTGAATTTTTCTCAAGAAGAGCATTAATATGTAACTACAGTATCACAGTCTCGTGTTTCTCGTTTTATTATATCATCAAATTGGCACAGCTAATAATGTCTTGCTTCACATACTATCTATGCATTCTTTTTTTGCTTGCCTGATCACATTCATGTAATTGTTTAACATTGGTGGTTCTGTAGATTCTGTAGATCCTCTCCCCTCTCATTATGAAGTGACTCTTAGTTGTTGGGAATCGCGAACTTTTTTTGATTTGATGAAAGCTTTTAAACAGCACTGTTTACGCAGTTTAAGGTTTTTCTTTTCCAAGAAAATGATTAAAATCGCGATTTGTAAACGAAAATTGTTTATAAGAATTTGAACTACTTAATATTTTCGCTCATATCGAGAGGCAGCAGTTGTTTAGTATTAAGTTACTTTATCTTCCATACAGACTTTCTTACTTGCTATATACCTTAATAGGCGGTATTTTGCTCTATTAGTTGACTTGTTTACGCAAATTAGTTTTCTTTTTTTGTTTTCGTTTTAAATAATGCCTCATAATTTCTGTATGTTGTTGTTCTTTAAATACAAACTGATTCGTGTAAATGTGAATCAGTATTTACATAAATATAAATTCGTATCCAAGCATAATCAAATTTATTGCTCTGTTTCCTTTGGGATTCAAAGCATAGCGGTTGGTAATGTGGAACACCACAGTGTGTAATATTCCTTGATATTTTAGCAGCCGACTGACTGCATTGAGAACTGACAAGAAAACGTAATCTTCGTAGCAAGCATGTCGACAGTTTCCATAATTATTAAAAAATTATGGAAACTGCCGTGTTATAGTAAAGATTCAGTTTAATATAAAGCAAAATAATCACCCGACGTTTCGACCTTCATTTTAAGGTCATCATCTGGAGTATATACACATATATACAAAGAAACAAGCTACATTACAATCTACATAGTATTCTAAAGTTACATTAATTTGGTCAACCGTTAAACGTACTGGCCTGACTTCTGCTTTAAAAAAAAAAAAAAAAACTTTACTGCATGAAAGCTAGACTCCTGTTATTATTATCTATTTGGTTTAAAATCATTAAGAGATAAAATAAGCTAGAGAGAAACATGCTCTCACATAATTACTTATATAAGTACACATATAAATTAGAACAAAACAGTTTAAATGGTGGCCAATAAGAGTTTAAAATTATTGCTTAGAATCGTAAAATAAAGGTTTGCTGGAAAACTTGAAGCACTTAAGTGAGTTGAATGTGTGCCATCCAAATTCTTGAGATTTTTATGCCACCATTATTGTTAAGATTAAGATGATCAATCAAAATTTCACAGGCTTCTTTAAATTTGAGTTTATACCAGATTTTTGTATGATGTAAAGAACAGATATTTTTCCAATCAATTTGGTGTAGGGTGTTAAAAGCGTGATCTGAGAGGTCTGCTTCACCAAAATTGTTAAATTTAATGTGTCGTTTGTGTTCTTTTTTTAAGTATAGGAACTGTGCGTCCAGTTTCACCAATATAAGATAAGTTACAAGTGCAGTGGATACGATATTCTAGGATGGGCCAATGAGAAAAGAGGATCCTTAGAGGAGTTGAATATGTTGTTTTTTTAAATTTTATTTTATAGGTGGTTTAAAAGTAGCTATAACACGGTAGTTGTTTCCATAATTTTGAATAATGAATGCTGATCACCATGTAACCATGAAGGAAAGGAGTTTACAGATTTTTCTCTTGGTAACATTTCGCTTTGTGCAGCCGCGAAAAAAATATTCAGAGCATTTTTTTTACTTCTCATTTCGTCTTCGAACACATCTTGTTATCAGAACTCGAGATCAAGCATCTCTCGCTCTCTGATCAGATGTTAAAACGATTTCTGAATTCTGGATTAAAACAAACAAATATATTTACGCCAAAAGAAAGCTTTTCAAGCAATTTACTTTATGTTTTGTCGATTCCATTTCTTGATCCGCTCATTTAAACATTTTTTGGAATTTGTTTTTTCAATAAATTACTTAGAACTATTTTCTTACTTTTAAATCTATACGCAAGAATTTACACACTTTTTAATTGTCCCTCATATCATCTCTTGCAGGAATGTTTCATAATCTAATGGCTATGAAGCATTTGTGTCACATGCTAAGGTTTGGAAAATACAGAGTGATCAAAATGAAAGTATTCCTGTTTAAGACCTTGTGGAGCACCACCCAGTGATCCAAATGCCCCGACACTTGCAGGAATACACTGTACGCCATGCGTAAGCGATATCTGGAGGGATTTCAAAATTCATAGAATATAGATGTAGTAATTTTTCTATGTGTGTAAGAAGGAGAAAAGCGCCACAAACATAAATAATACATTTTTATTCACTTCTATTATGCATTCATGGGCAGTAATCTTCAGTGCGCTGCCCTTTCACAAACTGCATCCTTTGTACAGCGTGTTCAACATACAATTGCTGATCTACTTGTTTCTCAAGTAGAGCCAAACAATTGTCAAACTGTGTACCAATTTCCATTTCATTGATTTAGGAATACAGAGCGCAGTTTTATATTAAGAGCATCCATCAATATTTTGTTATGCGTTTGTTTGTGAGGAACATCTTCCAGTGAAGGTAATTAAATTAATTTTTTTTCCCTCTGATTAGTTTTTCTTTAACTAGATTAGAATGCAAAAGATTGTCACTTCGAGCCGGTTAGTAGTTTTGAAGGGAAGAGGGGATAACTTTTTTTTTTTTTAAATCACTTCGCATAACCTGTCTAGTGCATTTATGAGAATATGACTCTCGTTCTGTTACGAGATATAATCCATTCAATCAGATATGAATTAAATTACAACAGAATAGCCAAAGTAGGACCTAATATTTATACTGCTCTTTAATAAACACCATGGATGCAGATATTTAGAATATAAGTGCCTCCGTAGCGCAATTGGAAGAACGACGGTACATTGCGCACGTCGATTGGAAAAGGCTTAAATTCGATTCTCGTCGTAATGGGAGGAATCTTTATATCAATTTTTCAATTGAAGGTGAGTTACCCGATCTCATACGGGGATAGCAGGGTTTTTTTCTCCCTGAAACTCTGGTTTTTCATCCAGCATACAGACAAATCAGCCCTTCAGAACACACGCAATTTACAGACAAAAGAAGAAATGGAAAACATCTAAAACATCAACAAAAGAATTCGTGTCAAGTATCAAAAGCAGACTCCGGCTGAGGAAAATTAAGATATTACTTACATAGATTCCATATTCTGGAATCGCCATTATGCATTTGTAGTCAACACCGCCACCAGACTGTTGTTGATCACCTACTCTATGACTGTCAGCTACTATACCCCATCCGGATGCCCCTAATACAATACATCATCACTTCAGGAGACGAGTAACCAGTATCAAAACAGAGACTTATTCAATGTATATTACTCAAAATTATTTAATTTTGCTAATAGGATCAATTTCCAATCCTGGTAATGTAATATGAACTCCTCATAATGTTAGGATTATAGAATTTTTGTATCTACATAAATTAAGTAAGGAAAACAAACTACGGGTATACATAAATAAATATCTAAGAAAAATATTGGAAATATACTGGTCAGATAAAATTTCAGATGTGGCATTATGAGAAAGAACAAACCAAACTAGTATTGCAACAGAAATAAAAAAAGAGGAAATGGAAATGGATTGAATCTACTATCAGCAATCCTGATAAAGACATAGCTAAGACAGCCATGGAATGGAACCCACAGAAATAAAAGGGGATCGCCCCAAGATGACCTAGAGGAGACAGACCGATATGGAGATGAAGCAGATAGGGAGATCCTGGAGTGAACTCAAGAGGGAGGCAGCAAACAGAGTCCGATGAAAGGATTGATTGAGGCCCTATGCTCCGCAGGGAGTGAAGAGGATAAGTAAGTATAGATGTAAATGTGGATGTAAATGTAGGAAGATGTAAATACGCATGCAAAAATATAGATGCGAATATACACAAAAATATAAATGTTCATCGGATTATTTAGATACTACGTGTAATATATGCATTGTATACAATTGATTATGATGTAAACTAAATTATTACCCCCCCCTTGGTAAAACACACACACACACACACTGCATAAATCGTATTATTTCAATCTATGTAATGGATGGTAGGTTTTACTTATGTATTTGCCTTGTATGGAAGAGGGCGGATGTTGAATTGTTATGTACGTACGTAATGTCAACTGCCAGCTGTCTGAGTGGGCTTTTGAATATCACTGGTTTTGTCTTGTCAGTGTTTATGTCAGTATAGATAGATGCCATTGCTGTGTCATTTGCATATTAGAAGATCTTGAGATCTTGCCTCTGAGAGGTTAGCTGGTTGATATCATGCATATATTGAAGTGATCCAATGCATATTATTTGTTTCCTGTTTTGCAGATAATTTTTAAATCATGTCTACAGAAGCCCACCTATACCTATATATCATAACTCTTCTGATAGTCTTTGTATTTAGTATTTTAGTGTATCAATTGCTTTAGACAGGCCAATAAAAACTACCATGACAATTTTTTTTTTTTTTTTTTTTTGTCTAAGGCAGCGTTCATTAGATCGCTGAAATCCTTCAAGAGAATTGTTGCTCCTTTACTCTTCTGGAAATCGTAGTGTGTTTTAGAAGCAATATGAAATGTTTCTGTTGCAAGTCTGTTAAGAACACTCCTCCCCATAATTTAGTTTACATCTGTATAGCTGTAGGTCCGTAGTTGAATTTCTCTTTCCCAGTTTGTATGTAGTTGTGTTTAGTGGTTCAGCTTCAGAAATTTTATTTACTGATTTTAGTACGATCGGATCTAGTCAACTGCGTGTTGTTCAATATCTTTAGATTTTATACCGTCGATTCCTGGATCTTTGTTTGGACTAATTTGTTTAATTGCAGAAAACAGTTCTGCTTCTCTTATGGTTAGAGAAGCCTCAATGTCTGATTTGCTTATGTTGCTAGTGGAGGATCACGTTTAGTGAATATAGGGATGTTTTTCTGCAGTTCTAGGATCTAGTTTACAAAGTACTAATTGAAATCGTTTGCTAACTGTTGGAAAGGTTTGACCGCTTTCATGAAGTTCTGTTTGATGGTTTCAAAGGAGTACAATCTAGTATGTCGTAAATCAGATGCCAGGTTTGTTTTATGTCATTTTATGTAGTGGATAATTTGGTTCTGTACCTTGTTTCTTTTAGCGTTTCTTATCTGTGTTGTATGGTTCTTTCTTTTTTTTTTTTTTTTTTTTTTATGTGTGTGTGTGTTCTGCTTCTAAAGTAGAATTTCTTTAATATCGCTTTAATTGTTTCCACAAAGCATCCTTCCTTTGTGTATCTAAAATTATGCCTTGTGTTATACAAGGATTTTGGCTTGTTTGTGTGTGTGTATAATAATAAACACTAATAATAATAATATATTTGACGAATGAAAAAGTTTATTGTTATCATCATATGTACAGAGTAGTTATAAATATGCAATTAAAATATTGTTATGACATTTTCAGAATCAAAGATTCAGTACGAAACGGTAGGTAAAGAATTTTATCTAAATAATAATAATAATAATTTAATTTACTGTTTTAAATATATATTTACGATGTTTTATTTCCAGTATTTTACTTACAATAACTGTTGTAATGTTTTTCATTTTAATAATATTGGATTTCGATAAGATGTAATGAAAGGTACTTACATCCTCGAAGTTTCCGTAGTAATCTTAATGAACAACAACAACAATAATAATAATAATAGTATCATCAGAGAAAAATACGAAGTTAATTAATTTCTATGGCAAACTTAAAAACTGGTAATGATAGTCATATAACCCCTACATTAATAAAATTCAAAATGATCTCCCTTAAATTAAAAAAAAAATTGTTCGGGCATCACTGGTCAAGCAATATAACGAATGTCGCCGCAACATTTATTTTGAAGTATAAATTATCGTTCGTATTTATGATAATAGATGACGCCACAATCATGCCATCGGATTTTTAGATTTGTATTCTGTTAATTTCGCATCACCGGAAGTGGAATTAACACAGCATAGTAGTTTTCTGATAGACTGATCCATTTGTTAGAGAAAACATTACTCATTTAATAAAGCTGCATGGCGTGAATCTTGGGCTATGCGCTCATTGTACAATATATGGCGAAAATGATTTTGATGAATTCATAATAAACACAGATTCATGCCAAATTATATAGAAAAACAGTGTCTTGATTCCGTAAGTTACAAATAGAATATTAATGCTAAAATCATTTTATATTAACAAGTTTACAAAACTTATTTCTTTTTCTGATATTTAGAAACTAATTTGCGAAAGAAAAAAAAAAGTCATATCAGTCAGGTAGTGCCATCTATGAACAGAAAAGTAAAACATTAGATTGATTCATCTGCAGATTTATTATGTGAACTACATACGAATAAAAAAAAAAATAATAAATATATATATATATATTGTTAAATTGGGGATTATGTATAACTATCAGTAATTATACATGATCTCCATCAGAGGTGGTAACTGTGTTAAATGTTACTGCTGTTTTAGTTATTCTGCATGTTTTTAAACTACTGTTTTATGAGTGTACTAAATTTGATGTTCATTAATCATTGTTTCACTGAACTGTCTAGAATGAAGAAATACCAAGTAAATCTTCACTGTCTTACCTTTATACGAACTCCGAATTCTTAATACGCCCTTCCCTATGCACTACTGAGAAAAAATAAAAATAAAAGGTATGCGTTTATTTCCGTACGGTGAGCGGGGGAAGGACTTTTATATTAAGAATTATATATATATATATATATTAATTATTAATATATTAAGGTTTCTTTTATTAAATTTTATTTTATTAAATTCTTGGCTTTGGGAAGAAACAAAAATGAAATTTAATTTAAAAAATGAATTTTTAAGATTAGAAACACTGCATCGTGACATTTTAAAAATCGTTTTAAAATAATTAAAGAATTAATTATTGAATTATAATGATGTAAAATATGAAAGTAGGTACTACTACATGTAATTATTTCGTCTCTTTTCTTCCTAACATGGATTTTAAGCCAGGTGGCCTGTTCCAGTCTCATGCCATTTCTTTCTTGGTCTTCCAATTCTTCTTTTTCCACTTAGTTTATATCTGTATAATATTTTTGGTAGTCTGCTGTTGCTCATTCGAATTAAATGTTCTGTACATTTTTGTTTATACTGTCTTATGTAGTAATTAATTGATTTTATATTCAGGGATTGTATATTCTTAATTTGTATTCTTATATTCTTCATTTGTTTTGTGGTCCCACTTGGTATATCCAGCTATTTTTCTGAGAAATTATTATTGAATTATTATGTAATTATTGAAGTTAGAAAAATATATAATAAATCTGTTTGTATATTTTAAAGCACGACTTTATTATTTATTTATTTTTTTTTTAATTTACATAACATGGAGAAGGGGGGGGGGGGAGATTGAGAATTTCAAAGGAGATCCTTCAAAGGAATGATTTGAATTAGATATTGTTTCTTTGTAAAATGGACTTTTTATACATTACTTTTGCGTGGATTTTTTATGTACATTATGTATATTTTTTATTCATATTGCTTTCCAAAATTCGCGTCATTTGAAAGTTATTCGTTTGTTTATTCTATATTTATTTCTTTTACTTGTTTATGTTTTTGTTTATATCGAGAGACCAAACACAGGACAAATACAACAGCATATTTTCCAATGACAATTGTCTGCATTTCATAAATACATAAGAATTCTAAAAATATTACTGCTGACATAAAAAAAAAAAAAAAAAAAAAAAAAAACTGGCCAAAAGTGGATAGACTCAGGGGTGTGCTGGTAAATTTTTAAGAACCGGATCGCTAAATATAAATAAATAAACGCCGTGAGTTCCCCCCCCCCTTCCCTAAAATTTTGTGAGCCGGTGCACCACTGGATAAGCCGCATCCAAAACACACTTAGTAAATTAATAAAACTATATTACGTCCAGCTGTCAAAATGTATTGCATCAGCTATACTGTATCTGTAAAAATATATATCATACATCATGTGATATTAAATTGCTTCCTCTCTTCCTAGATCATGCGAATATTCTATGGCAACTTTTTTTTTTGTTTTGTTTTGACACATATGAAATACCTTCCAAATTACACCTGTTTTCTCCTCTATGGTAATTAATATGCATGTGTATTTCGCCAGTCTGTATTCTGATACCCTAAAGAAATACCTTATGTTTATCTCATGAACAGCATAGCATAGGGCATTTCTTTAGGGCAGAGGTGGGACGGTTTTCTCCGAAACTGTGGTTTTTAATTCCGTAATTAACGAACAAAATACACTGCTCTCATAGCCTTAACTGTTTCGGCCGTAATTCCAAAATGGCCAAAACTTCTTGGGGTTCATCTTTAATTGTAAACGCATGTAGTTTTTTCATTGGCAAACGTTTATCTTGGAAAAAAAAAAATTTTTTTTCCACTTTGAAATGCAGTTAGTTTCTATTCGAAAGGAATACTAAAAAACAAACTACTTAAGGAATCTTGTTCAGTCTTTTAAATTTACATTTGAAATAGAGACATTTGTAGCAAAAAATAAAGTTATTCATAATTATTATCAGGCTTTCGCGTTTGTTTTGAGAATCTTTTCAAACGATTCAAGTATCGTAGTTTGGAAACCACTGATACTGGAATAATGTTTTTTTTTAATTTTTTTAACAAAAACTAATCAGTCTAGGATAATGTTTCTTAGATCGTTGGGATATCATCATTAGTAGAAGGAAAAGATTCATTTCGTCTTGGTTCATATTCAGTCTAGAAAGAAATAAATCGGTTTTCATTTGTTTATCGAGTTAATGATCTTCAAAACTGGCATTGAAGTTTTCGATATCCATTCCAAAAAAGAACATTATTTATTTTTTGAAATATTTTTGTAAAGTTTTTTTTTAATTGACGACCGAGACTATTCCTAATGTGTACCGAATGTCTGGAAATTAAACTTGGTGAGATTTTAGAGAGAGAGAAGAGCAATCACTTAGTCATTCCTTACATGACTACATTTTTATGAATTTTTTTAGAGGTGATTTAAATCAGCTTTTAAAATCTAAACCATATAAAATGATATGAAGTTATTTTTTAATGTATTATACAAACTTGCAAGATGTTTCTCGTGTAACTTAAAACATTTAACGTGATTGATGTCGCTGTGTTCTTTCTCATGCTTGAAAAAATCCGCATAGTAGTTTACTTAATTAACTGCAGCCATACAGGTATGGGGATCACGATACAACTGTTTTATTATTATTATTATTATTATAGCCAGAAGACATTATAAGAGTATAAAGATAGTCTGATGAATGGTATCGAGTTCACAAAGTATCCAGTTTCAGAGAATTATAAGTCACAAAGAACAGTACTGTAATACATCATTTCTGCAGCAAAGCAGATTCTGCAGCCGCGTACCGTACTTTAGGAGGCCATGAGAGAATTTTAATTATACAAAGTGTTTTAAATCTTTGTTTGTAAATTTTCAGCTATAGTTTAGAATACAGTATATTAAAAATCATTTTAATAAGAAAAAAGATTCTTGTACCTAATTCGCTTAATTTCAGTATAACAATATGCATATTTTTTCATACGCTGCTGGGTATACTCATCACCCGAGTATAAAGTGGTGCATAAAATCAATAATATACGCTACTTTTTTATGTTTTTTTTTTAATTTGGCAATATATCATACAGATATAGGCTTCCACAGCATGGTTAATAAGGTCTGAAAGAGTTCAGCCATCATTTAGTAGTTTAATTGAGGTGAGTATGAAAATAGCAAGTGTTTTTCCGTTCAGATTCCTCAAAAATCATCGTACACCCTTTTATATATTCAAATAAAACCGTTAAAATAATAATTATTATTAAAATTTTGGTGTTATGAAAGTATCTAATAGCATATTTTTGAAGGAAGAATATTCTAGATTAAAAAAAAAAAAAACATGAGAGGTGGAGTAAGTATAATAAATAGGTTACAGGCTTCTAACCTCTGTCAGTCTGAGTTCTATATCTTGTTTTAGTTTTTAGTATCACGTCATTTCTGTTTTATATGTTTGGTATTTTAATTTTCCGCTACGCATGTGTCATCAAAAGCTTATAAATTGTCTTGGCACATTTTATTGTATCTTTTGTATCTTTACTCTTTCATAATGTCTTCTGCCTATATAAAATAAAATAAAAACAGAGAGAGAGAGAGAGAAATTAATATCATTTGCGAAATCAGAGCAGCAAACTAAGGCATAATAAGTTATTCGTACGCAAATTGCAAATGTCAGTCGACTGCTCGATTTGTAAGGCTGTGAAATTAATCGGTGTTTTTCGTATTATAATTTTAACGTTTTAGATAGCATAATTATTTAATATTATTATGCATTTAAGATAATCAAAGCATATTAAGAATATTATATTGTCAATTTTAAATGAAAAGGTTTGGTATTTGCATAATTTCGCAACTCAAGCAGTTAAAGTTACCTGCCATAATGGCCTCTACCTACCTGATTCACCAAGTGAAGGTCTGTCTCCTGCGAATTCGATGCTTATCTTTAAGTGGCCGATGGTTTTATTTCCGCTGTGAGACCTTACCATCGTGTTTATCATATTTGATTTCTAGATCAAGGTTCCCGGTTTATCTGACCTAAAGCCGACTCACTGTACTTATTTACGAAGGTTTTTCAACTTTTCGTGAATGTGATTATAAAAATAAATAAATAAAATAAAATAAACTATTTCACTCTTAATGCTTGAACACCAGCAAGAATATCAGATATTTGATATATTCTGGAGCTTTGTGCATATCCTCCAGATGATATGAACTTTAATTAGTAACTATAGAAACACGCTCACTTATGATTTTAGTTTAATTCTTCATTCTTAATGACGCAAAATTCCATTCTTTCCTCTCTCAGAATCTCTCTTTAGCTTAGGTTTTTTTTTTTTTTTTTTTTTTTTTAACACCGATATCCTTGGAATGCAATGGTTTGAATACTCCCTGGGAGATCCAAAGAGCCTTTATACTAGTTAACTCGCCTTCATCTGAAGGCGAGTTAATTAGTTTCATAAGCAGGTGGTAAAGTTTTCTCTCTTGGAAATTCGAGGTTTTCTTCTTATATAAAGAAACAAGAGTCATTCCAAACAACAAACAACAACCTCCCTCCCCCCATATCTTCTCACCTTTCGATTTTTAAGTAGAAGCAGCATGACGGGGCCGAAGGACTTGTGAATATCATATGATTCGTTTGTTTTAACGACTTGGATTAAGCATAGCATTTTGGTTGATTAGATTATTAATTTTAAGAACTTTCTTTGTAAAAGAAAGTTCTTAAATTTTTTATTTTCTTCTTTAATTTTCAAATTCTAGAACTTGTTTTTGCATTGCAAAAACAAATTCTAGAATTTCAGATGCATAAATCTATTGTTAATGATGGAAATCGCGACTCGTCCTTTGCGGGATAATTAAGGGGTGACGGGAATCCAGTTAAGCATTTATATTACTTTGTTGTAATGTTAGGAGCTGTATGCTAAATGTCATGATGCCGTTTGGGATTCTTGCCGTTTGGGAGGATTATAGAAATGAAAAAAAAAAAAAAAAAAAAAAAAAACAGGCTGCGTAAGTTATCTAACAAATGACATTCTTTTAAAGCGTAGCGTAATAAATTAATATTTATAAATTGGATGACCACATATTATTTATATCCTCAGAAAATAATCTTAATGTGTACTTACATTGTTTTCGACTCGCCAAAAACGAAATAAGAGCTGCTATTTTGTTCTTCCTTAAATTAATTGTATTCCTCATCTATGCCACCGTGTAATTGCATAAATGTCTTAATACATTTGATGGCAATACATTTATGTTTGACATATTCGACACCATCCCTATTGGATGGATTTTTCTGAGCAAACAATTCCACTGTTGACATAATAATGTGATCTAGAGAATTTCAGTCACTTAGAATAGAAAACGTTATAAATACAAATGAAATAGGAAACATTACAATAATCATTGCGTAGTAGATTTAACTGCGTAATTCTGTGTGACTGCATTTTTTTTTTAATATGAATCTCACCCACTAAAGATTGTGCACCTATTACATTGGTTACGTGGATGGGCTAATGTTTACATATTCCAGAGACCAAACGTGGGACTTTATCAAGCCATTTCAGTACGCAGAGTGGTAGTAGTGATCTTACACAGGATGATGAAATTCATCTCCTATCTAAAGTTCCACAAACATCAATGCCCACGATAGGATTCGACCTATTTGTTGAAGACTAGATATTCTATTCACCTCTGCCAACTAGGCCAGTATATACTCTTTTGCTCAAAATAATCCATCCAAAACTAAAATAAATAGAAGTATAATCCATAGAGTACCGATGATTACTTCTGACACGACTCAACTGTCCAGAGCAGGGGTCGCCAAAGTTATTTGCCCGTCGACCCCTTCAAGAGTTTCTTGACTTTATATCGACCCCCTCTATTTTACTATTACGTAAAATATATTATACATACAATAAACAGTGTTTATTGTATGTATAATATAGTATATATTATTATATTACTATTACTATCACTAGTAATATCACTGGTATTACTAGTGATATTAATAAACTATTGGTATTAATATCACTGGTATTACTACCAGCGCTGCTCAACTCTTCAACATAGAGAAGTTTAGTTCGTGAATGAATAACGATTGAATTATAATATGTATGTTGATGAATTTTAGAACATTAACGCTCACTTGTATGTCGATGCGCAGAAATGAGACTGGGATCGAATACGTGTAAGTATCAGTAAATAAGAACCATACACGTGTTGCAATCTCGCTCCCACTGCGCTGGCCTGCAGGAACCACCAACATCCGTTTATTGGTAAATGCGTCAATTTGGCCTACTTGATTGGCCTCAGTAACTATTTTCATGACCTTACTCCATCTTACAGGTCCTATTCATGGACCTATCCCACGATTCACTCTTAATTGCGTTGTCATTACCTCCATGTCTTTTGTCATAGAGGTAATCCAAGTTAACCGAATTAAATATTACCCATACAATGATGTCTTATATTTTTCTGTCGACCCCCAATCGACCCTGAGCCCGAATCGACCCCTTTGGCGACCACTGGTCCAGAGAGTGCAGCTGAGTCGTGTCAGAAGTAATAAACTATGATTATGATTATTGTCACTGATATCTTTAATAATTAATTTGAACCTTGACCTTCTGAGGCATTATTTTATGAAAGAGGAGTGATGCTAGTCAAATACAAAGTTTAACATAAAATGCATTAGCATCATTAATTAATATTTTCATTGATATTAAATCGGCAAGCTTCTGGAAGGAAGTGTCCAAGAAAAATTATTCATGTACATGAAAATAAAATAGTTTGAAGTCCGTGCGTTTGACTAATAGCGTACGGACCTTGACTCATAATGTCACATTATGAGTCAAGGTTCGTCAGCTTAGTAAAGTATAATCATTGAATTTGGAGTGGTATGCACTATGGATGCAATTATCTGTGTATTAAAAGTATGGATCTCATTCCATGTATTGAAGTGGACGGAGATATGATAGATCCGATACCTCCTCTCTTCTAATTATCCGGTAACAGTACAAAATTTAAACTTTCTGATAAGCTCGAGAGCACGAATAACAGACTGACGACCGAAGTTCCGCTTTCTCTTTTAAAGAACTGACGAAGACGCTATCTTTTCCCACCCCTGTTCAGCCACGTTCACATATTCCCATATAAACAAATAACAGTAGTTACGGTGCTTATCAAAGAAGACGGACCCACTATACACAGGAGAACACTGAACGTTCATTGTTATAAACTCCTCAACCCAATTCAAATTGTTTATCCCCTCATTAATAGACCAAAAGAAGCGGTCAAATATGCAACAACGCAACTTTCATAAACGGATTTGACTTCTAGTTCACGCCAATGAATAGTGTTTTCCCAGAATCAGCTCCAGAAGACAGACTATTAGTTTCAGTCAGACCAAGTGCTATTTTGATGAAATAATTATCTCACTATTTAAATTCCCCTTTTGTTTGAGCTAATTGTAGACACTTTAAAAGAAAAAAAATATTGAGACCATGCAAGCAAGTTGAGAATAATAGTACAAAAATGCTCATCGGAATTCAAAGCTTATTTTATATTGGTATTCTTATTTGCATCGTTCCTTATAGAGTTGATGTCTTCTCATTACTTCTAATTTCAGTTAAAAGGACTCAAAAGGTGGCGTTGAAGTAGCTCAATCGTTAGGCTCAATCTGGCAAACTTGATGGACCTCCATCTTCTTACACTTAACGTATACTTTTCTCCAGTGGTAATTCGCTTCAGTAAGCAAAGTTTAAAAGATTTTATGTGACAACAGCAAAATAGTTATAAGAACTAGGATGATTGAATTTAAAAGTGTATTATCATTAAATAGTGATTTATTAACACTTTAGTAAAGTTATCTTTGGAATATTTTACACGAAATGAACGTGTGATAGTATTATTTGATATTGGACAAGAATGCATCTTTCCACATCCTGTTGTAAGCTTTAATCCTATGGAAGAAAAGATCATGAAAAATTTGTCTCTTCAAGACTCGAGTATGTATGCAAGGGAAGTGCCTGCATGCTGATACTAATTAGCAGTCCTCAAATTATCCATCTCTAGACATATTTAAGTTATACAGATGAAAATTAGCATTTCTGTATTACTCCATTAGTAGGGTACGAATGTCAAATTTTGAGTACAGCTTTGATACTTAAAGTTGGGTATTTTGCAGTATTTTTCACTACTCATTTCTTTGTTTCATTTCAAAATCTAGGGAATTTTCTGTGGATTATAAAATCAAAAAGTTTGGAAAATAAATAAATAAAGTATATACCTAATGGATGACTCATAGTTACTTCTGAATTCTGGGTTCTAATCACCTCGAAAGAAAATTATAAGCGGCTTTCAGTTGAACACAAGTTAGTCAGTCTTATATGGAGTTGGCAGGTTTTTCTTCCTGGAAATTCGAGTTTTTATTTCTCGCAAAACAAATACTTCATCTGGAGAACACATATAATTAACAGATCTGCAATTAAAGCACTTGGCTTGTTGCTGCAGTTGCTTTGGAGACCATCTAAATACTTGAGTATTCCCTTAAATTAATTTCACCTTACTTAAAATGAAAACTAACTTGCTTATCTGGGATGTCTCAAAGATCGCAGTGCTCAAAACTGTCTTCTGTTTATAATGAGTCAGTTTCATCTTTTTGTATATTTTAATCAGGGGCGGCTCCTGCATAGGCACTGTGAAACTGCAGCACCCCCAATTTTTCTCGATATATAAATATATTTATTAATTTATTTATATTTGCTTGTAATATTTAATTTTATCATCAACAATCCTATACAATTCTCGTATTTTGTATAAAAAATAATGAAAATCCATCTTGTAGCACTTAGGAGGGCGAAGGACGCTAGCAGCACTGTGTCTACAACAGCGTCATATTGCTATGCGTGCAAGCATATGCACGTCATAGTGAGATGCGAGCTATTAGCGTAATGCGGTACTGTCTGTCGAACAGTTCCACTGTTGTTTATACGCAGTTTGCGCCAGTAGTAGAGTGTTCGTAGTGCTTATCGTGTTTACTCCGTCTCTTTAAATATTTGGACATTACAATTAAAGATATAAGTAGTAGTCCAGTCACTCTGAACAAGATCAAGATCAAGATAAGATAAGGAATCGTGACGTGATTGGTTGTTGAGCTGATGACGTCACTGTGTGCGTAACGTCATGAGTTTGGAATGTTAGTACAGCTATCTATAGACAACCAAAGACAAAACATGACGACAATGACGGATGTGTGTCACCCTGGGAAAATTTCAAGATATCTTATCTCAAAAACGTCTCCCACAATTCCATTGGCAAACTAAAGTACCATGTGATATCACAGAAAGACATATGTTCCCCTGAAAATTCCAAACACATCACGTCACGATTGCTTATCTCTAAATATCACCAACAATGCTATATGCGAACCCAACACACCACGTGATGTCCCTGACAGAAGGGGGAGGGGACCCAGCGAAATTCCAAACATTCCAAAATTTATCTTATCACTATCCATCACCCATAATGCCATACGCAAACCATTTACTTATCTAGAAATCATAACAATACATATCCAAGACACTGACTTCGCTTCCCCCATTCACCCTACCCTTATTTTGTTTATAGTATCCAATCACGACACGAATCCTTATCCACTAATATCTTCCTTTTCCATTCAAAACAATAACGTCACTTATTTACAACTAACAAATTACGTCACTTATCTTCATCTGAAACAACACACATACACATCACAATTCCTTATCTTATCTTGATCTTGTTCAGAGTGTCCCACCAATCACGACAGGATTCCTTATCTCTAACCATCACCCATAATTCCATACGCGAACAAAACAAATAACGTGACGTCACACACACAGATGGTCCTCAGAAAAATTCCTAACATTCCAAACTCATGACGTTACGCACACAATGACGTCATCAGCTCAACAACCAATCACGTCACAATTCCTTATCTTATCTTGTTCAGAGTGACCGGACAACTCCAACTAACCTAACATTTCTTATAGTTTTTATTTTAGAACATTATTGGGGTTATGATAATGGATTTTATTTTTAAGCAATTTTGAATTATACCAAAATGTATAATGTTATCGATAATAAACAATATTTTTTCATGTTTAATTTTTTTTTAATTTTTACCATAATTTTGATATTTTATCCAAACACGTATACACTGTACTTACAGTGTGTATGTATATTTCGAAAGTTACAGCACCCCCCACGATTTCAAGCCACGAGCCGCCACTGATTTTAATGCAATGAAAATGGGATATTAATAAACACTGATTAACATTTGTAATAATCAACAACAACAGTTCAAACAATAAAATGTTCGAAAGGTCGGAAAGACTTGAAATTTGGAACTGTCCGTCTTCATCTGATGTTCTTTTTGAAGACATTTCATTCATTTTTTAGTGAAATTTATAATTTTTAAAATAAAAGTCACTACGTTCCGTAATAGTTCACGAATAATTTCGAGTTCTGTTCATTTTCAACTTTCAAATGCTCCAGTACACTTCTTGATATAACATCATTTTTCATCTGCCATCCTTAATTGCTTTCATACAGCTCTCCGACATCAATTATTCCCTCTCCGGCCTCCAAATTATAGTTTTGATAGAGGAAACGCAGGAAACCATTCCCTGGGTGGGGAGGAGAAAATTGTCTGAAGTCATGAAGACTACCCTTTTTGATAACCTTTCGTTTTGTCTTCCTTCTTTCAACCAGCACATCATCTCCTTTTCGTTCAGCAGAATGCCATTTGGTGTTTCACAAAAATGAATTCGCACAAGTCAGACAAAGCGAAGTTTTGTGTAAAGAAGCGCAATGTTAAAACGATTTTAGTTCCTGAAATTCATCTACACGGAGGGATCATCTTATCATCCCTTAGCAAATAATAAAAAAAGCAATCAAAAGTACTGTAAGATCACAATTGTTCATATAATGAGTATCTGAAGTAGTTTAATAGAGAAAAGATGTAACCTATTACATCGAAGTATAGACGGAGGAACTCGCTTATAACAAGGGAATTATTGCCGTTCCAAACACGAATTCAGTCAATAAGAACGGGGCGGGAGAAAGAGGACATTTCTGTTCGTTATTTTTATCCTCACAGTACTCTAGATTAGGAGTAGATGAAGGTTGAGCAGATTAAATATAAGCATTTTCACTGTAACACTACATGAGATTCGTCTGTCAAAACTGTTTGGGGACCAGATTTTAATAACAGTTATTATTATTTCATTTAAAATAAGTATTATAATTAAACATAGCTTCATTGAAAATAGAATGACATACCGTAACGCTTAACAGCAATTTTTTCAAAGGTAAATATGCGATTATCTGGACAGTCATTACAGGATTACACACAGAGAGTTGTCATGGCAACGGAGATGCACGTGTTGACTGTATGAATATCTTCCAAATTTGCATAGTCATAGTGATTTGTTATGTAATGATGTACAGTACTAATAAATTTATTGCATAAATAAAGTTTTCATATCTTGTCGTTTATTGAAAGAAAAAAATTCAAATCCTTTACAGTAATTAAACCCCTCAAATCCCGTATCATGAAAACATAACATATTGGTAGTACGGTGTCATCGTCATCATCTTCATCTTAAGGCGCGCTGAGGCTACCATGAACAAGAGCTTTCCAATCCAATTTGGATCTACATCCAAGTATTTAAATTTCTGTAGGAGTTCAGACTAGTCATACTCTTTATGTCTTCTATCGATTTTCTTCTCAGTCTTCCAGGCGGTATCTTTCCTTCTAATTTTCTATTTTGGGAAAAGGAAATCTTTCTAAGGATTCTGTATACGTATCCATACCACTGTAACTGTGTTTTCTTTAATTCTTACTTTATTGGAATAAGGTAGTGTAATTCTTTTCTGAAGTCTTGATTGATTTTCATGTTAGTCCATGTAGTTTTATTTATTTTTCTCAAACATTTGTTTTGAGAAAAATAAATTGTTTTGATTGGCCTCTCAATCTTCGATTTTCCGTTCGGTTTAATAACCCAAGTCTTTGCACAATAAAGAACTGTGGGAATACTATATATTTTGATTTTAAGTTCTTTAGAGAGAGCGATGTATTTTGTTTCCCAGTTATTCGTAAGTCTAGTCATAGTAGACCACTCTAAATTTATTCTGTGTTTAATAGCTGCTTCATAACAAAAAGCAAGGTGCAATGCAAATGAACTTTAATAAAGCCAAAACAAAGGCAATAAGTAGTGCATTGCATTTTTTTTTTTTTAGGTTTTCAATCATATACATACTTTTATGTTACTTTATTATCTGTAAATAATACTATATCATCTGTGTATTTTATATGATGTAAATATTGTCCGTCTACAGTTATTCCCATGTTTTCTGGGATGGGCTGTTTTACTAGTTCGTCCAGGCATAAGTAAAATAAATATAGTGAGAGGAGTCATCCCTACATGACACTTCTCTCAACTGGTATTTCAGAAGTTTTAACTGCTCCAAATGTTATTACGGTCGTAGTGGTACAGTCAGGGGTGTAGTCAGGCCAGTGCGACGCCCTGGTACTTTTTTAAAACTATCAAAATTTTTAAATTCATTATAATAAATTAAGAATTATAATAATGAGACTTATAATGCATTTCCAGCTTTCGGTCGAAAAATAGCAGCTTGCCGCTCTTGTCATTTTCGTTTCAGAAAACAAGGCAATCTTTCTACCATATGGTCGTCGCAATAATAATAATAATAATAATAATAATAATAATAATTTTTTTTATTTATTTTTTTAAACATTTTATTATGTCTCAGTATAAATTACATACAATAATAATATTTACAATATTTACAATAAGGTTTATACAGAATTTTTGAATTTAGAATATAATAATAATAATAATAATAATAATACATTTTTTTTTTTTTTTTTATAAACGACTTATTTGTTTTTACAATGAAAATGATAAGGTTTACTATCACACAGAGTATCTGCACACACACAATGAAAAACATATTATCTTTTCTGTACAGTACGAAAATTCGATATACAAAATGCAGAGTACATTTTATAAATATAAATATACATTTTTTTAAGCTAACTAAATATGGATTGGCACCAATGTGCACACAATTCACAATACAATGCAGTAATGCAGCATACACACACAATTCAATAATAATAATAGTAATTTTTTTTTCTTTTACATTTTATTATGTCTCAGTATAAGTTACATACAATAATAATATTTACAGTATTTACAATAACGATTATACAGAATTTTTTTTTTTTTTATGTCTCAGATGAATTGCATACATAGTTGCTGTAGTAATTATATGTATATAATATTTATAACGCATTACAAGTGTGTATAACAGATACTTGCAAGTTAGTAATTTTCTTCCTCGAAGCTTAGCAGAGCTTATCTGAGGAAGATAATAGATGACAGAGGGTGGTGGTTTCATGGTTGTGTTCCTATAGTGGTCACAAGCCAGGTGTTGATTTTACTGTTTGTGGGTAAGTGTTTGAAAGACTTTGACTGCTATTACAGTTTAACTTTTTTTTTTTTTTTTGTGCAAATAGGGTTGGATTTAGACATGGTGTGTTTGTTTCTTTGTGTTCTTGTAGTGGTAGTTTTTTGAGAGGGGGGGGTTGTCTTGGTTTGTGTGTGTGTGTATGTGTGGTGGGGGAGAGAGAAACAGGAATTGCTCTAATTTTCATTCTCGCTATAATATTTATATAGTGCCTGTTTCAGCTCTCTGTATGTTCCTAGGTTTCTGTTGTCGAACGGCAGTTTGTTTATCATGTCAGGTACGTAGAAGTTTCGGGTGGCTTTGCCGTTGTGATTGTTGTACTTATATGTTATGTAGTTTGTTGACTGTGGTCTTGTTATTTGATATGTTGTTCTGGTTACTCTACATGTTGGGTGGTAGTAATGTTTTAACATGACTGTGTAGTGGCATAAGTGTTTCACCTTAAATATTTTGTGTTTTGTCCATGCTTCCTGCATAAGAGTGGGTTGTTCCCAGAATATCAGTTTTATCATTTTATCTTGCAACCATTGTAGCCTGTTAAGTCTGTAGTCTGCGCAGAATGCGTATGATGTGATTGCATATCTTAAAATGTTTTCACATAATGCTTTATAGATTAGTATTTTTATGTGGGTTGGGGCAATGTCTTTTAATCTGTATAGTTTGCTTGCTATTATCCTAAGCTTGGTATGTAGGTAGTTTGTATGGCTATTCCAACTTTGATCTGCATCGAAATGAAGTCCAAGGTAGCGTGTTGTTTTCACCTGTGTGATGGTTGTGATTTTAGGTTCTGCACTTTGTGTATAGGAGGATGAATGTTTGATAGTGAGATATTTAGTTTCTATGGGCAGGGTTTGGAAGTTTTTGAATATCATTAGCTTTGTTTTTCCAGGGTTTATATATATGCCGTTTTCGGTTAACCAGTTAGTGATTTGATTGATGTCGTGTTGCATATTTTTGTAAGCGATTTTTGCAGTGTTGTGAATGGATACTATGGCAGTGTCGTCTGCATACTGGAAGATTTTACTTTTTTGGGGGAGTTGGCTTATGTCGTGTGTGTATATGTTAAATAGAATGGGAGATAGGACAGCTCCTTGCGGTACTCCACAGGTTACGTGTATCTCTTTGCTGTGTGCTGATCCTATACGTGTGATGTGCTTTCTGTTTTTCGTGTATGCTTTAAACCACTGGAGTAGACGACCTCCAATTCCGATATGGGTAAGTTTCGTTAACAAGGTTTTATGTGTTAGTGTGTCAAATGCTTTTGTTAGGTCAATGAATACCACTAATGTTATTCTGTTTTTATCCAATGCAGCGTTTATTAGATCTGTGAAGTCTTCCAGGAGTGTTGCTGTTCCTTTATTTTTTTGAAAGCCATATTGTGTTTTGGGTATGATTTGAAATTTTTCAACGTATGTGGAGAGTTTCTGATGTACAATGCGCTCCATGATTTGGTTGATTACAGGCAGAGTGGCGAAAAGTCTGTAATTACTTATTATGTTTCTTTTTCCCTGTTTGTGTATGGGTGTGATTAGTGCAGTCTTCAGTGTTTCAGGTATGTGTCCCGTTTCGAAGATTTTATTTAACAGTTTTTGTATAACTGGAAGTAGGTCGGTTGAGTGTTTCTTGATGTCTTTTGGTCTGATTCCGTCTATCCCCGGTCCTTTGTTAGGATTAATTTGTTGAATTGCCTGTGATAGTTCTTCTTTTGTTACTGTGGGGAAACCACATCGACTGGGTTGCTCGTGGACCTAGTGGAGAATGTTCGTATGTGTGAGGAAAGGTTGTTTCTTGTAGCTTTTGGACAGAGTTCACGAAGTGCTGATTAAAGTTGTTTGCCAACTGTTTAAGGGATTTGGGGTCGCAGGCAAAGCTGTGTTTTATTGTTTCTGTGGCGGTGGTTCTGTGTATATTGTCCAGCATTTCATTAATCAGGTGCCAGGTTTCCTTTATGTCATTCTGTGCTGTTGTTAATTTGTTGCTGTAATAGTTTCTTTTTGCCGTTCGAATCTGGGTTGTTAGGAGATTCCGTTTTCTTTTGTATTCAGCTTTTAAAGCGATATTGTTCGGTGACTTCTTAAGTTGTTTCCATAGGGCATCTTTTCTTTGTATGTCTGTTAGTATGTTGTCTGTTATCCATGGATTTTGTTTCGTTTGGGGGCGTACTTTTATTTTTGTTAATGCTTTGTTGTATATTTTGTTAAATGCAAGGTTAAGATTATTATATACAGCTTCAGCAGAGTCTAAAGATGCTATCTGCATCCAGTCTGTTTTTCTGATTTCATCGTTCACTATTGCTTCGTTTACAATGCTATGATACTGTTTTGTAGTCTCAGTGATTTTTATGGGTTCTGGTTCAGTGTGTAACTGCAATGCTGTGAAATAATGGTCTGCTAGTTTGCATGTTATGACGGCTGCTGTGTGGCTGTTTGGAGGGGCCCTTATATTTGTATGATCAATGCAGGTTGAGGTTGTTGTGTTTCCGATTATCTCTTCTCGTGTATACGACTGTATGGATGGGGTTATGTTATATGCCGATAATAGGTCTAGGTATTGTTCTGTGTTGTTATTTATGTTCCTAATGTTTATATTAATGTCTCCTATTATTATCAAGTATTTTGAGGTGCCTACTTTCGTGGCTGAAAGCCATCTGTTTAGTTCTTCTAGGAATTTTGTGGTGCTTAAGTTGGGTGGTCTGTATATTGCGTTTAATATCAGGGAGTTTTCTTGTTTGATGTTTTTAATTTCGATGCATATGTTTTCTGCGTATTCTAATTTATAGTTTATTTCTGTTACTTCTAGTTTATGTTTGGTAAATATTATTATACCACCGCCTCGTTTTGTTTGTCTGCAGTGTTTGTGTTGTTGGAAGTGTGGCATTTGGTAGGAGGATGCCTCTTCGTTTGTCGTACATACTTCAGTCAGTATTAAACTGTCTATTTCGTCTATATCTTCCTTCAGATAAGCTTGCAGGGTCAGAATAATAATAATAATAATAATAATAATAATAATAATAATTTTTTTTTATATACAAGAAATTACAAATTTATTTAATACAGTTGAGGATTACAATTTCTCACACTTTTTGAATAAGACGGTTTTCATTACGATTAAGGTTAAGTCAATGAATTAGAGCATCAGCACTTTCTTTGTATAACAGTTCATGTTTATATACGGATCTATGATGAATTATCCCTGATAATATTATATATTATCTTCTGACTCCCTGGAGATACCTATAATAATAATAATTTTTTGTTTATTGTTCTTTCAAATATTTACATATGTACAATGATCATCTATTCAGTATATTATTTTACAAGGTTCAGCACTTTGTGCTACATATAATAAGATTTAAATAGTAATGATGATAACAGTTTTTTTTTTATATAACAATCATAATAATAATTTACAATTATATTGTTCAGAGTTACATAAGTTGTATAATATTACATGTTGTGGTTTACTATTTTTTTTTTTTTCAAGTTTGAAAAGGTGTGATTATACAACAGTATTTACACATATGCAATCTGAATATTATGTGTCCTTATTTTCACAAACATACGGTGTAAACTCATGATTTACTTTTAAAATAATTTTTTTTTTTACATTGCATACATTTGTTACAGTTATTATATACATTACATACATTTGTTACAATTATTATATACATTACATTCATTTGTTTACATATGATACATTACTTACATTTGTTTACATGTGATATTTACATTACGTACATTGGTTTACATATAATACATACATTGGTTTTCTTGTGATACGTACATGACATGCATTTGGTTACATATGATACATCTTGGATGAGAACTAATTTTTTTTCCTTTCATCCTCGAAGCTTAAATGTAAGCTTATCTGAGGATGACACCAGTTGGTTATTATGTATTGTTTTTTTTTCTTTTGCTGTGTTAGGATGCTATGGAGTATTATTATTATTATTATTATTATTATTTATTATTATTATTATTATTATTATTATTATTATTATTATTATTATTATTATTATTATTATTATTATTATTATTATTATTATTATTATTATTATTATTATTATTATTATTATTATTATTATTATTATTATTATTATTATTATTATTATTATTATTATATTGATATGAACGGTCGCACGGTGATATCGCTGCTCCAGTTTTTTATAGTTTTAAAGTGGTTCCAACTCCTGTTTTAAGTTGAAAGTGCTCCCAAGTAACCCTACTTATCACGCCGAAGACAGTGATATAAAATTCAACGAGATCGGCTAAGAAGAAACCAAATTTTGAAGTGTTGAAAAGGGAACAGAGAGGACCGTGGTCAACAACCAGCGAAGAACAAAGGACGTCGCCATCTTTATAATCACACCTCACTGCTTAAGGGAAGAAAGGTGAGTCATGAAGTTTATCAAATGCCTGGAGGAGTTATCGTCCAACGGAAATAATATAACTTGTACGAAATGCAGTAGGATTCTACACTTAAAATTTTTAGAAACAACCGGGTTACACTTAAAATTTTCAGAAACTAACTGCTTTTCAGAAACAACCGGGCAACATAAATATGAACCCGATGTAACACGTGAGGAATGGAAGTATGTAATCTTCATGAGGAACAAAGAAACGCATGTAAGGCAGCCACGTACGATGCAGCCGATTATACCGGAGGCAAAATCAGATGACGAACTGAACAGACAAAAAAACGCGGGTGAGTCCTATAATTTAAACTCTTTAAGTATACTAATAGCAAACGGTCTAATGACTATAAAAGCCATCTTAGTAGATCTTGTGCAAGAACTCTTTAAGAAACAGAATGAACAAATAACAAAAAAAATCTAGCGAATATGAAGATTTGGTAAAACATAATAATTTAGCAGTTATAGAAGTGTTGCAAACGGTAAAAGACATTAAAATGAGCATTAACGCACTAAAAGACAGGCAACACAATTTGATGAAAGAGACATCCGAACTCCGTCAAGAACTTCATTCTCTAAAACTACAATACGAACGTTTAAATCAGACAACATAAAAAAGATCTTGTCATAAACGGTCTTCCTGAAACTGCACCTACAGAAAACCTCAGAGACGTGGTTTTAAAATTAGGCCATGTAATTGATATCCCCCTACAGCTTAACGACATTCAGACCGTAAATCGGATTCCTAGGAAGAGCAAAAACCAAGGCTTCCCACGACCTGCACCAGTCATAATTCGTCTTAAGAGCAAGTCCACAAGAGACAATCTCATAAAAGCCAGCAGGCAGAAAAAACCAGTTGCCAAGGACTTGAACGCACAGCAAGACAATACACCAATCTTCCTATCCGAATATTTAACACCATTCAACCAGAATCTGTTGTACCAAACAAGAAAAGCAAAAATGGAAAAAAATTACCAATTTTTGTGGACCAGAGATGCCAAGATATTCATAAGGAAGTCACAAACTTCAAAGCCGATACAAATTAAAAGCACAGAAGACATAGAAAGGCTGCCACTGTGAAGAAAAAAGCCTCCTAAATAGTTCAAAAAGAAGCCCACAATAAAAAAAGAACGTGAACCATCAAGACAGATGCAATAACACAGGATATATCGGCAATTTCACTTTGATCCGACCTTTCAGGTCATTCATTTGACCTCCCAAAGATCTGCCTACTTCCAACACAGCAACCAAATCAATAACAAATATATGTATATATAACCAGCATCTCCCTCAGATAAGCTAATTACAAAGCTTCGAGGGTGCAGTTCAGTTACATCCCAGTAACTGAACTGCATTTATCTAACATTATTCACTTAACATTCTGTAATGAATTCTAGTAGTAAACAGAAAATGTGATAGTAATACTTCAGTTATATATTTAAGTTTAAAATTATATATTTAATTTACAATTTAAATTTAAAAAAATTATGATTATGTAAACTGCAACATAAGTAATATTGTTTAACTTGTGAGTCATTAATAATAAACACGCTTACTATGATTATTATTAATGGTAATAATACACACTTTTTACTCTTGTGTCAATGAAAAATTCTGCAAATGATAATGATATTAAGAGTAATTATAATTCTTACTGAATCATTTTGCAAGAAAAAGATGCATTGTTGCCTAAATATTAGTATATTCATGTAATTATTTGAGAGATAATAAAAAAAAAATATTATTATTATTATTATTATTATTATTCCACACTTCGTGCTCTGTATTTTTGTTTCCAAGGTAGAGCCCTGGCACTGTTTCTTTTAGGACTACACCCCTGAGTACAGGAGTATAATAATGAGTAGTTTTTCTTTGTTTTAAATTTTCAAACAATTTATTTCTGCTTATTGAGCCAAATGCTTACTTAAAGTCTATAAAGCAGCAATAAACATTTCTGTCTTTGCCACATATCGATTGAGATTACTGTAAAATAACATAGATTGCATCTGTTTCTAAATCCCATGTTCTTCTCCTAAATGTTACTCATAAGTTGCTTTAATTCAGCTTTGTATAATTTTTTAAATAATTTATGTGCATTGCTTAATAAGATTATTAGTCAATAGTTTGCACATTCCTGAATACAGCTTTTTTATGTATGAGAATTATTCTTACCACTTTCCACTTATTAGGAATTTGGTTGAATAATTTTATTAAATAATGCTTAGCTGTTTCTCCTCCATACTTCCAGAACGCTTATTAGTATTTCTTTTTTTTTTTTTTCTTAGGGCTTTGTCTGTTTTCAGTTATTTGATTGCGGCATTTAACATTTTTGTATGCTTATCATTTTTATCACACTTTTTTTTTCTTCATAATTTTCAGTGTTGGCTTTTGCAAAAGTTTGTTCAAAATGGTCCGCCTAAATTAAAAAAACAAACAAAAAAGCTTCACTAGTCAGATTGCTCTTCTATTATCTTTCCTTTTTGGTTTATCTATTTTTGAAAGTATTGCGTTATACGTATAGTATTTATATTTAATGTAGGAAACATCGTCAGCAACCAGCAAACTTGTGTATTCGACTAGAAAACGTAGCAAATGTTATGTTGAATGTAATCGGTGTTAAGAGTAATATATATATATAATTTTTTTTTTAATTTATTATTATGTTTTTCACTTAAGTATGCTAGAAAGCATTATATGTGAATAAGCGTTATGCGGTTAACCGGAATTTTTATTAATTAATTAATTAATTAATCTATTTATTATTATTATTATTATTATTATTATTATTATTATATGTAGGCACATCTAGAGAGTCAGGGGCTCAACAAGGACGGGCCATAAAAAGTATAATTCCCAAGTATACCTATCATAGCTCTTCTTATAGGTACGAAGGAATTACATCTTCCGTGGCCCACCCTTGACGAGTCCTTGATATTCTGAAAGCGCCCACATATAATAATAATAAAAAATTTTATTATAATTTTTATTATAATAATTTTAATTTTTTGTTTTTTATTTTAATAACACTTTATTACCTCTCAAATAAATTAAAGCATATTATATAAATTTTAAGCAATAATACTATAAGTTCTTACATGAGATTCATTCAGATTCCAATTTATATCCTTATAATTTGCACAATGAATGATTCATATAACAGAATAGTAACAATCATAGTAATGGTTTGCAATATAGTTTACAGCAACACAAGATAGATACTATAATTACATGGTGTGCATTTTTTTAGGTTTGACAAAGTGTTATCATACCGAATATGTAATTTATAGACTTCATGTTATATTTTCAGTTATTGTACAAATATAGTAAAAAGTGCATTCTTACGTAAATATACATACTACATAAGTTACGAATATTTTTTGAATAATTGAAAAAGAGAGCAAAAGGCGATAAATTATTCAAATTAAGTGGATATTGAATCCAACATTGCTTCAAAGCCGAATAGAGAAACTACAAGTATTTCAGAGAAACTACAAGAGTTTCATGCCGAATATAGAAATTATAAAAGTTTCGGCGGATCCAAGCGTAAGTAAACCTTTTCATGATAGGGGCAACTCGTAGTAAAGGTGGTGTAAGCTCCACCTTTACTACGAGGTCTCATCACTATCCTTAGTATTTCCCATAATGTAAAAACATCTCCTAGCGGACATGTATGATCTTACATATTATGGGGGGGGGAGGATTTACTACCTAGACCGGTTTCGACCTTTGTTGAGGTCTCGTCAGTGGGAGCCAGATCCAGATATAAATACTCTGGCTCCCACTGACGAGACCTCAACAAAGGTCGAAACCGATTTGTGTAGTGCCCCTCCCCATAATGTATAACATCATACATGCCCGCTAGGAGATGTGTTTTACATTATGGGAAATACTAAGGATAGTGAGCTTACTCCACCTTTACTACGAGTTGCCCCTGTCATGAAGGGTTTGCTTACGCTTGGATCCGCCGAAACTTTTATAATTTCTATATTCGGCATGAAACTCTTGTAGTTTCTCTATTCGGCTTAGAAATAATGTTGGATTCAATATCCACTTAATTTGAATAATTTTTTGAATAATATTTTTTTTTATCATGCAGAGTATTTACATATATACAATTAAAACATATTATTGTATTTTCTGTTTAGTACAAAAATTCAGTAGGCAGTGTAGATTAATTTCTTTTTTTAAAATATGAATATACATAATTTTTTCCATATCAGTATCATAATTTATTATTTACATTATAATAAAGTCACCCTCATTCTCTTAGATTCATCTCCTCCATACTCTTTGATAGCTCTCAGGATTTTGCATAACCATCCTTCTGCATTTGTATAATGGAATTCTTTCAAATGTTATGGAAAAATCTAAAAGATAATTGTATATCCATTCCTCTTATCCGCCTCCGCTATCACTAATAGAAATATAAAACGGTGTTTTTTTTTTTATTATTCAAATAAATGTTACGGTCTATTTAATAAGAGAATAAGTTTTATTAATGACTTATTTTCATTGCTGGAAAATATGATGACTCTGATATTCAGCTAATCTTCAAATAATAATTCAGGTATCCATAAGCATTATTATTATTATTCAGTGCTCATACCATTAATTAATAACTTTATATTTGTTTAATTATTTTTAATTTCATTCCTTTACCTATCTAAATCTGTCTAAGGACAGAAGCGACCATTAACTCGAAGGGTTATTGAAAATACTGCAAAAAAAAAAAAAAGAGATTCGTTGTTGACTGTTTTTTGACGGGATTCCGGAGCATTTTATATAAAATTCAGTTAACAGTGATATTTCTGAAATTTGAGATAGCAGAACTCAGATACCTTGCATTTGTTTTGACTTCCCTCCCATTTATTTACGTGGTTATGGAAACATATCAGTCTGTCTTAGATAATTGCCAGAAATGGGAGTTTTTCCTTCCGAAAACAAATCACTAGATAAACCGGTCTGAGAACACACGCATTTATGATATAATACACAAAAATTCCACATTTTAGTTGGAATATTATTATGGTATTTGCGTAGAAATATATTTGAAAATACACTTTCTTGCAGAATCTAGGTATTTCTTTTATACCTCGTGGCTTCCCCGGTCTAACTTCTTAAGGATGCTTTCCATTGTATTCTTGAAAATGAGAATCTTGTACTAGCTTCGTGAAAAAATTACGAACGAAATCGAGTTTAGGAACATCTGCTGTCAGTAATACGCGTGTAATATTGTCCTTCCCAAACTTGTAAAAACAATATGCGGGGAGAAATCATCCATTCCAAAGTAACAGATTTTGTTGTTGTTTTGCTTCGTGTAAGTGAATATTCTTCTTAAATGTTTATCCTATATAAGGCTGGCCTTTATGCTTTTATCTTGCATTTTTTATGGCTAGTTTGTAAAGTGAAACGGAAAAAATAAACCAAACGGAAAACAGGAAACTGGCAGTAAATCCGAGATTCAATTATCTCAGCCGCGGCCCACACCATCAACTTTTATGGCACCAGTAGAGAGGTTACAAGCAATCACAGATTACGTCATGTAACGTGCGTCAATACCTACTTTTTTTTTAACGCTTTCTCCTCGTTTTACTAGGAAGTCATAAAAACAAGCCTAAAGGTTATTGAATTTTCCTTACAGTCACGTTGGAACATTTCCACGTTCAATGTTGGAAGTGTTAAATGGTACGAAAGATAAGGCAGATACTGTAACCGGGAATGTGAGGTTCTGTTGCGCAGTTTAATTGAAAGAGAACTGTGGCGAAAAGTAGCAAACCTCTAGAAATTTGAGAGAAGTACAAAAGCGTAGAAACATGGAGATACTTCCTCTGCATACTGGCTTCATCATATATCACTTGATTAGAAAGATCTACATTCTGTTTCCATCATAGATATGAGGAATATTCCAAGATAACTTAACAATGCTAAGTTAGTTTATCTTGGAAAGCGCTGGACAAGTCCCCCCCCCCCTGTCCTGTTTGTTTTGATTATCTCTAGGCAATTGAAGTCAGAAGGCGAGTGTTTAATTGTTATCAAATGCATGTTAATCTGTAAAACAGACAAATCGGTCAGTAGTGTACATGTTTGGAAGTTTCTGAAGAGGTAGGGTTTTTCCCCTTTACTTGTTGGCTAAACTTTGCTGTTTACAGAGTCAACTGTTCTCATAGGAATCATCAACTAGGTGTCACTTGAAAGGTTTTTTTTTTTTTTTTTTTTCAAACGGATTTTAAGCCCCTGCCTTTCTATTTTCTTTCTATAATTCAGGTTCCTTTCATTTGAAGATAGACGGTGTCTGATACCACTTGACACTATAGTAAAGAAAGCGAACTTTTGCGATAGCTTTCTCATCACAGCAGATAATTAAACAATAACTTAACTGGGAAGTTTATGTCTACCGGAATGATATTTACATTTACAATTTTAATTCTGAATAAAACAGAACGAGTTAGCATCGATAGCTAAATGGGATTCGAAGATAAATTATCTGCGTTCATACTGCGGAGGAAAGATTTTCACTTCCATGAAACAGACGGCAGCTTGAAATAACACGCGTTTAATAGGTAAAATATATTGGATTCGCACCCTTAGTTGCCTCTTGTCATCACAGACTATACCATTTCTATTCATGGCTAAATGGAGAAAATGATGCTGCTACACCTCACAGTCAATAGCAGTTTTATTATTCATAAAAGGCATTTGTCTAAATATTAAATTTCAATATTTAATGTAGACCTTATTCTTTTTACGAGGGTTGTAAATAAAGTAGTGGCAACACTGTTCAGGAGATGTAGTTGATAACTCAAATGTTACTCTTGACAGATAGAGGCGCTAGATGTATGTACTGTACATGCGCACAAGGCGACACAGCCCATTCAACAAGTGTCCTTGTGCAGAGAAGTAGTTAAAGTCAACTTCTCCGTGTGCAAAACTCTAAGGTATGTTTACAAAATTAGAACAACGATCCTGGATCAAGGTCTAGGTTGCATGAGGTAAAACTGCGAGCAACTGCTATCGTGACCTTAGGGAAGCCTGTGGTGACAGTGCCCTGCCGTACCGGACTGTCTTAAGATGAGTCAGTGCCTTTCATGGGGAGAGAGAGAGATCACCTGGATGATAATCGCCGTGCAGGAAATCCCGCCATTTCAGATGAGCGTGTTGAGCCTGTTCGCGGATCCTCGCGTTTGAATCGGAGATCGACTGTACGCTATTTGATCCAAGAAACTGGGATAAACCACCAAAGTGTTTGACACATCTTAAAAGAGAGCTCGATATGAGACAATTTCAGCTCGTTGGATTCTACACCATTTGACTGAGACGCTAAAATGGCACAGGTACGCGGTTATTGGCCTCCATCTATAACGATAAGAAAATGAAGGGGATGCATTCCTGAATCGTATCGTAACGATTGATGAAACTTGGGTAAAGGGCTTGTGAACCTGAATTGAAGAGACAATCCAACCAGTGGCGCCATTCAGGATCACCCTGTACGAAAAAATTTCGTCATGAACCCAGCAAAGTTAAACTCATGCTGATAGTCTCTGTGCCCTAAGGGCAAAATGTTAACGCACAGTACGATCGACGATTTCTGGAGCACTATTTGCGGCCGGATTCAAGGAGAAAGCGACCACATTTTTTTGCACTGGTTCTCCACCGTGTTTGTTGCACGACAGTGCACGATCTCATGTGTCGCAATTGGTGACAGAAATGTTGGACTGCTGGCAATGGGAAGTATTGGAACATCCTCCGTATTCACTGGATATGAGTCCTTGCGACTTCGACTTGTCTCCCCCCCCCAAAAAAAAAAACGTCAGAGGTCTGCGGTTTCATGATGGGTAAGAGGTTCTTCGAGCGGTAGGTCTCACTTTCACTAATATCAACAGGCAACACTCTGATGGCAAGTAGCAGCTCTCACTAATTTGTAAACAGGTGCAGAACATGGCAGGAGATTACATTGAAGGGATGTAATAGACTTGACAAATAAACTATTTTACATTTTGTGCACATGCTCTCACTGCTTTATTTACAATCTAGTATTTACAATGCCCATAAAACAAATATTCGCAATTGCTGAGTGGAGACAAGCCAATCGCTGTTCATAGGACAGGTTCAATGTATGGTTTTTCTTAAGAAAAATGGGCCACCATTTTCCTATATTTTGAGATCATACATCTTCTCTGAATATATCTATCTTCTACTTTAAGCATGTCGAATACTCTTAACACCAAAATGTCCTAATATTCGCCTTTTAGTAGATCATTTTAAGGATCCACTATAACAAAGCACTGTTTTCATCGTGAGGCTCTCTGTCACGTACCTATATACGGTATGTGGCAGAAGAGGAAGACAAAATAAACAATAGTCAACCAACAAGTTAAATATTTGAAGATTATATACAACAGAGACAAATGCTTAACGGATTAGTTTTAAACATAACAACTTATAAATTAGTATAACTAACACTGAAATTATCAGGGACAGATCGAGAATAGTTTTAGGGAAGAATTGAATATATTTTTTATCAACATATACCTTTTTTTTCAAAATATAATTTACTTCAGTTTATCACTAATAACATTTATTTTAAATTGCAGTTTATTTTATAAACTATTTACATTGTGTGTGTGTGTGTGTGTGTGTGTGTGTGTGTGTGTGTGTGTGTGTGTGTGTGTGTGTGTGTGTGTGTGTGTGTGTGTGTGTGTGTTAGGTTTTATTTTTGTTATATAATTGAAAAATTACTTTTCTCGCTTGATTTCTTGTGAGAGAAGTAACTTTCGCTGTCTTTCTCTCACAGCCGCTGGAATATTCGTATAGCTGTGTAAAAATCTGTTCGTGAACATAACGTGCATCTAGTTGTTGCTAATCCCTAGTTTCCATGCAGAAACAACCTGTACGCAGTGGCGTAACCACTGTGTGTGTGTTATGAGGTAAGAAGGCCACTGAAATGAGTGTGTACTGGAATCATTTCGTAACAGTATGTATGTATGTGTAATTACGTATTACAGTTACTCTGTGCATTGGTCCACTTTGTATAACAGCATCGCTCCAGCAGGATTTGAAAAAAAAAAAAAAAAAAAACGTGGTATTTCAGATCATTGCTAAAATTCATCTCAGTTTTAATTCAAGGCAGACTTTTTTTTGGGGGACGTCTTTAAGTTTTTCAAAATGATGTAATGAAAAGGAAAAAAATGAATATATTTCGCTGCTTTATACCAAGCAGCCAAATAATGTTGTCTACTTGGTATAAAAAAGTATGTTTTTATACCAAATGCTCCCACGCGCATAACAGCTTAATCCGACATTTTTGTCCGATTAAGATTTTTCTTTCACACCTGTCAGGATCGTTGTTGGGTATATGTCGCCCCTAGGCAAGCTCTGTTTTGCCGTCCCTAAATTCAAGAAAATATGTAATTTTTTTTTCAAAGGTGTTGTTATGGTTACGATACGATTTTGCCGCCCCCATACTTGCTCTTAGGCATTATCTTAGTTAGTGGATTACGACGGCCATGTGCAGTTTGAAATTATAATGGTTTCGAGCGACCGAGAGCTTACGAAAATATAGACGTAGGTCCCCGTCAGCACGATGATTCCGAACTGTCTCCAGAAGGCTGCATATTTCCTTTTAACACAAATTTTATTTTAATCAAGTTCGTGACCGAGTTGTAGCAATTTAAGCTAATTTCTTCACGAATTACAAATTCATATGAAATTTTATGGTCGGTATGGTCTGCCGCATTTATTATTTTTGCTCAAACTATATCACATTTAGCCTAGACAGTACCGTCGACAGGGTGTAGCATAGAGGCAACCTACCTTACGGCGCGGCTTTAACACTCGGGAGGTCGAGGTCGTAATTTTGCAGCGTAGGACGACGTATATCTGAGAGATACAGATCCATTCATTACTAGTATGTGCTAAAATGCAAAAAACATAAAGAACAAACACCGCAAATATAATACTTGATACAAATTAAGTGAATATTGAATCCAACATTATTTCATAGCCGAATAGAGAAACTACAAGAGTTTCGTGTCGAAAATATATATAGAAACTAAAAGTTTCGACGGAGACAAGCATAAGTAGTGCAACTTTGGGCAACTCGTTGCAAAGGTGGAACAAGCTACAGATTACTTTCCTTAGTATTTTCTATAAATGTAAAGCACATCTCCTAGAGGATATGTATGATAAAAATAAGCCTTTGGCCCTCTATTTCAGTAATATATGATGGTTTATTTATTTTCAGTTACAAAAAAAATTTTGTGAGTTCAACGTATCTCATCATTGGCCTGTGGAGTAAGATAGGCTGAGATTCAGCAGATAGTAGGAGAGGAAATAAAGATAGAGTGCATAGTAGTAGAGTAGATGAAAGAGGCCTCAGCTGACCTGTTTTAGCTGTTGACCCCCCAGGGGTGCTTCTAAAACGGTCGTTGATTTTTCACTTTTAAAAAGGAAAAATCCTGAAAAGGAAAAAAAAGGAGAGACTAAGCAAATTTAACAAGGGTAAATAAATCTAAAGACTATGTGGAAGACAATTCTATAGAGGAATGAGTTTGCCGAGCAAACCCAGAACAGTATAACCAGGAAAAGAAGGGAGATGACCTGGCCCGGAAGACCCCGCCCTGAAAAGGGCTTGGGACCACCTCGATGTTGGTCTTCGCAGTCCGGGTTTGTTCAGGTCAACCCCAACCTGGGGACAGAAAAACTTTCAACTGTGAAAGGACTAGACCTACCTGTGGGTTAAACGCTGATCAGGAAGGAAGATCGAGATAGCGTCAACACCTACAACTTGAAGGTGTTATAGGTGCAGACACAACTGGATTCCCCCCTGTATGATCTGGCAGATGGTTGGTGGATCACACCATCTCCTCAGGAACCGCTCTTCTCCCCGTAAGTACCTTTCCTGCTCCAGGAAGCGGCGGAGGTAGGCTGAGAGGCAGTTCTTAACACGGAGATAGATACGATCCCCCTCGTTAAGAAGGTGTTTTTTCCTGGTTTTCCAAATGTGGTGCTTAATCACATTTATTAGGAAAATCAGGTGTTTCTTGTTTTTGGTTACTGGGGGAGGAAACTGTAGAAAGACTATTTCGGGGAATGTGAGCGCTGGGATCGCAAGCACCTCAGCCAGTCTGTGCCAAACACGCTGTGCTGGCGGGCAGTGAAAGAAGAGGTGCCCTACGGTTTCTATCGCACCGCAGACGTCGCAGAAGGGGTTGCATGGTCGCGGGTTGTAAGCTGATTTTACGAGTTTCACCGGGAGTCTGCCGTAGGCGATTCTCCAGGCTAAGTCCCGGTGAAATGGTTGCCCCCAGCTGTTTTTTATGTTGGTGAACAGCACCTCTTCGTTTGTGCCCAGATCGGGTTTTTCCCAGTCAAAGCTGTCAAAAATTTTCCAGTACAGCTTGTTTGGGCTGAGCTAAAGCACTCGAACTCCATCCGTTGCCAATTTTTTAAAAAGTTTACATATTGTGTAGTACCACTCAGGCACCGTCTCTGCACATGGTCCGGCGTGGCCAGTGATCCCGAAGTAGGGTAGGAAAAATCCTAAGAAGTATTTCATCAGATTGCCGGAAGGGTGATTTGATGCCAGTGCTTTCCGTATGGTCTGAGCAGCGTTGGTTAGGTGGCAGTATTTGAGGATTGGCAGGGCGAATCCCCCTTGTGTGGGGGGAAGATGGAGAAATGCCCTGCGCACCTCGTGTTTCCTGTTGTTCCAGAAAAAATTAGTGATATGTTTGTGAATGGCGTTGTCTTGTGTGTCTGTTATGTTTGTGAGGTTAATGGTGTGCAGTAACATCGGTTTTAGGACTGTTTTGATAACTGTTGCTCTACCTTCGAATGATAGGTAGTTGAGACTGAAGGGTTTTAGTTTTTCGCAACACATTTCTATTAAGTGTTGTGTTTGCAACACTGGGGTCTCTAGGAAGGGAATTCCTAGTATTGTTAATGGGCCGGTTGTGGGTTTCAGACCATACGGAAGACTGGCAGGGTCGAATTTCCCATAAATTTTGATTCTTGTTTTTTCTGGGTTGGTGTGAAGACCACTGAGCACGCTGAACTCTCGCAGTATGCCGAAGAAGATGTAAATCGATTCGGAATCCCTAAGGGTTCCGACAATGTCATCGGCATATGCGACAGTTTTGCTCTGTTTGGAGCCTAAGGGTAGCGGTATTCCTCTTACTGCGCGCGTCTCATCAATTTTTTTTAGAAGAGGCTCTAGTACTAAAGAGAAAAGAAGGGGGCTAAGGGGGCAGCCTTGCCGAACCCCTCTGCGTATGGGAATGGGTTCTGAAAGAAACCCATTAATCGCAATGTGCGTTGTTGTTTTACCGTACATGCTTTTGATTGCTTCCTTTACGCAGGCCGCCACTCCGACTTGCTCTAGGATATAGTGCAGGAAGTTGTGCTTTGCACTATCGAACGCTTTATCTAAGTCTACTGATACGAGTGCAAGTGGGAGTTCCTTGTTCGTCACAAAGCGAAGAAGGTCTCTTATCAGGAAGAGGTTGAGTGCCATCGATCTTCCCGGAACTCCGTATACTTGAGTGCTGGTTAGCACATTCCCAATGCCCAACTTCAGACGGTTACAAATCACTCTTGCGAATAATTTGTAGTCTGTGTTAGTCAAGGAAATGGGCCTCCAGTTACCCATGCTATTTAGGTCTCTCCCTTTCTTGGGGATGAAAATTGTGTACCCGCTAACGAAGTCAGCAGGCACGTCACCAGTGAATAGGAAGCTGTTGAATAGTGAGACCAGGATAGGCAAGATGAAGTTCCAGGCTGAGCGATAGAGCTCAACGCCTAGCCCATCCAGGCCAGGGGTTTTCCGTAGCTTAAGCTGTTTATAGGCTCGAGTAACCTCTTCCGAAGTGATTGGTCTCTTTTGAAGAGTTCTGAGGTGTTCAGGCATGTTGTCAATGTTCCACACTCCGAAGTCGTCTGTCTCCTCAGCTTCGTCGGAATAGGTTCTCGTGTAATGCTGGGAAAATTGCCGCAGGATGTCTCCCGTGGTTGTGAGTGTTTGCCCGTTAGCATGAATTTGCCGAACCGCTTTCTCATCTTGTGCTGCTATGCGCTGCCGGTTATAAAAAGCGGCCGAAGGTGTTTCCGCCTGCCGGAGAAACAATCTGGTGCGAAAATCGAGCTCGGCGACTTTTTTTCGTCGAAGTGCCTCGAGTTCGATTTCCACGGCTTTAATAAGCGAATCGCTAGGAATACCGTTTCTCTGGTTAGCCCGGTACCACCCTAGCTCTCGGTACAGCTCTGTCATTTTTTTCCTTTCCGCGTGAGCTCTTTCTCTGGAGATGTTTTGGAAGAGCTCTTTTGCCTCGGTTTTGAACTGGGCCCACGCGTCCCAGTCCCAGTGGGCCCTTTTCCTTCCTTCGCATAGCAGCTGCAAATCCTTGCTATAAATTTTGGGGAAGCTTGGAGGCATTTTCCAGGGTCCTCTCGATGTTTCTACGACCTCGGGTAGTTCGATGTTCATCAGAACCATTTCATGGTCTGTTATCGAGCTACCAACCGCTATATGCCTGACCGAGATAACTTGTGGCCCAAGGTTCCTGGAAATATAAAGGCGGTCTAGTCGCGTTGCGACTCCTCCTCTCGCCCATGTGGTACCCACTGTGTCTGGATTATGTTCCCTCCAGATGTCGATGAGGTCGACATTATCACAGCAGAGTTGCAGTTCCCTTGAGCCACCGGTACCGGAGTTGATGTTGCCACCAACTTTGTCAAATCTTACGTCAGCGATGCAGTTCCAGTCCCCCCCGGCGATGATATACTGAGCCCCGTGTAAATAGGGTTCTAGGGACATGAAGAACCCGCTTCGCTGGTGGGCGTTGTTGGGGGCATATACATTAAGGAAGCGGATGACTCTACCTCCAAACTTCCAGTCTATAGAGACTAGACGTCCTGCGGCATCTTTCTGTACATTGAAAAACCCGCCTAGAATAGGCTGACGAATAAGGATTCCCACCCCCCTCGCACAGCGCTCTCCGAAACACCAGAAGCTCTGAACGGGGAAGCTTCTGGAGAAGTTTTCTATGTCCCAGTACTGATAAAAATGCGTCTCCTGAAGAAAGAGTACATGAACCTCATGCAGTAAGATTAGGCTCCAAACAGCGCGTTGTGCGTTGACGGAGCGCAGACCGTTAATGTTGAGAGTGGCGACGCGAAAAGTGTTGTTCATTTTAGTGGTGTAGTTATAGGGAGGGACAATTAGAATTTTAGTGTCTCTTCGGTAACTATTTTGATTAGTGCTTGGTATAGTGCTGTGATGTCGCTGTCGTGTAAGCCCATATTGGCGGCTAGAATGGAGTTCCTAAAGGAGTTTTGTTCCTCATTTAGAATATCTGGCACGGCAAGTTTGTCCCATTCCAAGCCAACACAGGGTTTTGATGAACCCTTTGTGTAGTGGGCATAGAAGTGTGGCTCGCCGCTTTTCTCTATGGCATTGTGGATTCTTTCGAACCCGTCCTGGTCTTTTTGGACGTGGTGGAGAATAGTAGCTCCCCCTGGAATTATTTTAGGGAATGGTGCTGGGGTGGGTTCTGTTCCTGTCGTGGGGAGGGTAGTAGGGTTTCCGCCCATAGGCAACCTTTTAAACGAAGCTTGTTCGTCTTCTACCTGTTCCCTTTGACGTTTTGCTGTCGAGGTGTCCATTTCCTCTATGGCAGATGCTGTGGTTGTATCTGCGTTCGTGGTGGTGGGGGGAACGCTGGCTGTTGAATTTTGGCTTCTGTACTTTTTGGTTTTACCCAGTGATACTTGTTTGAACCCCTCTTGTTTGCCACGTTTGGGTTGGGCTGTTGATATCGGTGGCGGGGTCGGGGTGGGTATTTTTGGTGGTTCTGTGTTGTCAGAGCTAAGGGGGGGAGGAACGGGAAGTGGTTGTATCGCACCCCCCATTCGTTCTGCTGCTGTTCTGTGTTGACACACATTGTAACTGTGGTCTTTTTGGTGGCATTTCTTGCAGGGGTTGGTGCAATGTGGTAGGGAATGGCCAGATTCGCCACAATTGCTGCACTTGGCCTTGGTACACTCTGCTCCCAGGTGTTCGTGGGAGCCACACCTGTAGCATTGCTTTGTGACACCTGGGTAGTTTACCATGACTTTTTCGGAGCCGATGGTGACAAAGTTACAATCTAGAAATAGAAATCTAGAAAAAATACCCTGTCGACGGTACAGCCGTCATAGGTCGGGATATTTGTGAGTCGGCGATGAATTTCATCGTCTGGTGTGAGACCCCTCCCCCTCCTTATTGGAGGCTTGAAATGGGTTGGAAACAGTTAATATTTGAATCTAGAGCAGGCTGCTTCTGGGTTATGTAAACATGTAACTAGTAATTGTAAAAATGTAACTAGTAATAATACATAAATAAATAAATATTAAAATAAAAACCTTGTTTCACTACGGTTATAATGTTAGTGTACTATTGGTTTACAACCTTTCGTGGGTAGGAGTCGCATGGGGGAGGGGAAGATACTTCCAACCAAAAACTTTATATATTTTATACCCCAAACAAGATACATATCATCATTCCATCCAAAAAAGTAGAGTATCTTCTTTACTGATTAATTTAACTAGAGACATTTTAACTATATTCTTTACGTAGACTAACAATTTTTAGGTAATTTAAACATTTTCCCCTCGTGCGCATACGCTTCTATATGTTTGTGCACACTCTTCTGCCAATTTAACGCTTATAATGTATTTGACTCTTACGTTATCATCATACAGCAAAACAAATGCTTACTTCAGATGTAACCGCAGTGAAATATGATTAAACAACTGAACCTCACTTCTTTCATTTTCAGCACAATAGCTTAAAAGTAAATATATAATACACAACATGTGTAAAAATATCAACCAGAATAAGGCAGTTAAAATACTTCATTATATTAAAATCCTGCTGTTTGAGATTTATTGTGCAGTTGAATACATGAATTTCCACTCATTCAGTGTATCTTAAAGTATTAAAGAATGAATGAATGAATTCCCTGTCTTGGCCAACAGGCCAAGACAGGAAATTCTTGGCATTAGACAGAATGAAGTATTTTAACAACCTAGTTGTTACGACTGCCTAGGGGTATGGAATTTGAATAGAAAACTCCCAGTATTATCAGAAACATTCTCAGACTATCAGTTATTCTCTGTACTTTTGGATATTGATAATAACAGGGGAGGCTGTAGACATTTATAAACGCGGAATTATTTATTGAATAACAAATGGTTATATTAATTAACCAGAAATTAAATGGGAAATAATTCATAATTTTAAGTTGGATGCATAGGGAAGTAGGAATAGCATGAGATATTTTTATACAAGTTTGTTTTATGTATTGAATTATTTATCTGCTAGTCTCAAGACTGTTTTTGTACTCTGAATTATAGTGATTTTAGAATTGTAAGGCACGGGGAGGATGCTCATAAAAAGAAATGGACATTAACAGGCTTTGTTGCGGGTAGTGCAGAACTTTCAGTTATTTCATTTAATTTCCCCTCGTGGCTCGAGTTCATGCCATTAGTGTTTGATTGACAGCATTTTATTAGATAATGGGTGCAGAAACTTTTTAACTGCTCGTAACGAAATCGTGCTGAGTTAAGCGCGAAACGCACTTTCTGTTGTGATTCTCTTGGATGAACCATAGTTATTTTTGTTTAATATCTTGTTACATCAAGACCTATTCATTCATCTCTTATTTTCTTCTCCATATTGGTGACTTGCTATTGATTACAAATGCTATTCAGTTTTGCTAATAATAGCACGAAACTGTGGCTCCCTCTGTGAATTAAAGCTTCTGAGACTTGTGCCGTAGACGATTTTTTTATTTCTTATTTCGCCGGATTCATTATTTCTCCCTATCATTGACACCGCTGCTTTTACATCATTCTTTATTGTTTCATGAATTTTGTTCTACACACATAAAGCAATTTAAAATATATGCTGATTTAAATTATTCGCAACGGAAATATGACAAGCAGTTTTTCCTACCCCTTTAGAAAAGAATTCTTTTCGTTGGAATTTACGTTCGATAATACTGAACTCTACATATGATCAGATTTTCTCTACTCGCAATATTAAATTCTTTAAAAGCATTTAAATCCTGTCAGCAACGAAAGAGTGTTATATGAACAGCATTTTTGTTTTTTTTAACATGACTCCAATCTACAAAAGATTGGAAACCTAAAGTATGATACTTTAGGTAGACAAAGTATATATCGAACTTTTTCAAGCCATGTCATGCCCTCCAATAAGCAAGGCAGCAACAACCTCACACGGTGATGAAATTCATCATACATAAAGACATTCTGAAACATCCGTGACCACTGCGGGAGAGGGGGTATAACCCTCTCCCTAAGGGGGTGAGTTGGAAAGTAGTTAGGCTATTCACTGGGTCAACCAGGCCTGCTAACTCTATGCAGCATAAACTCAAAATGTGTCCAATCCCGAAAATCAAAATTTCTGATCTCTTCACGGATTTGTAATCGCTGAAAATTATAACCTTCAGAAATCGAAATATAATTTAGTTGCGTTAGAATTTTTTGGTGTTGTTATTTTGTTTTTAGTGTTAATTTGCTTCCATTAAGTCATTCGGAATATTAGCAAAACCGAATTATGAAATTAGTCTCTTGATGATCTGTAATGAAAATGAAATACTGTACGCGCATTTAGTACTTGTTTTCTTCTTGCCCTTCAACCCATTTCTAGTTTGAAGAGAAATACTGTAATTTACTTCCTTTTTTTTTTTAATGTTTGGAATTGTAAAAACGAAATGATATTAATGTAATGCTTGAAAGTCTGAAAAGAAGTCATTTTATTTATCGACACTTAATCCTATAAAATAATTCGGATTTCCATCAGATCTGCAAAATTAGTGACATTATAAGTGGTGTTAATTCTTAAATTATTTTGGATTAATTATGAGATTATGAGCAGACTGTGCGCATGGCAGTCTAAGTGCCAAAAGTCAAATATTACCAATCCCTGAAAAACTGTCCACTATGAAAATGACTGAGACAATTATCTATTTTCCCGTGTATACCACAGACAAGGACGATAGAGTATAACATTCATGATGTAATTACGAACGACTACGATTTCATAGTAGATTAAAATGGTGATATCCTTCCTCACTTTCAGATACGATGGTGGTCTGAAAAGTTCTCGGTCTAACAATGAAATAACGAATTTATAATTTTAAAATTATTTTTTTATTTTTCAACATAATTCCCCTTAAGACTAATACATTTATTCCAGCGATGCTCCAGCTCCATTATCCCGTGCCTGTAGTGGTTCTCAGTAAGATCTGTAAAATACCCCTCTACAGCTGCAATCACCTCTTGATTCAAAGAAAAACGCTAACCACCTAGGAAGAGTTTTAGTTTGGGGAAGAAACAGAAATCAGAGGGAGCCAAATCTGGGGAACAGAGTGGGTGTTCCAACAATTCATAGTGCAGATCCCTTAATTTTGCCATTGACAAAACACTTTTGGGGGCAGGTGCATTGTCCTGATGAAAGATGATTTTTTTCTTCTGCAAACCGGGTTTTTTCTCACGAATTTTTTCGTCTAGTCTGGTTAAAAGGTTGGAATAATATTCCACGGTTACTGTTTTACCCTTTTCAAGATAATTAATAAACAAAATGCCTTTAGCTTCCAAAACACCGATGTCGTGACCTTTCCTGCTGATGGAACCGACTTTGTCTTCTATGGTGCTGAATAACCGGCTTTTGTCCACTGTTTTGATTGCGGTTTGGATTCTGGTGTGTAATGGTGAATCCAAGTCTCATCCACAGTAATAAATCGACGCACAAAATCAGTTTTATTCTTGTTAAAACGCTCCAAGCACTGTTCAGAGGTTTTCATGCAAGTACGTTTTTGATCTGCTGTGAGCAAGTGCGGCACCCATCTTGCGCAAAGCTTTTTCATTTGCAATTCATGGGCATGAAAAATATATCCTACACGTTCGTTTGAAATGCCTATAGTCCTAGCAATTTCACGCACTTCGACTCGCCGGTCATCCAATATCATATCGTGCACTTGATCAATGATTTCTGTGCTGTTACACTTTTTGGACGTCCTTCACGTGGATCATCTTCAAGGCTGGTACGGCCACTTTCAAACTCAGCAGCCCATTCCTTAATTGTCGAAAACGAAGGAGAACAGTGCCCATAAACGTTTATGAACTTCGAATGAATTTCTTTTGGCGTTAAATCTTCTTTTACAAAGAATTTTATAACTGCACGATACTCAATTTTATCCATTTGAAGGGATACAAACAACACTTTTGCTTCAGACAGCTGTACAAAACAAACTACTTGATAGAATGACTTGCACTCTGCACGAATGTGAAATGTCTGCAAGTAGTCTATCCTTCGAAATAGAACAGCACTACATGGATTAGGGATTTCGGTGAAATCAGTACATTTGGCAGATGGAGTATGAATTATTCGCTTACACGCGTGCCAACATGGCAATGTCTGAATAAGGAGAGGATTGGTTTCAGAATCCTCGTGGCTACTGACTGTAAAGCTCATCTAATCGAGTTTACTGCAGCGTTTATATTATCCCTGAAACCGGCCAGAAGAACACACGCCATTTTCATATAGAATACCAAGATGACCAATAGAGTGACCAAGATGATAGCAGTTCTATGGAATGAACCTTGTGAGAACAGGTTGAAAATTTGTGAGTTGCAGAAATTGGGTGATATGATTGAGACATTCAAATTACTGAAGAGTTTCTATAAGATTAATTCAGAAGATATTTTTGAGAACAGGACTGGTGGTGGGAGGACTAGGGGCCATACATGGAATCTGGGCAAGAGTGTGGTTAGCAAGGGTGTTAGAGCTAGGTTTTTTACTTGGAGAGTGGTAAATGAGTGGAATAAGCAGCCAGAGTCTGTTGTGGGTGCCATGACTGTGAATGAGTTCAAGGCGAGATATGATAGATACTGTGTGAATGTCGAATAGTTGTTCTTGACATGGTGTTAGGGCCTCCCTCGATGAGTCTATCGACCCCTTGGAGTTGCCCGTAATAATAATAATAATAATAATAATAATAATAATAATAATAATAATAATAATAATAATTATTATTATTATTATTATTATTATTATTCAGGCCTCCATGGAGTCTAAAGACTCATCGTGGGAGGGCCTTCTTAGGAAACACAAAGTCTATCATACCACTCCTTGAATTCATTGATCTTTCTTGCTCTAATCACTCTCTCAAGCAATGCATTCCATGGTTCAACCACCCTCCATGCAAAGAAACCACTCCTCATCCTCTTGCTCATAGCTTCCTTTCGTAACTTCCAGGAATGGCCCCTTGTCATCGCTCCTCCCTGCCATTCCACCAAGCGAAAGAACTCCTCAATATCTACCCTGTAACTGCCTCTCAACAGTTTAAAAATCTCGATCACATCCTCTCCTTCTTCTATCCACCAAACTCTGCAGTCACATTCCCTCAGTCAATCCTCGTAACTGACATTGTACAGTCCTGAAACCATCTTTGTTATCTGCCTCTGTACCCTTTCCACAGTTAATTTATCCCCTTCAAATCCCAGGGACCAAACTTGCGAACAATAGGTCTAAGTGTGGTCTGATCAGGGTCTTATACAACGGAATGATAATTCTTTTATCTCTGCAGGTCAGCGTCCTTCTCAGCATTGCAGCAATCTTCTGGGTTACCTTCACCACCTTTGCAATATGCCCCATGAATTTTAGTTTTCTATCAATCATCACTCCCAGATCTCTTGTCTCCCCTACTTTCTACAGCATAGCTCCTCCAATCAAGTATGCATCCTCCCATCAATAGATCCCAAACTTCAAGACTACATTTTTCTGCATTAAACCAGTATCTGCATTCATTTGCCCATCTGCCAATTTATTCAAATTCTCTTGCAGGGCTGCCACATTTGCACTATTACTGATAACCCTTCCCAGCTTCACATCAATTACATTAACAGAGTTTGTGGTTATGTTATTTCTACAGTGTCCACAACTTTTATAGATACTGCAGTTCAGAAAAAAAAAAAAAAAAAAAGAACAGTGCATGTGATTATTAATTAAAAATAGACTGTTGATAGCATTGTCGCGTAGACCTCGTCGTATTAACGTATATCTTGGACGTTTTTTCAAAATATGAATCATTTATATGAAAAATCATTTTCTCTCTCTCAACAAACTGAAACAAGTATTTGAGAGTAGTTGATTCTCTGATTAAGCTCTCTCTCTCTCTCTCTCTCCCTCTCGCTTTGTCGCTGGAACTAACAGGGTGATGACAGGATCAGTATGAGATGAGACGACAGCACTCATCAACGTGTAGAGAACACTCTGTGGTGTAGCTAGGGCTTTTGCCGCCCGGGACGATTCCTGTGTTTGCTGCCCCTCTCCATACATACCAAAAATACTACAAAAAATACTACGTATAGGGAAATAAATTAAAACACTATGTTTATTTTAGTTGTAAGTATAGTTGTTAAAAACTAATTATTAATTAAGTAATAAAAATTACTAAGTTAACATGAAAGAATCGTCGAAAAAATAAAATCGTGTCTTACTTGAAAAGAGAGCCTATGTATCTCAGTGGATGTGGCGTTTGCATATCACCGCACTTGGCCGGACGAAGGAAGACTTGGTTTCGAGTCTAGTCGGCGACTAGAGGAAATTTTTCTAAGCCTTTTTTCGACCGGTTCCCGAGTTAGTCGATCTCTGGCATGGGCAAGCAGGTTTTTCCTCCCGGAAACTCGGGTTTTTCGTCCTGTAAACTCAAGAAAATCGATCGTAGAACCCACATTATTTCAGACATTAAATATATTGTGTTAGGGTTAGGGACCACGAGATGGCGGCACATTTGGGCCGTCTCTCTTCACTGCGTACCGCTTAATTAGTGATAGCCTTGGGCCATCTGTCTCTGATTGGGTACCAGTGGAGATTGAACTGCCCACTCAGTCTCCAAAAGTTAGATAGGGCTAAATGGCCTCGCCTACTCCTGTATACGGGAATAAAAAGGCGTTAGCTGATTTTTTTTTTCTCACTTGAAAAGTGCCGTCGGGCGACCCCCCCCCCAGCTACGCCACTGCTGACAATAAAGTTTTATCATTACAGATTATATGTATAAGTCAATTTATTGAGTTATGGCATAACATTAAAATCTGAGGGAAAGAGATCATCCCACTCCCAAGAAATCAGAGCAAAAAAAATATTTTGCCAATTTTTAATTAAATAATAAAAACGTAAACTAAGCCTATGAGCCAGTATTTTATGCCTGTTAATTGTGTTCTACCACTAGCTTATCTGTTATTAAAGCAATGAGCCCAGATGTACCCGAGAAATCCAGGAAATAATTTTAGTAAGTTTCCAAATGCTGCATTTTACCAAAATCTGTTCATTTGGATTGTTTATATGGATAGATACAACAATGGACAACCCAATGACTCATTTATTTTTTACCAAAACCATTTAAAAAGGACTGAATCATTTATTCGTGGATTGTTTTGCCATATAGGATAGCAAATAATTCTGATTGGAATACGATATTTATTTATTCATAATTAATATTCACAAGACGTTGAAAGACAGTTTCTATTTTTATACCTTGCCTTTCCACTTTACTTCTTATATTGTAAAATGTAATTAGAAATAGTTAAGTAAAGGTCTATTTCCAGATGCACTAGTGAAACCGAATGGTCAAGGTCAGCCTATTTATACTGCGGCTGTTTTTAATTACAGTAAGAAAAACTTTTCCAAGGCTAAAGTCGTTAGTAGGACGCGTTTGCTCACAGGAGGGTTTCATAGCGCCTGGTTGGTTCCCTTCTGATTCATTTGGGCGTAGTTGGCGCTCTTATGGACGTCATGTCTCATGACTTGTAAAGGCTCCTGCGCCTTGAGAGTAAAATTGTCCTGATTTATTATTATAATCAACATTGTCATGCTTTGGTAATTAGGATACTAAGTAGCCTCCAACGTATTTTTGGAAGTTAAAACTTCAATTTTACTCATCCAAACTGTTTTACTACATGTGTAAAAAAAAAAAAAAAATAATAATAAAAATAAAATAATTTGTGTGTACAGAAACAGAAATGATGCAAGCATTCCATGATAAATACACACATGTTTATATTCAATAGTTGTCAAAAAATTTGACAATATATATATATATACACACACACACATACAATATATTAAAAAGATACCAAGCAATTTTATAAACTCGGTTTTAATCCTTTTTCCCAAGTAAGCAAACAAACAGATAAGTCAAGTTTGCGCCTGAAGTATTTTCAGGTTTTCAGATCTGAGGCAACTTGTGGTAAAGAAGATGGAGTAGCTCTGATCACTTTTCCTTATATCTCCCATAATCAGTACAGTAACGAGGGTATGAAGCGCCTCTGGCAAGTGTCTAACTTGCGCCCCCCCAACCCAAAAATGACAAAAAATTTAAAAAATATAAATGTAACAAGTTAAATTTTATTAAATGCAATATGTTAAATACTTACTATTAACCCCATCAAAATGAGTTGCAGTGTGTTGCAGAATTTGTGTGTCTAAAGCGGCGTATTGCCGAAATTTAAAAATACAATATAAAACAGCGGACTTTTTTATCTATTTATTTATTTTTATTTTTTAAATTTTTTACTTTTGCGCCCAAAATCTAATTGCGCCCGTAGTGGGCACCTCTTTCGTCACGCCCTCGTTACGGCACTGCCTATAATGCAAAGCACATCTCCTTGTGGACATGTATGACGCTGTGCATTAAAGGAAGGGTCACTACCCTGACCGGTTTCGACCTTTATTGAGGTCTCATCAGTAGGAGCCATAACCCGAGGTGTCAATGTTAAAGTAATGCAGAACTTATATAAATTTTACCTATGCAAGTTGCCACAAGGTGCTTTGACGTTATTAAATAAAAATCTCAGGATGAGAGAAAGATGTAGAAAAGTTTTTTTTACCTTGGGTATACTATATATTTTCTATATATATACTATATATATACTATATATATATAGTTTCTGTATATATATATATATATATATATATATATATATATTAAGAGAGAGAGAGAGAGAGAGAGAGAGAGAGAGAAACAACTGCCCTCATCTTATGTTCATAAATCCTAATTAATATTATTACCTTAATAATATTAATTAGGGATGAAATAATGCCAGTTCTGCGGTTAGTTTTTCGTTTTAGATTTGTAGACTTAAATACCGTGCTTCTGGAAGAAGAAGAAAAAGAAGAAGAAAGAAAGAGAGAGAGAGAGAGAGAGAGAGAGAGAGGAAAACCCTGCCTGGTTGCATTGCTAACTCGTGAACCGGCTGAAAAAAAAAAAAAAAAACTAACGTTCGTGTAATCAGCAACTACAGTCGAATCCATAACGGTGTTTCTTTCTAATGGTCTAGCGTTGTGAATATCCAGAATCGTTGCGAAAAGACTATTTAGGCCCTCTCAAGAATTTTCTTATATCAGTAAGAATAAAAATTAAAGAAATTTCCTAGTTGATATACTAGAATGCTCTGTAATAATAATTCAAACATTTTTATGTCCAACAAATATTTGTCATGTATTATGCTATTTTACTCAGCATATTCCTTCCTTAATTTCCTTTACACAGTAACTGGAAACTTGAATTCGATAAGTCAAAACAATTTAGCCTTCCTGTAGCAACTTGAATGATGCTATTTTCATACTCAATTTATGAAATAGTAATTCCGCTGTATTACTATACGCTCTTTGATGATGTACATATTGTAAATTGCTTGACTTAATTAATCAAAAAATAAATAAATAAAAGAGTCAATAAATTATTTGTATCGTCATATAAAAAAAGAATATTTTCAATTGTACTCTATCTAAAATTTTATGAGATTTCATTTGGATTGATTTGAAACAAAGCAGAAAAAACTAGAGTATCTGTGTGTGTGTGAGAGAGAGAGAGAGAGAGAGAGAGAGAGAGAGAGAGAGAGAGCGAAAGTTTAAATGCACTCTCAGTAGTGCATAATGTGTTCACCAGTATAGTCAACATTTGTTCATGATTCATTCTGTTTTCTGACTCACAGTGGGATGTTCCATTTCCTGGGCATTTCCAAACACTTTCCATGATGAAATTTGGGAAGAACAGAATGTCACGCTAACGAGCTATATTGGCGAGCTCTGCATATAAATTAATGATAACACTATTTTTACTGAATTTTATAAGTAAGAAAAAATAATAATTTTTCTTGGTGAAATAGGAATTACTTTTATTTTATTTTATTTTTTCAAGCATAAGTAAATATTATACACTAAGTAATGGAAACCATTAGATAGCAAATAAGAGAATAGGAAGTTTCGATTTCGTAAACTATCCTACAATATATTTAGTGTTTAAAACAATTCAAAGAAATAAAACTAAAGTAAAGACAGTGTCGTGAATAAGAAATCTTTCAGAAACAGTTTGTAGATATAATCTGGATTTCGAAAAGCGCATTTTAATGCCTTTGATATTGATTCCCAGCTGAGTTCAGACTTACATGAAAAACTTTTATCATACGATGTCCTTTCAAAAACTTTGGAGAAAACATTTTTTTTAAACTTGCCAGTAAACATTACGACAGTGTTTTACAAACTGCAGGACGAACTCCCCACCTTTCCCGGAGATGGATGGGCTGTGTCAAATGGAAGGACAAAACAATGATGCCCAAATAACTCGAATAGCATAATTCGTAGCGCATTATTGTGTACATCTTTACCCCAAAAATGATTGCATAAATTAAGCGTCATAAATGCAGGGATGTAGTTTTTATACAGCAAAATTAATGTAAAATTATCATTTCATAGATTTTAGCTACTTATTTCGAAATGATGAACATTTTAAACGCTGATAAAATAAAAATTTTGCATTTGCTATTTTAAATTTTGCCGGCCTGGTTGGCCGAGTGGTTAGCGTTTAGGTTTCACTGGTCTGACAACTGTTTCGATTACTGTTTGGTTCTTATCACACCAGGCCGAAACCTAGAAAGGCAGAACCCCTCTATCTAACTGTAGCAGTCTTCTTATGTCAGAAAGTTATTTATCGTAAGTGATCTTTTTCACAAGAAACCCTCCTAGGTTTCTGCCTGCTGAAAACCAAAAAATTCGAAACAGCTGTCAGACCATTGAGACTCACTAATTAAAGGCAAACACTTATTGGCTGAGTTCAGTGGCGCACTCAGGATTTAATCTTGAGGGGGGGGGGGGACGGAGTTGAGTAGACGATTTACGAATACACACTACGCATTGATACGACCTATGACTAAGCATCTTCAGTGATCGCAATACATGATAAGGTATAGAAATAGAAGACACAACATAAATAAAAAAAAATGAATTTTAATTAGGAAAAGATTTTTGGAAATTTTCTAATGTTTATTTCCTTTTTTGGGGAGAGGGGTCAGGGTCTCTTCCCCCCTCCCTGGGTGCGCCACTGGCTGAGTTCATGTGTTTTAAGCAGTGCAAGCCAAGGCTACTCCCATGCCGAAAGTTATATTCTCATAAGCTCTCAGGAAAATATCAAAATGGATATATATCCGTGTATGTACATATGTATATAAATAAATAAATGTGTGTGTGTGTGTGTGTGTGTGTGTGTGTGAAGTGCGTGCGTGTGTTTGTGTCAGGGATGTGTTCCTGCTAGTAAAGTCCAGGATAGTAACTTTCTCTGCCAATGTTCAATGTCTTACAAACTGCAGAACGAACTCCCCCCCCCCCATTTCCGGAGATAAAGACTAGGTTGCCTAGTCTTTGTCTCCGTGTAGCTGTGTGGAACATGCCTTCATGTATGGTAAATAACTATTTTCAGCAATTTTCTATTCTTCTGAAACAGGGGCGGGCCAGTAGTGTCCAGGGCACCTGTGTGCAAAACTTTAGTTGGCGTCCCTATCCAATAAAAAAATCACTTTAAAAAACGTCTTTTTTTGAGTATTTCCTCCTCTTTGGCTCCTTTACTATCCTGACGCCTGTGTTCGTTGCACACATGGCACATATGGCCGGCGTGCCCCTGTTCGGAAATATCTCTAGTGACTAGATTTAGAGAAATGTCGACCAATGACTCTGAGTAGTGGCGCACTCAGGATTTAATCTTGGAGGGGCCGATCAGTCGAGATTTAATCTTGGGGGTAGGGGGGAGCTCTCAAGATTTAATCTTGTGGGGAGGGAGAGTTGAGTAGACGATTTGAGAATACACACTGTGCATTGCATACGAACTATGGCTGAGCATCTGCACTGATCGCCAGTACATAATACCAGTTATGTCCTCTGGCCCTGCTCGGGGGCCAGAGGACATAACTGGTATTATTCTATCACGAATAAGGCGAACGAAGTAGCTCCCGAACACTACTTCATTCGCCTTGCGTTCACAGCGGCCAGGATTCCCGAGAGCTATAAGGTATTCCCACCTTATGTGACCGCTAATTCATAAGTAGCACAGAAATAGAAGACACGACACAACATAAATTTAAAAAAAAAAAAAAAAAAGAATTTTAATTAGAAAAGATTTTTCTAGTGTTTTTCCTTTTTCTTTTGGAGGGGGCCAGGGCCCCTTGGCCCCCTCCCTGAGTGCGCCAATGACTCTGAGCGCCATCGGAACAGTATTTTGGTGCGAAATATACTAATACCAAAGCTGCTGTGAGAGTGTGCTTAAGTTTGCATTCTATAAAGAGCACAATAGTTTCTGAAATATATGGCTGCGATGTTTTAATTTGCCAATTAAAACATCGTAGTCTTTTTCGGCTGCTTTGGAGGATAAAGATCTATTTAGAGTCGCTCGTAGGTAAGTTGAGATTCTGTGATATTTCGATGTGCTATTTCTAACATAAATAGATCGTAGTTGGATTAGTTGTTATTTATGTGGAAAGCAGTGACTTTGGTTTTATTCAGATTGAGCTGCAATCGCGATTGGTTAAAGTAATTCTTAGGTTTTCATAAAGCTCTGTCGATGTTTTTTCTGCAACTCTCTGATCTGCAACAGCTGTCTTATCGCTATTCATAAATTTCCGTGAGACAGTGGTTGGGATGCCATAGGTAGAGAGTAAACATCAGTGGAGCTAGACAAATTCCTGTGGAAGAGCATTGCTTAGCTTATGGAATTTACTGTTGGAATCATTGTCATATACCTAAATCCATCCATCCGAGAGTATATTGTTTATAAGATTAGCAGTCCGGAAAGAATCAGGAAGGACTTCTAGGAATTTTAAGATGAAACTCTCTCTCTCTCCAACCCAATACATAAGCAATCGAAATATCCACAAAAGGCTGTGATCGTTTTTTAGACATTTACCTGACGTTTGCATTATTCTCCTTTAACTTCATTAGAGTTGTATAGCCTATAATAGGAATAACCATTTAATTACCATTCCGGTTTTTTTGTTATGTACTCATATATTAGCTGCTAACTGAAACTATTAATATATATTGTGGTAGCCGGTGTTAAGTAGATCTATAAATATAATGAATTCTGGTTACTCTTAAAGGATGCTTCCGTTGTGCTTTATGAGATGATTAAAAGAATAGATTCCAGTAACTATTGTGGTGGGAATGCCAGACCAAACACTAATTCGGAGTGAATGCAGTGATTTCTGATGAATGCCTGTTGGCTCTTCTGAACACCAGAGTTGAAATTTTGTTTGTTTACTAATCTGTTAGGGGAAAATCAGCTTCGGTGGTCATCACTCAGTTCGTTATAAAAAGTATCGTATTTATTTGAAACGTGTAGATTATTATAAGGGTATTCTGTGTACATGAGGTGTGAGCTTCAGTTGTTTCACTAGCCTAATATTAAACAAAAAGATATCAGTTCTCTGTTAATAGAGGCAGACTGTCTCCTCGTTGACATTTCGTGCTTCATGTTCATACTTTCCCTCATCCATTCACTAATATTCGGGAAACGATTTTATTGAGATCTACCAGTACTCCTTGAATGTTCCGCCACTTCTGATTCTCAAAATTGCGAAATCAACATTGGAAAGGTCTGTGGAGTTGGTGCTGTTCTGGGGTTCAAAATTCTGTGAAACTATGTCTCTGTGACTGAGCTGTTATTGCTTTGAAAATCTTAACAGCTTCTACTTCTCTGTATCTATGTAGCGGTCCATAATATATTCATTAAACCTTCTCCTTTATTTTTGAAAACGAGAATAAAAAAGCATTCGAAATGTATTTGTCTATTTTGTATGAATAAATGTACTTTAACGTCATTTATTAAGCGAGACTTTGGCCTAACATCTTGAAGATTGTTGGGCAGCCAATATCAACTCCCCCGTCTATTACTGGCACTTGACTCAAAATTATGACTGATGTTATAGGTATCTGAGTAAGATTATGGTAGACAGCTGTTACCATCTCTGGTCCCTAAGCATAACAACATGCTTAGGGAACAGAATTTGGATGAAATTGCATGGTAAAAAAAACAGCTTCTGTGAGAAAAAATTCCAAAGATCGATAAATAATTTCGGATGATGGTAAAAAAGAAAAAAAAAAAGAAAAAAGCCTAGAAATAGAATCAAACTTACAACGGTCTTAACAAGTGCTAACCATCAGAAGAAATCTGGTGGTTAAGATCTATAAAAGCGCAAACACCATTTCCACAAGGCTACACAGGACCTAGTCGCAAAAAAAATAGATTAAAAAAAATAAGAATAAGCAGGCATATACTCGGTAAAGTGTTTATTCTAGAATTCATAACTCAAGTTGTGAAGTTCTCAAAGTTGCAACCATCCTTGTCCTCAGTACGCAAATTTACACATCTCTGAATGTGGCGTCTGTAGTTCGTCACTGGTTCATCGTTATGCAATATCCAAATTGCGCTGCAGCATCCAAATTGCAACCATGCAGTTAATCTCCAAAAGTGTATTTCCAGAGGTGTACTTCCACTTTTATCTCACCATATTTTCATCCTTCCAATAGAAGAAGAAGAAGAAGAAAAAAAAAAAAGAAAGAAAATGATTGTGTCTAGTGACTCGAATGGCCAGTTTTATGGACTATCATGACCAATCCGTCAGTCATATAGCTGTTTTGCTTTGTGATGATAAGCTCCAGTTTCCCGAAAGAAACTCTGATACCTTCATATTAATCCAGACAATTCACCTTCAGCTAAAAAAAAAAAAAAAATGCACTTATTACGGTTCTTTTGTCCTAGACAGGATTCCAACCAATGGTTTAATGTTACACTCCTTGCGAATACGCTAAGGAGGCGTTAAAATATGAAGATGGTCAATCATTCTGGAAGTATGTGTGTGTGTGTGTGTGTATTCTTCTTTAGGATTCTGTTTTCTTCTTAAAAATATAATTTTTTTTAAAAAAATGTTTTAAATTTCTTATAAGGAACCTGTTCATTGTTATCGCAATAATAAAAAAATTTCTGAAAATTTGAAAGAATTTGAAATATATTTAGAGATCGCGACGGTTAGTTTTTAATAATCCTTCCAATAAATCACATCTTTTTTTATTTTTCTTAATTTCAAAAATCCACTACAGTGCTCAAAGTGAATTTTTTACATTTATTTTATTTTAATTAGTAATTTTTAACATTTATTTTTTCAGCCAACATCAACTTTAGTTATAGCGGAAATGACAAAATGAAGCTATGATTCAGACAGATTAATACAAAGAATACAAATCCTTAAATTTACTAGTTTTGTTTCTGTTATTTCAACAGCGTTGCTTTCTTGTTGTCTGGGTACTTCTTTCTGACTAGAATTCTTCATTACAGTCAGCAGCATCCTTGTTCAGGAAATCAGTAGGAAGTCCGATAGAGGTCTGTAGATTGTTTAAGGTCACAAAGTCTTCCAGTTTCATGGAAACCGTTACAGCTGTGTCTGCTGTAGCAGATGTAATTTGTTTCATTATCAGTCTTCTCCGGACTTCTGCGAAGTTTCGACAGTTTTTCGCTTTGTCTCAAAATAAACGTTGTCATCGAAAATAGCAAATGCTATCGATTCCTTTGAAAGATAGTAGAGGCGCCCTCGGAATTTTCAAAGTGTAGCATTTTCGATTACTTCATTTACCTCCTTGTACAGATAAATGGCCATCAGAACTGCAAATCATTCCTAGTGGCAGACAGCAGATGGTGTTTGGAACCATGCTCTAACATAGAGCCTAACAGTGAATACGCAAATGTTCAAGATTCCTCCCTGCTCCTTCTTTGTTTTGTTCTTGCTCTTTCCAAGATTTTCCTGTTCTCTAAATACGCCTTCGACTTTGCCCATGACATGCTTTTCCAATTTCGTAGGTGTTCTTGCCATTTCTCAGTCATCAAAACATCGTGGGCCGTGGAATGGGCTGCCTGCCTTATTGTTTGTTTAATCGCCTTTTTGTATTGTAAAACAACGCCATGACTTCTTTTGTTGAAGGGAATTTTGAGTGGAGCAACATGGCTGGAATCTGTCCAATAAGCCATATTTCCATTGTCTTCCGGATGGCAATGCTGCTTGCCATTTTTATGACGTAACCGAAAAGTTTTTAACAGCGCTCTGTTATATTGATGCGAATACCCGTAGAAAAAACCAGCTTGAAAATTCAAAAGTAGACCCGTTAAACCATGTTCAGTGCACGTTGTAGTTCGCTTATTATGCTACTTCAATACGCAAACTTTGACATCCCGTGGTGATCCCCAAAACATTCAATAAATTTATTAAAGTTTCTAGTGATTTTTTTAAATATTTTTTATTATGTAGAACAAAAGGAAAGGGTGCCTCATAGAATAAACTAAACTTTGAAAATAAAGAGCACCATAATATATATACATGTAACATGAAACAGTATGGCTACAATTTGTCTCGTAGAAATTGTTGATAAATATCACCTCTAAGATAGCCTTTATAAACTGATAATAAACGAACTTGATTAATGAAACACCAATGAAAATTACCTTCTACAGTGATACAAGAGTCTGTTTCTGACCACGTATTCAATTTGCATGTTGGTGACACATTCGCGAGTGAATTCCAGCCTTTGGGTGTGAGCTTATAGTTCAAGGTGTTGCAAGTGGTGATCTATAGATGCACCTTCTTACGACATTCTGAATACTTTCTTTTGTGAAACACCGAGACGCATCTGAATACTTTTTATTCATATCCATATTTGAAACTGTAAGTGGCTGTAACATTTTCTTGTTCACGAGCATCTTGTTAAACTTTATTATTATTATTATTATTATTATTATTATTATTATTATTATTATTAATATTATCATCAGATTTCAAGAGAATCATCGCGAGAGTTTCATTGCCACACACATGTCGTGACGTTCTATTTTCATGTTATGTTCTAAATCCGCCATCTTGGTTCAAGTCACTCTTATCAATATAACAACTAATTGCAAATTGATCACCGATCCAAAAGTAGAGAAATTTATAATTATACTGCGCCACCCTATTTTTAGATTAGTCTATACAAAATAGTAGGATCAATTCTTAATTAAGTTAGCAGTCTCCTCATTTGTTTAGGCCGAATTATTTACTATTCCACTTGGGGTTCCTGCAAGATTCGAATTTTTATGAACGGTGCAATAAAAGGGAATTCAGGCAAACATAATATTTAGATTAACAAAATAAAACATTTAATATATGATATATATAACAAATACAAGAATTCTGCTTTAAAATGAAATAATACAATCAACTTAATACATCTTGCTAAGTCACTCATGCCAATTCAATGTTCTAAACTTTCACATACAATTCACAGCTTCAAAATCACAAGCTTTCTTAACTCAAGTTAATAAAACAAAACTTCTTATTTAATCAGTCTCCACATATCTATCAGCTGTACTTAATGTTTAAATTCACAGGAAGTACTAATCAAGGTCGACAATATTCCAAGCAATCTTATTTCCGACTTTCAACTTCGAAGATATGTTAATGTTAGAATAAACAAACAAGTATGAATACTCTTACCAGATACAATCTTCAATACATCTATTAATTGTGAGCACACTTATGAATTAACTTATTTACGTTAGCGGAACACATTAATAAAAATTCTTCAACGATTTTAGCTGAACTACTGTTAATTGCGCTTCACTACTCAAAAAAAAAAAAAAAACACATCAATAAGGCACTGATATCTTTCCTTGTTTACTTTTCTGAAACTAGTTAATTTCAATATAATTCTTCTCAGGGCAACATAGAATTAAGACGCAATCCTAGACTAACTGGAACTAATCAGAATTTTTCATTGAATGTCCAGTTCTTTATTTATCCGGATACGGCATTAATTTTCCTTTACAACACAGCTGACTTCACTTGCAGCTAAGTATATGATTCACTATGTTTTGGCTCACTTCTAAACACTATTCTCATGAATTTCTGCCCTAGAGAACTTATAATTTTCTTCCACTTCTTTTGCCTTTATCCTACCTTCCTTCCCGCTCCGCAAAAACTTCCTCTCTCCTCTAATTCAAAATCCTTTCTTCTTTTTATATATATAATATCTTTCCTCTCCTTTCAGTCCGAAGGTCACGCTCTATTCGACTCGTGCTTGTTTATTTCATGCATCTCCATGACAACAAATAAACGCAAACATTTCGCTAATGTAATACAATGCTCTACTACTACATGAGTGATTACATAACGTTAAATTTTCACAAATAAGAATAAACAGAATATTTGAGCTACTTAATCAGCCTTTTCATTACGTATAGAATTAATTATAATAATACTTTTCGTTACATCATATATATATTTTAGTTATTATAAATTCTGCACATATTATTGCTTAACAAATTAATAGTAGGTTAAGTTTAGAATAAATATTTAAATAGTAATCCTAAATTAAGGAATAATAAATAATTTTTATACAAATCATGATTAATACATAATAATCAATGTTAAATGTGAATGAAAAAAAAATAAATTACACAACATAGTTTCATTCACAATTTAACACACACATACACAGCTAGCTCATCATACCGTGATTTAAATGCATTCACTGCCTCTACACTTTCATTGCATTGCATTCAAATCACTCACAAGTCTACTAAAAAAAAAACTTACTCCTCACCTCTTTGCTCACACCCTCCTTATACAGCTTCCAGGGATGGTGTCTTTTTTCTCCTGACTCCAACCATTCTATGAATGAATCTCATCCACATTAATCTGAGAATTATCCCTTAACAGCTTATGTTTCGATCATGTTCTTCCTCCTCCTTCTATCCACCTGCTTTGCAATTCTCTCATTATACTAATTTGTATTGCATTCTCAATCTGTATTCATATTTCAACATTTCAGAGATCTGAAACCGACTTGTCAATCGTCTCTGAACTCTTTCTAATAACTTTTCCTGTTGAAAATCAGGCGACCAAATCTGTGCAGAACAATCCATATGCGGTTTGACCAAACCCTTGTACAATAGAACCATAACATTCTTACTTTTACTGGTCTGCATTTCTCTGCATCATTGCCAAATCCGGTGCTCTGCCCGTACACTTTTAGAGAAATGTCCCCGAAATTTCAGATCCCAATCCACTGTCACCTCCAAACAATTCATCTCTACCTCCTCTAAGTTATTCCCGCCAATTTTATACTCTACATACCATCTTTGCTTTCCATATTTTAAAACCTTATATTTTGCTACATTCAACTGATATCCCCACGCACGCTTCCATTCACCCGATCTATTCAAGTCATCTTGCAAGGCTACAAAGTCCGTTCTACTCATCATAGTTCTTCCCAACCTTACACCATCTGCAAACAACTGTATATTCATTCAAGTCCCTTCCCAATGCCATTTATATACAAATTAAACAACAACGTCCTCAAAATACGCCCATGGGGGCACACCGCTTAGTGATTTTTCTTTTTTGGGATATTGTTTCTCCATACACAACTCGATCATTCCCCATCAGAAAGCCAATCTGCAATTTAACGCACTGATTTATTCACTCAAACCTACCTTTCCAATTTAATTACCAGCTTATCATCTGTTGAAGGCTTTTGCAAATCTAAATATACTAATGTGTATGTATCTGATGTACTAATGTGTATGCATTACTAATGTATGCAATACTAATGTGTAAGCAGATCTGTCTATAATTCGAAGCCTTAGTCTTATCACCCTGAAGCGGAACAATTTTGTCCTCTTTCTACTTGTTTGGAACTAGATCCAATCTAAAATTCATGCTAAAGAGATATGTTAAATCTGTTGTTAGCTTTTTGGAATATTCCCTCGAGATGATATATTCCCTCAGGTGATATATCATCAGAGCCTATAGACTTGTTGACATCAGTTTGCTCAATTCCTCATATAATTGAAGTTTATCATATACTCTGAGGTTTATCTTAGGTAAGTTTAACTTTAGTTAAACTTCAGAGAACAGAAGTACACAGAATGAAAGATGAGTGTGAGAAGCAGATTTGGTAGGTTGACAGTTGAAATGTAGAACAGATGTCTAACTTCTGTTACTGTAGTTTTAGCATAAATGGGAAATGGTCTATTCCAGTTTTGCAGAACAGCGTTCATAGAAGTATTTTTAGAAATGACATAATGTGGAAAGCTATCGCCTTTGAGATATCGCACAGTCTGTGCGAGAAATGTTTTCAATTTCCTAAACTTTCCTCTTTTGGAAAGTAACAAGAATTTTAGAAAGTTTTTTTGTTCAACATTCGAAATACAAGAGTAGTATTATAAAGCTGGAGCACATATCGTACGAAATAAGTGGGGAGATAACATCAGGACCAGAAACCTTTTTGGTATCCAGGTTCAAGATTCTTCTGATGTCTATCCATTTGTCTTGGTGATGCTAGAAGTTCAACTTTATCTTTAAATGGTGCAAAATAGCCATCTGTATTAAAAAGAGGTTGAAGTACACGTGGACAGAAGTTGCGTCCTGTGGTCATTTGTCAAGGGGAAAGTTTTGTGCATTCAGCTCAACCACTAGATTTGTCAATCGTTCCTTTGCAATTGGTCGTGCTTTTGTGTAGGCTGAGAATGAAGCCAGAGTTTCACTTTTAAGTCACTTCCGATATGCTATTTTTTTTTTTTTGACTGGTTTAAAGAGTAGAGGTCCTCAGTAACTCCTACTTGGCGTTGTTGTAATGCCAAAGAATGAATTTGAGAATGGCTGGGTATATATTGCTCCAACACGGATGAAACTCATGCAATTATAATCTGAGTTAAGAGAAGTGAGTTACATCATATACTTAGAAGAACTAGTAAGAAAATATCTAGAGTGCTGGATGAGTGGAGAGAATTGTTTGGTGTTTTGTCGGTAGTTGAAAAATCATTTCTGATCGTTGCTTACAGCAGGTACTTCAGCTTCTTTTTCTAGCTTTGAAAAGATAATTTGGAAAAAGGTTAACTGATGGAGTAGTTGACATTAAAGTACCGAGGAAGATGAATGTCATAATGGGACAAGGATATCTTAAACCACTGAGATGGTCAGAAACAGCATTCTAAGGTAAGGAATAAAAGATCGCACAAAAGCAACGAGTGAACCTTGTGGGGTGAAGGATCGTACAAAGTATACTTTGGAGAGTTAAGGTGGAGTTTTTTGATCTCTGATTTTACAGTGACGGTGGTGTTTCAGAGGCGAAATAAAGAGCAGAAGGGAAAGTGTTGTGAGATAAGATATACAAGAAATGTTTCATGTTAATTATTCTATTTGGAAAGTGCCGCTGGTATCAGCGAGAAGAGCAATATTGTTTCCATTGCAGAAATCTTAAACATATACCATCTCCAGGATTGGATTTATGCATAAGGTGGACAAGAGGACCTCACATTACAAAGGCCTCCACTTCAGTATAGATAACCTCAAATTTACCCAGTAGAGGGCGTTTCTTAATAGTTATAGCTTAGGGTTACAACAATCTTAAATTTGCTCCTGACCTCCCCATTAGAAACGAGGATCACAAACTAAACTCAGAAACATCTGCACTCTGCGAGAGACAGCTATGAACTGCAGTGGCTCGTTACAGAATATAGTACAAGTTAACATATGGAAGCATTACATTGTCTCATTGAGATCACAGTTGATATTTTTGAGAACCTAATGCAACATGAATTGCACATGCCTGGTTTAAACACTTTATGAAGTGGCTACATATTTTTTTACCATTAAAGATATGTAGACATTTAAACTTTTTTTAAAATTCAAACAGGTTACTATACAATATGAATGGCAACAATGCTATGGATGTTTTCTAAAAACTACTCAAAAGTATGATAACGCACTATGTCATGATTAGAGTGTTGTGATTATATGATTTGAGGAATTTGGATTGGTGGACTAGCAGATAGTGTATCTGCTCAAAATCTAACAGGTGGGCTCAGATTCCACCATTGCGTCGATCTTTGTAAAATTCTTTGGATAGTAGATGATTTTCATCGCTTGGTGTGAGATCACCACTCCGTTTAGTCGACCAAGGCTCGAAAAGGTCCATGTGTGGTCTCTAGAAATGGGTTACCTGCTTTTCTACTCTTCAAGTTTCTGATGCACTATAGGTTTGCAGTTTTCATGAGTGTGCATCACATAAAAAAGAGAGTTAAATTGGTCAGAAGAGTCCTGATTAGAAATCTCCTTCTACCATCTTTGGGAAGAGTTAGGACACAGCTGAAAACGAAACCAAGACATTTAAATTCGTTCCAGGAAGTAAGGTCCTTTTAATTTAGCAGTGACATGAGATACTTTTTGTCTGTTTATCGATGTTTAGTGGAAAATAGACGCTCATGAATTTGTAATCATAGTAAAAGGTGGACTAATGCAGTATTGAGACTTGGAGATTAAGGGCTTTTGCAACTTGAGCACTGTCGAGTGTGTGGGAGATTTGGTCTATTCAGCAACTGGACATGGTAAGCAATGAGAAATTTCAGTTCTTAAAATATTCTATACTTCAGTGCACGAAAAATTCTTAATGTTGTTAATAATTTTTTATGTGAATCTCACCCACAGTGTTTTTGATACTGTGGATTGAAATGAATCCTGTAATCCGTCTCTAGAGAGTCGGATTTACAGGCCTCATAGGTTTCAGCTGCATACTGAAATTTGAACCATCAGGCTATTTTTGTTGAATGGTGGCGTTATTCATTCTGCTAACCAAACGACAAATGTTCAGGTGTTCAATTTTATGAGTAGCTTACAATTGGTTTAAACTTCTTTCTTTCTTTCATAGTCTTGACTAGGAAATAAAATAGTTGCGGTAGGTAGCAGAACTATTGTAGACGACACTTTTCTGCGTTGAGTGGAGAAGTACTTGAGCTTAATCGGAATCCGTGATAATTTTTACAGATCTTTCGAAAATACAGTACTTGTGCACCCAATGAAATCCATTGCGGGAGAGACGTGGTAGGCAAACACATTCCATCAATAGATGTGTGTGTTATTTTAAAAGAAAGCGTATGTTTGTTTGTGTGTTGTTTGTGTGTTTAATGCATTTATCGTATTTTTGCGATAATTTTTATCTCATTTTTTTGTTGAACGAGTTCAGTACCTTAACAACGTAAACAGGTGAATCAATATCAGGTGACGTGGCAAGCCATATAAAGGAGTCTTTATTTAACATAGAACTAACATTTACAAAAAAAAAAAAAGCATTAATAATGTTGTTCTTGTTGTTTCAATGCTTTACATTCTTCTTTCTGAAATGAAATGGAACTCACTTTCTTTATTTTCTACAATAAAAAAATAAGGAATTAAATTTTTAATTATTTCTTCGAAGTAATCTTTGAAATTTTCCCTCGTTACCTGGACTGATCCAGGTAATGAGGGAAAAGAGAAATTGCCCTTATTCTCTAGAAATGAGAGTAAAATATTGCGAATTTTTCCTTATCGAAAACGCAATTATAATACAATTTAGAAATAAATGTTATTAGCAAAATTTAAGCGATTTCTATTAATAAAACAAAAATAGTACATCTTTCACTTAATATCTCAAACTTTCCTCCGAAAATAAAGTTCGATATCCGTACTGGTTAATTTGCCGGAAAATTGAAAACATCAAGACACATTTTTTAATGATAATCATTTAATTTAAATACATTTCGGTAATAGTTAATATGCATCACACAAGGCTATTTCGTTTGTTGCAAGAAAGGCATACTTAAATACTTCTTATATTCTTTATTCTGTTTAATTTGTTGCGGAGACAATAAAAACAGAACTTTCTTCGAAAAACTTCGACGCACCACTTAATATCAAAAACATTTCTAAATATTGATTCAATTATTAATATATTCCATGAACTATTCTGCCAGGGTGCAATGTTTCCAGTGATTATAGTTTTCGTATTTCGAATGGCGATGACTAAATCAAATCTGCTTTCTCCCGCCCTTCTTTCAATCTTTTATTTTTATTTGGAACCTGATGCTCTGCTTCCTTACGCCATCTAGTGTGATCAAACTGCATAGTGGTGTAAACAACCGGAAGATACTACTCCTCTTTCTGTGATCAAATGACCTTTTGACAGGAAAAAAACTCTTCCGCGTCTCAGTGCGCTGATGTTAAAGCTTGTTGAGCCATAGAGGGTAACATCCAACACGTGTACAGGCTTTTCAATGACTCAATAGCATTGATTGTGGGGTAACATGCCTCAGTTTTAATATCGCCATAAGAAATCATTTTAGGAACTTTTATTATAGTTGGTGAATGTTTTATTTAAGGCTTTTACAGTGATATTTTTAGACAGTCGCCGCTTTCGAAATGTCCAAGTTGCTAAAACACTTAGGATTTGGACTGAAGAAAAATCCTCCAATCCCACCAAAACCGGATTATGATGGAATTAGTAAGTAATGTTACTATTATACTGAGGAAAAAGGATTAATTTTTTACATCTTTATGAACTCAGTTATATGGGTTCACATACACACACCAAAATGTTCAATGAAGTTGTGATTATCGGAAACTTTCTTCAGCGCTAACTAGTGTCATATAAAGTAATTTATAAAGTAATTTAATTTATATTAGATAATTTAATATTTTCGTTGTTCTCACTGTTGCTATTTCCGATGATAGTAGTATTTTTCGGAATGACTTTATATGTGAGTGTTAAAATACGAGCGTAGTAATTATCGTAAAGGGTAAAAACGAGGTAAACAAAGTAGTATCTTCAGAATGTACTGTTTGTGAGCAGTAGCAGCGGGTGCTATGACTCATTTTCAAAAAAGTTGCAAACTTATTCTCCGAACTTCGGTAGTGCTTTCACCAAACTGGATGCTGTTGAACTCTGCATCAAATCTTAAACCATTATGAAGGAAAACTTGTGGTAAATGAGATTCTGAAAGAAAGTATAAAAATATATGCTATTAATTATGGTAAGCTCTGATGAACTACTTTATCCATACTTTATAAAATAACCATTCACAAACAGAAAGACAATTTAAAAAAAAAAAACATACACAGTATACTATTCTTTAATTTCATGTTAATTATTTTCCTTAATGAAAGTAATGTCATCATATATAGTTCTGAAGAGCACAGTACAGTATAACCTGCTTATTATTATTATTACTACTATTAAACATCTTTGCAAGCTTCATCATCATTATTATCCAGGTATCTTATTCTGTAAACAGTAGCATATCTCTCATTCACAGACAGAGCACTCAAAACCATCTCTGGCAATCCATTTTCGCATAGCTCTCTAAGCAAAAAAATCTACTCATCGTCATACCCTTGTTTGTTACATTTTTACACAACTCTCTTATACTTTATCAAGTTTTTTTTTTTTTTTTTTTGGCTGGGAAGAGAAGTAAATTATGCTTAACAAGAAATTATACCATGTTCCATTCTAAATAAACATGAAAATGCACATCAAAACCAGTCTGGTGAGTTACCCTCACTATAGTTTAATACATTATGTGGTATCCATGAAGGAAATGTGCTATACATTGGTATAAAAGCAAGCCAACTGCTCTATGTACCAATGGCTTAGTTATGAAGGCATTTCACGCACACAAACTTTTTTCTTTGGATTTCTTGGGGAGTATAATTTACCTCTTGTTCTTTAATCCTGTTGTCATATATTGAAAAGTTTCTCTTAAATCTCTTCTGTAATGGGGCCCCCTCTAAATAACATATGTTTCTATTGTATTCCTGTTTTCTTTTTTTAAATTTTTGTAACCATAAATTTTCAGCCTGCTTTTATAGGGAGTTCCATAGACATGTATTCATTTTGTTCAACTGTATCTCAATTTTCTTCATTTCTTCATCCCCCAAGGAATTCAGATGACTAAATATGTGCACATTAATTTATTTACAGTTGTATTAGAGCCTCAGAAAGAGGGATAATAACTTGTTAACCTTTTGTTCAGCATCCATATGATCTTTTGTACTATTTTGCTAATTTTTTTATGGTATGTCCTCTGAGATTTAATTCTCTCTCCACTTTCATCTTGTAATTCCTACTCTCCTCAGTTTCTTGTAGTATAGTCCAATTATTATAATATACAACTTACAATCTTTTCAATCCTGAAGGCACAATCTTGCACTTTGTCATATTGGACTGATGGCCATTATTTTTGCTCACACTATCGTTTAAATTTTTCTTCAGGATCTTTCCATCACTTTCATTACCTGTTGCCATTCTCAGTTTAATGTCATAGCATAACAACTGGATATTCCTCCTCAAATCATTCCCTCTACCATCAATTTGCACAATTGAATAACTGTCCCAATTACAGAGCTCTGTGGCACTATACTAGTCACGTGCTTTTTCTGAGATTCTAGTCTGCCATATACTTCTCTTTGATATGTCATGAGAAGCTGTCCACTAACTGAAATACCAAATGCTGCTATGCTTGTCATACTATGCTTTCAAGTTTAGGCTTCATTCACCATTTCCTTTGCCAACACATTACACTTCTTTACATTGCATTGCAAATAATTCCATTCCAATCGATTTACAGGATTTTATTATTTGTACATCTCAGTCACATTATTTCATTTTATCCACACTGAATTCTATTATTCACATTTCTGAAATTAACTTGGTAGCCAACATTCCACACTCTCCTTATGTTTTAATCACTCAGATGATTGTTCTCTCTGAACTCTATCCATATTTTATTTATCCTCTCCTGAGATCAGTGTGATCTGTTTGCAGTAGTCTGAGTAGGTATTTTTCTTATTGTTGCAGTCATCTATTTGGTATTCACAACCTTTTGCATGTGATCACAAAACCTGGACTTCTGTCTAATACCACTCTAAATGGTGGACTTACCCTATTGAAGAAGGTTTACTGTACATAAAGCAGCATTCCTTCTTTGCAGCAAAAATGCAACATGTTAATCTCAGAAAAATTGAACTAGTATTCCCACTTACTTGTCTCTAATTCAAGTTCATTCCAATCTTTTTGAAAATACTGCATCAGCTTTTTTTGTTATCTTTCCTGACCTTACATAATTTGCAATTATGCAAGGTCAGGAAACTGTTCACATTTGCAGTATCATTAACATGCAAGTTTAAGTTTTATAGCTCAAAGAATGGCACCTGCATATCTTTTTCTGGCTGCTCTCCAGTACATAACTTGCAGATACCTGTTAGATAACTAGTTTTCAATCCAAACCACTAATTCATTATATGTTGCAATTTAAATTATTTAAAATTTAAGATATTTGTTATATGTAATTTGTCAAATGTTCTTGAAAAATCCAAAAATATCTTGGGCTACTAATCTTTATCTTCTGCAGCTGTTAGCTTATAAACTCTATGTAGATTGCTAAAACGATACTTCCTACTAACAGTTCTCCTTCTACTTCCTTGTGGCCTTTCTAGTTATAATACTGTTTAATAAAGACAAAGATGTTAATTCTTTACGCTTTCCCTCAAAGTATATCTTCTTTTATTCATTTTTATTGCTTTATTAACATTGACTTATTAAACACTTCAAACAATTCTTCTTGTTTATTTATTCCCTTCCTCACTGTCTCTCATGAATTAAATACAAAGTGTCTTGTGAAATTTAAGAATTCTTGCAATACCATATAATGTATGTGAAGATGGTTTCATTTAAATTGAGTATTATTGTTTTAATAACTTCCCAGAGATTCATCATGGGAGATCCAAACTAATTATTATACACACAAAATCTATTATACCTCTCCTTAAATTCATTCACTGTCAGGGAACTTGCAACAAATTCTGGCAATGTATTCCACTCATTCACCACTCTCCCTGCAAAAAACCTGGTCTGCACATTTCTACTAACCACACTCTTACACATGGATTAACCCTAGTTTTCTGACTACTTATCATATTTTGAAAAATTTCCTTTTGCAACTTTGTAATCCACAAATCTTCAACCTATCCTCATGGGAGCATTCCACAGACCTGTCATGAGCCTAATCACTCATCTTTGAATCTTCTAGAGAAAATTATACTACCTCCTGGTCACTAAGAAACCCAGGTGACCAAATCTGTACACAGTAGTCAAGATGCAGCCAAATCATAGCCTTATAAAGAGGAATAATAACTTCCCTTTACTTGTTAGCATGTTTTTCAATATCGAAGTAATCCTTTGAGCCATTTTACCAACTTTTGCAGTACGCCCTCTGAACTTCAGTTCTCTGTCCACCATTATCCCTAAGTCCCTAGCTTCATCAATTTCCTGCAGTCCAGTAACATCAATATGATACATTATATGCAATCCTTTTAACCCAAAGTACATAACCAGCCTTACATTTTTCAACATTAAATTGACAATTGTTAACCTTTGCCCACAATGCCAATTTATTTAAATCCTTCTGTAGAATAACTAAATCACCTTTATCTACTATTGCTCTCCCTAATTTTGCATCATCAGCAAACAACTGAATATCCCCTTTTAAATCTTTTCCTATAGGATTGATATACAAATTAAAGAGTAGTGGCCCTAGTATAGAACTCTAAGGTACTCCACTAGTCACCCTTATTCTCCTAGATTCCACTCCACCAGAGAGTAGTATCTATATTGAATATACTACTATCTGGTGTCTGTCAGCCTCCCTCAATCTATGCTACTAGCTTCATATCTGTTCGTGTTTACTCCAACTTTTTAATAGTTTTCCATGTGGAAAACTAATCGTTTACTCTGTCAAACCCCTTTGCAAAGTCCAGCAATCTCATGGTGTAGCCATTTCCTTAATCCAATTCTGCTGTCAGTTTACTATAAAATGTGAATAAATTAGTAAGATTGGACCTAACTTTTACAAAGCTGTGCTGCCCACCATAGAGTATCACATTCCTATCCACCTAATGTTGGATTTTACCTTTTTTTTCAATGCATACAACCCATCTGATATATTAATTGGTCTATAGGTTGCTACCTCTATCTTGGAGCCATCTTTATGCAGTGGAATTGTCTTACCCTCTTTTCACTCCTCTGGAACCCTGCCAGAGCTGAGACTTAGATTGAACAACTTCATCAGAGGCAATGCCACTTCTCTTGCACATTCATGCAGTACATGGGTGACATGACATGCCATCAGCAGTGGGAATGAATGACATGCCATCCATTCCCACTGCTGTGTTCACATTCATATTTTTCAATATGCTGAACACCTCTTCATTTACCTCAATTTTAATGTGTCTCTGTCACATCAGCAACTGCAAAAGCTCTACCTGGATGATACACCTTTTCAGAATGATCACTCAGCAACTTGACTATTTCTTTTTGCCTCTGTCACCTTCCTACCATGAGCAGTGTTTAAAGTCATTCTACCATAGTAATTTTTCTTCTTACTTGCTGAATAACAAAAAATCTTGCTTTTAAGTAATTTTCTCTCATAATCTGATTTGGCCTTTCTTACCAAACTATAGTCTGTCCACAGTTGAGAGAACCTTAGCTGGCAGAGTTCCAAGAAGAGTCAATTCATGTTGAAGGGGAGAAAAGAATAAGGAATGTATGAATTTGTCACCAACATGTGAAATCACATGCTGTATATGTAAAATTTTCCAACTGTTATAAAAGCAAAATAGTTACCACATTAAAAACTAGAATGTTCATAAAAGAAAAACCAGTTTTCCAACATGTGATAATAAACAATCATCTCATGAAACAAATTGATTACCTATTATTGGAATGGATTCGCCTTCTTCTGCTATCTGCAGAAATGTTGAGGGTTCCCTTATATCTCTGATCTAACTTTAGTCACCCTTCTTACTTGCACTTTGTATAACTGCTCATGAGAATGCTGATCACCTTTTTCTTTATATTCCCTACACAGTTTTTTTTTTTTTTTTTTCAGCTCTTGCTTTATATCTCTACTCATCCACTTAATTCCCACTTGGTCTATCCTTCTGACATTTGGTATGCAATCCGATACTGCTTCTCTCAAACAATCTCTCACCATTCCTATGCACTGCTGACATTCTTTGTAGCTTTTCAAGCCATGGCACTAATCTGAGATGACTCCTAAGTCTGTCATAATTACCAGCTTTATAATTCAACATAAACCCTTGAAACTTTTTTTGTCAGAGAAATTCCATGTTTAGCAACTTCCTAGAACAAGACTGTATGGTTACTCTCTCTAGTTGGACAGTATCCACCTTGGTTATGGATATATCTTCTGATCCAACACTCTCAAACCCCTGAGTGTTGGAGTTGTATGTTGAAGATGTTGAAATTTGTGCAGGAGAAAGCTAGATTGAATTGAATAAAATGTGGTGATGTAAGTAAAAGACATAATGATGAAATTCCATTTTATCATTAAGATATTTAACTAAAGGATCTTGTGGTTACAGACTGCATGTAATATGGTGCATCCTGGCATTATTTTCACTTTATTTTCTTAATTCCATAATTCCAAATACTTTACCATGCTGTGTATTATTATTAACATCATACCAAGGAGGTCCACACTCTCGTGCAAAAAGATCATCAGACATTGATAGTAAACCAATTTACTATCAACACTTATGCAATGCATTCCGCCAGTCCTCTCCATCCAAAGCTTACTCCTTACTCACACCCTCCTTATATAGCTTCTGGGGGTAGCCTCTTTCTACCCTTGACTCCCTCTACTCTGTGAAAAATCTTTTCTGCATTAATTTGATAGCAACCCTCACCAACTTGCATCTCAGTCATATCTCCTCCCTTCTTTTCACAATGCATTGCAAATTGCATTCCTTCAATATATCTTCATGTTTCACATTCCCTAGACCCAACACCGGCTTTGTGAATTTTCTCTGCACCTGCTGTAAGATACTCTCATCCTCTACAAAACCAGGGACTAGATTTATGCATGGTAATCCATATGTGGCCTAATCAAGGCCACATATGGCCTTGATTAGGCCATATATGGGCCAAAACAAAAGGAAACTGTAGCCTCTGTTTTGCCAAGGGCATCCTTACCTAATCTGTTGTGAATGTTCTTATAATATTAGCAGTGAGTGACCCTTAAACTTCAAGTATGTCTTCCATCACTCCCAGATCTCTTATCTCTTTCACATCCTTCAAAATTTCCACATCAGTTGTATACTCTGCATCCTTGCCTACTAAATTTCAATATCATACACACTATGCAACATTCAGTTGAGAGCTCCACTTACTATCAGAGAGAGAATATGAATTCATTCTTGAAGATGTTTGTAAAATGCAATCTGATAGCAGGTGCGAGTTTGAGGTTCATGCTATAATTATTGCAAATTCTAGTAACTTAGCATAATAATAATGGCTGACAGTGCAAATAATGCCAGTTCAGTCCACTCTTGATTATAAGTTTTGTGAACCACTCCACCACTTTATATTGTTTAGTCACACCTGTTTGTCCTACTTTATTAGATCATTTATTGTTACATTACTATATTACTATATACCTGTACGAAGGAAAATGGCGGCCAGTAATGATGGTTCGCCATCTTTATCAAAGAATGGTAGTATAAAAGAAATGAGTCAGTGTACTAGCTGTGAAATGTACGTTTTGCGGAGTGCGGTCGGAGTGTGGATAGATGATAATAAAGGATTGAATGTGTGTAGAAAATGTAGGGAGAATGAGGAATTGAAGTGTATTTCGGATCGTGAGTGTGATATTTTTGTCAAACTTCAGAATGAAGAAAATAGCGATATGACAAGAAACGGCAAGGTCACACTCTCATAATTCTCAAGGTTGTACATGAGAATTATGAGAGTGTGAATGTAGAAAGTGTGAATGATAGTATTAATGGTTTCTCAGAGAATAAAAAAGATGAGATAGATGCATTGAGTGAGATCGCGTTGTTGAATGGTGCAATAGAAAGGGCAAAACAGCAGCTAGAGTGCATGAACAAAAGTCGACTGAATGAACCAACCAATAATAAAAGGTATGACAGGAAAAATAGCCGTATGAATGTGAACATGAACAAAATGAAGGATAGAGTGCTGTATGGAGACTCGTTAGTACGAGATGTGTTAGTAGAGGATTTGACGAAATCGTACCAACCTGGTGCGACCATAAAGGATATAACTGAGTCTATTAGAGAGCAAAAGGAAAGGGTGAAAGAAATGATTGTTGTGGCAGGTACGAATGATTTGAAAGGAGATAAAATGGAAATGATAGAAGACCTGAATGAATTGTTTGAGGTAGCAAAAGAAAAGAGTGAGAGAGTTAGAATGATTAGTCTTTTGCCACGGTATGACAGTGAAATGTTTAAAAGGAGGGCCATAATTGCGAATGACTTTATGCGTGGGTTATGTATGACGAGTGGTGTGGAATTTGTGGACATGTGGAGTGAGTTTGATGGGCGAAAGGATCTATATAAGATGGATGGCTTGCATTTGAATGGTTATGGTGTAAGAAGACTTGAGAAAGTGTTGCTGAATGTAGTGGATGTGCAAATTCAGGGAAACTAGATTTGTTAAGGGGGGGGGGGGAGTAGATATACAGTCCTTAGGGAGACAGTTGAATGTAAGAATGAATATAATATGCTAGAGCAAATAAGGACAACAAACCAGAGTGGGATAGTTAATATAAGGCATCAAGGTAGTGTTGGGGCTAATGGGGGTCTTAAATTCATGTACACTAATACTAGGAGTATTAGGAACAAGAAGGAAGAGTTTTTGGCCATGGTTGGCACTTCCAGACCACAGGTTATTGGTATTAGTGAAACATGGCTGACTGTAGATGATATAGCTAGTGGGATTGAATGTGATGGGTATAGTGTGTTCAGGAATGACAGAGAGAATAAAATGGGGGGAGGAGTATTGTTGATGATAGCTGATGAGCTACAGCCAAGGAGAATAGAAGTTGAATTGCAGGATCGAGAAAAGAGCACATTTGAGGCCATTTGGTGTGAGATTGTGGCTAGCAGAACTAAATATACATTTGGGTGCTGCTATAGACCAGGTGATGGAAAAGATGGTGGTGACAGTATGCACAAGCAAATAGAAGAAATGAGTGGAAGGAGGGTAATTATTATGGGAGATTTCAACTATGGTCGCATTGATTGGAGTGAGGAGAGGACACACGGGAGGAAGGAATTCGATTTTATGCGGTTATTAAGGGATAACTATCTGCGACAGCATGTAATGGAAAATACTAGGGGTCAGAGAGTGCTTGACCTAGTAATTACATCTGAGGATTTGGCTGTAACAAATATGACCACATTGCCACCAATCGGTGAGAGTGATCATAGGGTCTTGACTTGGGAGGTGGCTAAAGGTGTAGAATTTTCAATTAAGACAGGGTACATGTGGAATTATCGGGCTGGAAAGTATGACAAGCTCAGGAGTTTGATTGGCTCAGTGCCATGGCATGTACAACTGCAAGGACTAGAAGTTGGTAGTGCATGGGAGGTAGTTAAGAAGTGCTTGCATGAAGCAATGGCTGACTGTATACCTAGAGTCCGAATAATAAATCAAGTAGGGGTTAAATGGATGAATAACACCATTAAGCTTGAACTGCAAAAAAAGAAACAACTATGGAGGGAATTTAAGGAGAAAGGTGACCGGCAGGCACATGAACGGTATAAAGCGCAGGCCAGAAGTGTGACTAGTGTGGTAAGAAAAGCAAAAAAGGATTACGAAAGGACATTGGCCATGCAGGCTAAAGAGAATCCTAAACAGTTTTTTAGATATGTAGCAAGTAAAAGGAAAAATGTACATGGCAGAATGATTTTAAAGAATGTTGATGGTAGGGAGGTAACCGAATCAGTTGAGATAGCTGAGTTACTGAGTGAGCACTTTGCAAGAATATATCATCCAGGTGGTGACATTGCAGAAACGAATAAACCAGTAGATTATACGAGAATTGTGGTGAATGAAGTGGAGGTGAGTAGTCTATTGCATAACCTCAATGTCAATACATCTGTGGGATTGGATGGTATACCAGCTCGTGTAGTACGAGAAGCAGCTAAAGAATTGTCAGTACCCTTGACCATTTTGTTTAATTTGAGTCTCGGGTCTGGGTTAGTCCCGAGCGGGTGGAAGGAGGGGAAAATAGTTCCACTGCATAAAGGTGGTTCCAAGACTGCTGTTGTAAATTACCGACCGATTAGCATATCAGGAATCATTGTCAAGGTCTTAGAGAAATTAGTCAAGAAAAGAATACAGGATTGGATAGATGAAAATGGGATATTGTATGGGGGACAACATGGTTTTGTGAAGGGTAGATCATGCCTCAGTAACTTGCTCACCTTTTATAACACAGTGACGGCTGAACTGGATAGGGGTAATGGGTTTACAGTGATACTACTGGACCTTGCCAAGGCCTTTGACAGGATACCACATGGAACCCTAATCAGTAAACTGGAGCAGATGGGGATAGATATAGGGTTGGTAAGATGGATAGGAGGGTGGTTGAAGGAGAGATACCAGAGAGTGGTCTATTCAGGAGTGGAGTCAAAAAGATGTCTTGTGACTAGTGGAGTGCCGCAGGGCTCTGTTCTTGGACCACTGCTTTTCAATTTGTTCATCAATGATATTGGAAAGGATTTGAGAGGAAGTGTTCACTTGTTTGCTGATGATGCAAAGTTGGGTAGAGCAATTGTGAGTCCACAGGATGTCAAAATTTTACAGGATGATTTGGATAGTTTGGAGGACTGGGCTAGGAAAAATGGATGTCAGTTTAATGTGGCAAAGTGTAAGGTTATGCACTTTGGGGTGAAAAGAATAGCAGCAGTATATCGCATTGGTGGAACCGTACTCCAGGAGTTTGATGAGGCCAGGGATTTGGGAGTGCTGGTGGATAGGGAGTTGAAGTTTAGGGGGCACATTGCAAAAGTGACTAAAACAGCTCACCAAATCACTTGGCTTATGAAAAATACTTTAACATGCAGAGACAAACAAGTTGTTGTTGTTCCTCTGTATCGAGCCTTGATAAGACCCCATCTGGACTTCTGTGCCCAGCTATGGGCACCAGGGTTTCTTCATGATGGGGAGGAAGTGGAGAGGGTCCAGAGACGAGTGACCAAGATGATATCAGGTCTGTGGAATGAACCTTATGAGAATAGGGTGAGGATTTTTGGGTTGCAGAAATTGGACGATAGGTAAAGGAGGGGTGATATGATTGAGACATTCAAATTACTGAAGGGTTTTTATAAGATTGATCCAGAAGATATTTTTGAAAATATGACTGGTGGTGGGAGGACTAGGGGCCATGCATGGAAGCTGGGCAAGAGCGTGGTTGATAAGGGTGTTACAGCTAGGTTTATTACTTGGAGAGTGGTGAATGAGTGGAATAAGCTTCCAGAGTCTGTTGTGGGTGCTACGACCATGAATGAGTTCAAGGCAAGATATGATAGATACTGTGTGAATGTTGAATAGTTGTTCCAGACATGATGTTAGGGCCTCCCTCGATGAGTCTGTCGACTCCTTGGAGTTTCCCGGAACAATAATAATAATAATAATAATAATATATTTAGACCATTGATTCCTAGAGTGCAATTACAGTCCAGTAAAATTATTGAAAATAAAGTTACTGGTCCTCAGAGAATATAAAAATTCAGGTATGGTATGTGAGCCATTGTTAAAAAAATTAAGATTTAAATCATAACAATTAAAATGAAACTACATAAGTGTAACTGTTGCTTTGCTTTTTAAGTTTAATAACACAGCATATGCACAGAAAAATACACATTTCGGGCCTGTTGTCTAATTAATACAAAATATATATGCACGTCTGACACATGCATATATGATAGACTGCAAAAAAAAGTTGCACTAGAAAAAAGGGAGGTGCTCTGTGTAAGATTTGGGGAAATGCTGCTTTATGCTTTATCATTATGATACACATATTTATGATTGCTTAGCAAAAGAAAAAACTGTGTACATGTATTGAATGTTATGCAGACTGTCAAAATTTAGCAGTGTGCTAGTGTCAGTTTGCACTGCTCAGCTTAAACCAGTTTCTTTTTAAAGATGTAGTCCAGAAATCAGTGCTCATAATGGAAATTTGTTTTAGATAAAGAACAGTGTTTATTTTGTAAATTAATGTAAATTTTGCACTGACAATACCACTTTGTGGCAGCAATGTGCATGTTACTTTTTTTTGGTTACAATTCTTTGTTGTAATTTCCAGATAAATGCAATGGTATCTTTTAATTTAAAAGTTTCAAATTAGAAATTCAAGGCTGTTGGAATTACAGCCAAAGCAACTAAGAGTATATGACCAGTCTATTATGGGTTAATTACTCATGTTCTGGTCAGTTAGCCTCTTTTCAGATGAAAAACACAAGTTTTCAGGAGGAGAAATCATGCTACCTCAGTCTGACACTGGCTCACTCACGTTCAGTTGAAAAGTCCTTTAAAAGTTCTTCACATCCTAGATAGGATTCAAACCCGTGTCTTTCAAGGCTGCAGAATAACGTATTTCTGCAAATGTGAAGGATGATGTTTGTGAGTGCATGAGACAGTAGATAACAGCACAGTGATTTGGCAGGTACATTTGTTTTCGACAATGTTGAACTTTTTTTTTTTTTTGGTATTTGACTCTTCCCATTGTTATTATTATTACTTTATTTTATTTTTTAAATTTTTTATGAGCAGTAAAGGTTTTTATTTATTCTTGCTTTTAAGTATAAAACTGCTTTTGGATATGTATGGGAGGCAGAGAGAGGGATACTATTTTTGTCATTCTCAAAGAATATTGTCATTGTAGTATTCTTTGGCAGTTGTAAGCAGATATCAAGTCAGGAAGTATAAATTTTCTAATGAACTTCATTTTTTGAAATGGGTTCTTTGTGTTATGGCATATCATATGAGCAGTTTGCAATCTTTAATCTATATTGAACTTTAATACACCATGTCAGATATTGCAACCAATAACCTTTTCTTCTTTAGCTAAAAATCTCTCTCTCTCTCTCCCCCTATCTATTTTATCATATTCATCTTCAGCCTCTATCACTCTCCTAATATCACTGACACATCTTACTGATTTTTTCACTTCAGTTTTCCTGATAGTGAGGTCATTTTCCTGGAGATGTTGAAGTTAACCCCAGTAGCTTTTCTTTTCTAACTGCACAGACAAAAGGTAGAGATGGTGAGACGTTTGCTATCATCAGGAATCTTGCACAGATTGTTCATGTGTTAACCAAAATACCACATAACCACTCTCGAAATCCTCTTGATCTCTTCCTGATTAGTGAGTGATTCTTCCACGTATACTGTGGATGTTGTTGGTTTCCTGGGAAATGTAGACTAGTCTAGTTTTCATTTCTTCTATGATGCAACATCCACACAGCTACTTCTACAGCTACACAGATATTTCTTCCACATCATCATTTTTTTATGGGTCTCTAGCTTAATAAAGTTGCACATCCATGTCACTCCTCCCCCCATTTGTTCTTCAAACTCTAGGGACATATTCTGATGCTGCCTCATTTAAGCACCTTTTCAAAGCTTTCCACTTATTGCTGATATCTTTTCCATTCATTATCTGATACAATTGAACTAAAGATAGTATTCTCCTGAGTTTGTGATAATTTCCAGCTTTGTAGTTCTGCATGTAACCTGTCCTATTTGGAAAATCAATATAATTAGTTACTTCTCAGGAAAGCATGACATGATGACTGCCACCAACTGGTAGTAAAATAGTCATATTCTTAACAGAGACCCTCCTTTCCCTTCTAACACTATGATCTAATCTGATTCGTTGACCTTGAGTTCCTCCTTTCACATGCTGCTTGAGAAAGTTGTCTCACAACAGCTCAGTGGATTATCCTTCATTCTGGTCTTAAGATTTCTCTTCATCCATAATAATTACTTGCTTTGTATCCATCAGGGTAATTTGGCAATGCATTTCATCATCCCCAGCAGCTTGAACCATGTCATGTGGGGCACTAGAGCCTCTGTAGCTCAGTTGGTATAGGCGAAGCCCTTTGGTTGGAAAGACTTGGGTTTGATTCCCATCCATGATGTGAGGAATCTTTATCTGGTCTCTTTTGACTAAAGGTGAGTTAGCCGGTCTCATATGGAGGTAGAAGGTTTTTTACCTGGAAACTTGGGTTTTTCGTCTCTCAGAGCAGGCAAACTGGCCTGTGAATGTGCACACATATGGATATACCATAAAATACATACTTACTCCCTCATTAGAAGGGCTCAACCAGTCCTAAGGGATGGTGGAGGAATGGGGGAACCCCATTTAAATAAATAAAAAATAAAAAATAAAGCTAAGACTGTGGCCAGTGTATTATGTCTGTAAATTGTGTGGTTTTCTGTTTGATTATTTCCCTGTTTTGTGGATGAAAAACTCAACTTTCTGGGAGTGAAAACCTTTCCACCTCCATATGAGACTGGGCATTAATGAATACCAATTGAGCTACCATTTATCAAGAGTTTGACATTAGTTTCAATGAAAACAGAGCTACATGGGATAGGGATTCAAGTGAGTATGCATATAAGTGTGTGTCAGAATGATAAAACAAAAATCTGAATGTAGTCTCTTGTGTCCTAAATTTGAATGGGATGGTCAGTGTAAGGTGTAATGTGGTTGGGAGCCCAGAGGAATATTGCTGCTTTTGGATACTAATGCCAGAATTGTTTGGAATAAGGAGAAATAGTTTGTGGTATTGGTCACTTCATCTTGGCCAAAAGTTATAGGCATCAGTGAGACGTAATTGATGGATGATACAGTTATAAGAATAAATGTAAGCGGTATAGTAATTTTAGGGAGGACAGAGAAAACAGGATGGGAAAGTGTTTTGCTAATGATAGCAGAAGAATTGCAGCCAAAAAGAGTAGGAGTTCAGTAGCAGGGCAGAGAAGAAGAAAGCAGTGAATAATTTGAGGTTATCTAATGTGAGAATGAAGTCATTAGTACAAAATATAATTGACTACTTCTATAAGATTGGGGCAGGGGATGTATCGGAGGAAGTGGATGGCTAGTATTGATAAATTAACACAAGTGCAGGGTAGTAATTATTACAAAGAACTTCAACTGTGAGGAGATTGGAATAGGAAGTGTCAGAAAAAAGGAAGGAAGGAAATGAAATTTATATAGCTACTAAGAGATAATGAACTGAAACAGAATGTGCTGGAAGGGACTTTGATGGGAGTTTGAAAATGAGGGGGACAGCATCAGCAGATTTGACAATAACCAAGATATCCACATAGCCTCTGATTGGGAAGAGTGATCATGCAGATTTGACTTGGGAGGCTGCCAGTCATTTTGAATTTTCAGTTAAGGATTATATGTGGAACTACAGAACAAGTCATGGATGACCAGCTTCGGAAATAGCTTGTGGCGGTGCATGTCATAAAATCCCTGAAGGTAATGTTAGTAGTATATGAGAGAAGGTCACAGGGTATATGAAGGAAGCAGTATCAGACTGAACACAAAGGGCCAGAAGGATGAGCAGCATTTTGATGGATGAATAACATAAAACAAGATCTAAAAATAATAATAAATAAATAAAAATAATAAAAAAAGAGGATATATAAAGAGAATGAAAAATAATAAAAAAAGAGGATATATAAAGAGAATGAATTATTTATAATTCATTCTCTTATTTATAAATAATTTATAAATTAGTATTTATAAATTATTTATTTTGTGTAGTGATTCAATGGCTGTGAGCCCCTTTTATGGAGAGGTATGGCACCACCTCAATTCCCCCTATTTTTTTTATCTGGGCTCAGGACTGGCATAGCTGACAATTCAGACTTATGGCTGGAGGGATCGTCTTAGGTATTCCTGGCTGTATATCCGTGTGTGTGTTCACGAGGCCTGTTTACCTGCTTGCAGGATGAAAAACCCCAGATAAACTGGGGAGAAAAACCCTGCTGTCCAAGCCCAAGACCAGCTAACTTGGCTATGACTGAGGAAGATCCTTAAGCTCCTCTCGTCACTGACGTGAATCGAACCTAGGACACTCCTTCCCCAGGCATAGGTTGCGAAGCACAAAGCCACTAGGCTGACTGCACAGACCTAAGGCAGATGAACTCAGGTTATGAAAGGAAATCCTTTTTTTTTTTTTTCTCTGTGTAGTTAGTAAAAGGAAGAATGACTATGAAAGGATAACTTTAATAAGCGATGATTGAAGGTAGGTGATGACAGAAATAGTTAAATTGAGTTATCACTCTGCATGGAATGCTATCCATTGGCAGGTGTGAGTGAAAAATAATTTCAGATTAGAGAGAGAGAGAGACTCGTTTCCTTTAATGAAATATTTATCAACCACCCTAATCTTAACAATAATAGTGGTCTAAAAATCTCAAGAATATGGAGATGGCACATATTCTACTCATGTAACCTTTTGGTCTAAGAGTTAATTATGATTAGGAATGTAGTAATCTAGGATCTTAGCTTTAATATAACAAACACCTGTTAAATTATTGATTAAACCACCAATTTTGCTATATTAAAAGTATTTGTTCTCTGACAATGTTATAAATAGGATATAGCTTTGATGTAGTTTTTTTTTTTTTTTTTCTCACTAGAGGTCAATCCAATACAATAGTGGTTGATCAAATCATTGTCACTTTGGCATACTGTTTCATTGTAATATAGTATGTGTGTGTGGGTGTGTGTACGTACTTCAGATTTCCTAACATTTAATAATGAGAGGTGGTTAAGGTATTGGAGAAGTTGGTCACACACAGAATTCCAGAATAGAATTGGATGGATGGGAATATAATACTAACACTCGGTGCTTTTTTTGGGGGGGGGGGGATGGTATGCAGTGGTATGGCATCTTTATTAACTGTGACATGTGACATACAGATGCATTATTATTTTATCCAACTTTTCCTGTTAGCAAAGAATGTGTATACCAGCACCCATTGTTTTACAAAAAAAAAAAAAAAAAAAAAAAAAAAAGCTGCTAGAACATTAGTAGTAGTAGTACGGGCAACTCCAAGGAGTCCTTAGACTCATCGAGGGATGCCCTAACATCATGTCAAGAACAACTATTCAACATTCACACAATATCTATCATACTTCGCCTTGAACTCATTTACAGTCATGGCAACCACAACAGACTCTGGCAGCTTATTCCACTCATTCACCACTCTCCAAGTGAAAAACCTAGCTCTAACACCCTTGCTAATCACACTCTTGCCCAGCTTCCATGGATGGCCCCTAGTCCTCCCACCACCAGTCCTATTCTCAAAAATATCTTCTGAATTAATCTTATAGAAACCCTTCAGTAATTTGAATGTCTCAATCATATCACCCCTTTTCTGCCTATCAACCAATTTCTGCAACCCACAAATCTTCAACCTGTTCTCATAAAAGTTGAGAACAGGTTGAAGATTTTTCTTTCATAGAGCAGTGCATGGATGGAATGGCTTGCCTTTGGAATTCATTAGTGTAGATAGTATGAATGGATTAAAGATAAGGTATGACAGTATGTACAGCTTGTAGATTGGAAAAATCGACATTGTAGCCCCATTACACATGTGCGCATGCAAGCAGATGCATATATATTAGCTTATTTGTATTAACTTTGATTTTAAATTGAATAGAAGGAGGAAAGGGGATATGATTGAGACCTTATGGTAATAACTGGTTGTTACTAGGTTAATGTGGAAGAAATTTTTCACACAGCGACAACAAAAGTAGAACAATAGGCCATCCTTGGAATCTGTATAAGGTGAGTGTGAGCAAGAAAGTAAGAAGCAGATTCTTTGAGTGAGAGTAGAATGCATTGCCTGAGATTTTCATGAATGCAGAGACATTGAATGAATTTGAAACATAGGTTTGATGAGCTTTGTGTGTGACAGTGACAGTATGTACTTCTTGCGATAAGTCTTTGATTCCATGAAGATTACGTGATAATAATTATTATTATTAATGAATGTCAAGAAAATTAATAAACATTAACTGAATGTTAATCCTGGGAAGCAGAATTTTTAAATCACTAGTTGTGAATGTGTTGAAATATAAAAAGTGAAACAAAATTACTTGCTAAATTCAATTCTAATGGCATTAGAATTGTAGAAATGATGATAAAAAACATGATTAGCAATGATAAACAAAATATCTAGCTAGTAAAAATGAGCAAATTTTTTTTGTGATCATTAACATAATCCAAATTTGGATTCAAATATGTTGCATTTTAGATCAAGTATTGAGTCTGTGTAAAAATTAAGATACCCAGAATCAGAGTCCTGATACATAGACCTTCACTGCCCATCTTTGGACACAAGCCATGGAAAGGTTTGGAGAAACTTTTGGTACTTTGACATTTCTCTTACATATGGTTAGGCCAGTAAGCTGCCATTTTATTGCCTTCTACTTTTTATATTTGGATCACTAGCTTCTTTCTGGCTGTTCATGTGCCACTGGGTGGATTCCTGCTTTCAGATTTTCTCACAAACTCAGGAATATCCCATTGCTCTACCTTCAAGCTAAATGACTCTATACATACATCTTTGCTGTTGACAGAGTACACTTCATTATTTTCTCATATGGCAAACATTGTAGTTCACAATTATAACTATCACATCACATAACTAATATTTTAAACTGATCTCTGTACTGTTCAGAGGCACAAGGATAAACATGTTAACATTAATTATACCAAAACACAGGCCTGTCCGATTTCCTGCAAGAAGTCTTGCATCACTTTCTCATACTTTGATCATACATCTCCAGACATGATTAGATTTCTCTTCTTAGACTAACTTAGACCCCCAACCTTTCCTGGACAAACATATCTCATCAAGAGCTTCTTCATCCTCCAAAAAACATGTACAAAAGTGTACATTTCCCTGAAGACTCCTGCAAACTTCTAACACTGTATAACTCTCAAATTTGCCAAACTGTGAAATACTGCTCACATGTTGGGATGGTACACCCAAGAACCTGTCTAATTGCTTGATGCCTTCACTAGAGGAAGGGGGGGGTGTGCATCTAATTAATTCATCACCTGTCTCTCTCACACATTCCATCCAGTCACACTCTTAGACATTCTGTTTTGGCCTTATGTCTTTTCTAAAGATATTTTTTTAGAGAATGTTCTGCTGAACTGATCACATCATTCCTTCACCTTCTTCCAAGATGATAAGAGCATTAATCTTTTGGTCAATATGCATTTATTATCCATTTTCAAACCTGATGAACCAATTTTATATTCTATCTATCTACTTTTTTTTTTTTTGGAATTGCTTCTTTTACTCTCTATCCCAGAGAGTGCATTCTTCAGTGGTTCAATAAACACATCCATAGATTTTTTTTTCTTTCTACTTACTCTTACCACAGAGTACTGATATGGTCTAGTTCTTGTGACCTTTAGTGTGTGTGTGGTCAGATATATACAAGGTGGTATCAAAAAGTTTCGAGACTAGGTTTGTAACACGCCAACAGATGGCAGTACAAGGCTTCACGCACAGTCACAGGGGGTACCTACCTTCATAAGTCAGTGTGCCAAAAGATATCGTCCTGTGTACATCAGGAGATGTGCAACTGATGCTATTCTGACCACCTGCGTTACCACATCTGCAATTTCATCATGGACAACAAGTTAGAACAAAGAGCAAACGTGAAATTCTGCATAAAACAAAGCAAATTTGCCACAGTGATGTTTGATATGATTCGGCAAGTTTACGGCAAGTTTATGCTGCAACAAGTTGTTCAAGGTGTTTTGAGTGGCACGCGTGCTTTAAGAGTGGAAGAACATCACTGGAAGACGAGAGATCAGGAAGGCCTTCAACGAGCTTAACCCCCAAAAATTGTCAAAACCATTCGGCAACTTGTGCATGAGGATCGTCGGAGAACACTCCACAACATTGCTGCCATTGTCGGTGTGTCATACGGAACAGTCCAGGCAATCCTCACGTGTGATTTGAACATGCAATGTGTTGCTGCCAAGTTTGGCCCAATGCTGCTGACCCAGGAGCAGAAGGAACATCGCATTGAAGGCTGCCAAGAACTCTGTCAGCATGCCGTGGATGACTCATCCTTCATGTCGAGGATCATTATCGGTGAAGAAAAGTGGGTGTATGGGTACAACCCGGAGATGAAGCAAAAGTCTTCACAGTGGAAGAGCCCATCATCTCCACGACCAAAAAAGGCAAGGCAGGTCTGCAGCTCGACCAAGTGCATGCTCATCATCTTTTTCGACATTCGCAGTTGTGCATTGAGAATTTATCCTCAGGAGCCAGACCGTCAATAGCGAGTTCTACTACCAGGTTTTAAGACATCTGAGGGAGGTGGACATTTGGCGAAAGCGACCAGATCTGTGGCATACAAAAAACTGGATGCTCCACGACGACAATGCACCCTATCACTGAGCTCTCCTCACACGTGAGTTTCTTGCCAGAAAAAACATGATATCACTTCCGTACCCACCCTACTCGCCAGATTTGGCTCCTGCAGACTTTGCCCTCTTCCCAAAGACGAAGCTCCAGCTCAAAGATCACCGTTTTGACACCATTGCAGAGATTCAGCATGAATCGCAGAAGGTGCTTGATATGCTTCGAAAAGAAGACTTCCAGGACACATTCCAGAAGTGGCAAGAACGCCGGGAGCACTGTATTGATATGCAAGGGGACTATTTTGAAGATGATAATGTGTAAATGTAGATAAATAAAGTAATTTCTCGTAAACAGAGCTAGTCGTGAAACTTTTTGATACCACCTCATATTAAAAAAAAAACAAAAAAACTTTGTGTTGAAAAGCTAACAGCCTCTGTATTTTATTGAACTGACTGACTGAGGCTAGATTTTTTTTTTGGGGGGGGGGGGTTGATGGCATACAGAGAATTGACGTTAGGATGACACATGTGCTGCCAGTATCCCCCATTTCATTCAAGTGCTGTGTTCTATCCAGGAGGCTGACTACCATGATGTGACTCACGGTTAACTATGGGTGTAACGACATGTGCTGTCGTTACACCACATGTCCCTATCTCATACTTAATACAACAGTATGTAAGTATTCATGGTTGTAAATCCATGTATGTTCATGGGGTCTGTTCTGAGAGATGAAAAACCTGAGTTTCCAGGTGGACTCATGGTTAACTATGGGTGTAACGACATGTGGTGAGGACCCTATCTCATACTTAATACAACAATATGTAAGTATTCATGGTTATAAATCCATGTGTGTGTGTTCATGGGGTCTGTTCTGAGAGATGAAAAAACCTGAGTTTCCAGGTGGACTCATGGTTAACTATGGGTGTAACGACATGTGGTGAGGACCCTATCTCATACTTAATACAACAATATGTAAGTATTCATGGTTATAAATCCATGTGTGTGTGTTCATGGGGTCTGTTCTGAGAGATGAAAAACCTGAGTTTCCAGGTGGACTCATGGTTAACTATGGGTGTAACGACATGTGGCGAGGACCCTATCTCATACTTAATACAACCATATGTAAGTATTCATGGTTGTAAATCCATGTGTGTTCATGGGGCCTGTTCTGAGGGATGAAAAACCTGAGTTTCCAGGTGAAAAAACCATATTCCTCTGTATGAGACTGGCTAACTCACCTTTAGGCCAGAGCACTGTAGATAAAGGTTCCTCACATCATAGACTAGAATCAAACCCAGGTCTTTCCAACCAAAGGGCTTCATTGTGAGCTGATAGTATATGCCAATAAAATAGCAAAAAGAAGATGGCCAAAATGTATTGATGAATACTGATAAACAGAAGAGATTATTATCCCTCTAATATAGCTACCTAGATTGCTTGAGGTGGCAAAGAAGATCCAGTGATGAGTGAACAAGATAGTGATTGGTCTATTGTCTCATTCTTTATGAGGATAGGTATAAAGGTAAATATTCTGGGTTACAATTTTTATTAATAGGCAGAAAAGAAGAATATGATAGAAACATACAATTACTGAAGGAGTTTTATGGGATTTATGCAAAATATTTTCAGTTCATGCCAAGATAGGAAAGCACATGGGGTTAAATAGAAATTGTGTGTGTGTGTAGTTAGCAAGGGCATGAGGTTAGATTTTTTACTTGGAGAGTGAGTTGTGGAATGGTGGCCGGAGTTGGTCACGAGTGTATTGTCAGTGAGTTCAAGGAGATGTCTGATAGGTATTGTGTGAGTAATTGTCGGGCTGCAGAATGTCTTTGGACTCTGTGGAGAATACCTGAGTGGTACTATCACTGATAATCATATTTGTGAAGTTTGTCTTTTCTGAATTAATTATTTCTCTTACCTTGATTTTTTGGGATAGTTTGAGCTGAGCTTAAATTGGAGTAATATGGAACATGCAGTAATAGATTATGTTATACCACATGCCAGCTGCCCAGAGTCATCCAGATAGACCTGATAGAATAGCAGCAGCAGGATTATCTATTAGCTGACTTAGACTTCCTATTTGGTTTGGTCCATTTTACTTTAGTGGAATGACCAGTTTACATACAATAGAAGAAATACCGAATCTCTTCATGATGCTTGTAACTCTGAAGACATCACTCATTTTATGCATGCTATAAGAAAGGGCAAAAGTAATTTTTTTTTTTTTATCCCCCACACGAGGTACAAGAACCTATGGCACATCAGCACTGTGTGTGAAGTGCAGATGAGGGTTGACAAAGAAGAAACCTATTGACATTCTTTTTAAAGAGCTGTATGTTGAAACTGTTGGGAAACATCATGAGGAAGGTAAATGGAATAAATGAGTAAGAGGAGAAGCAGATTTGATGAGTTTGCTGCTCTAAAGGGATGTTGGACAGTAGCTGCTCTTGTTTTAACAAGGCTAACAGCAAGTGAAGGAATGATATTTGCCAATTCACTGGAGCAGTGACCATAGAAGTACCAATAGAGAGAGACAGAGCTGAAAGAGTGTGTTTGTGAGAGAGAGAGGTTGAAGTGAGCCTGTGAGGGAAGGGTCATCTATGAGCTGAATTGCTCTCTTCTAGAATGCATTGAGAATTTTTAAAGAGGTTTTAGATGCACAACCCCAAATGTCTGAAGAGTATTCTAAAGATGAGCAGATTTGGAAGTTATATATAGAGTTAGTAGCTGGTTAGTGTAAAATAGCTTTTTGAGAAGAAAAGAGCACCTAGTTTTTTAGAAGCTGAGAAAGCTATTGATGTGATCTGTTTGTGCCAAGAGAGATTGGAATTAAATGTCAGTCCAAGGAGAGATACTTCATCCTGTCTGGCGATGCATATATTACTGAGGATGAGAGAGAGCCTCTGTGGTTCAGTCAGTATAGACAAAGCCCTTTGGTCGGAAAGACCTAGGTTCAATTCCCATCCATGACATGAGGAACCTTTATCTGGTCTCTTTTGACTAAAGGTGAGTTAGTCGGTTTCATATGGAGGTAGAGGGTTCCCTCCCCCCTGAAAACTCAGGTTTTTCATCTCTTAGAACAGGCAAACCGTCCTGTGAATATACACGGATCTACAGTCATAAAATACATACTTAATCCCTCACTAGAAGGCCTCAACCAGTCCTAAGGGATGGTGAAGGAACAGGGTGACTAAGCAATCCTCGCCCCACTCAAGGATGGTATGGAGATCACTGTTTAAGGCACTGGTTGCAGATGATCTTAATGTAAGGGAACTATGTGGTTTGTCAAATAAGTAAGATGAATAACTGGTGAACTTCTAGATAGTGAAGATTTTGACCATTAATAACTTTCTCCATTATTTTGGAGAGGATTGATGGAATAGCACTTGGTTGGTAGTTGGATGGTAGGCTGTTGTCTCTCTTTTTTGGAATGGGTTGGATACATGTTAGTTTCCATAAGATGGTATAGGGCAGTGCTTCCCAAACTTCTGGATGTTAGGGCCCCATTTGCAAAAATTAAAATATTTCACGGCCCCCTCTAAAAAACATTGTAATAGAGAGAGATATTATTATAATATTTATTGTATTTATATTCAATACAAAACATACACAGGGAATGGGAATATTGCAAAAATCAAATGCATATATTACATTTTTTGCCTCTTACCGTTTGGTTCTGAAGACGATGCGGGCTGTTCTGGTAAAATATGAAATGCTGTCCTTTTTTTTTTAGTCTGTTTCTGCTTCTTCTGATTGTTCACGGGAATTTTTTTATATTTTTTATCAGCCACTTATCCATCTCAGGGTTAAATTTTTTAACATAGAATAGATCAAATAATAACACCACTTACTGATACTGGCACACCACAGACTGATAACATGAAATTAGTGAATATTACCTGAATAAGGGAATCCCCGGACCAGGGACATTTTTCTCTTTTGTGACTTTTCTCCCTTTACGGTAATTAAGCCTAACGCAAAACAGGCAGCAAAGGCAGGTTATTAAAACGTGGATATGATTGGTGCGGTATTAACAAAAGATTGCGCAACCGAAAGATAAAAGCATAGCTGACAATTGAGTTGAAATGCTAACTCTCTTCAACCAAATTCCATTTGTGAAACTGCCATAACATTCATTATATATATATATATATTACTTAGTTTTAACACTTTTACGAATTTTAACACGTTCGGTTGAATTTTATTGCTGCCTTGGGAAATCGAACTCACACACATCTAATTAATAACAATAGTTTTTAGTTAGATACTGTGTTTGCCCATGCAACATATGGTTTTGTTTCAGTCTATACAGCATAGTTTCTCTATAAGGGGACATGTGATTCATTAATTAGTGTGTTTTTATCCCAGTTGTCTCTAATTGCACTATTTGTTGAGAAATATATTACACAGACTCCTCATACCTTATTCACTGGCATAATAAAAGTACTTGTTTTTATTGCTTCTGCAGTATAGTGGCTGTTAGGGAGGGCGTGTTGTTTACCACTGCAAGCGAGTTACTATCTCCCCACATTAACTTGTTTAAGCTTTTTTTCATGTGTGAAGTATATGCGAAACTTTTATTGGTAACAGAAAACTAGCTCGGATGACAGTGATAATATAAAACGAGTTTTGATATGTATATAGAGTCAATATCAACAGTCCCTGATTACAAACGTGTGATGAAAGGGACAGGAAGATTTGGAGCTTCCCTGGAGAGCATTCGAAGTAAATACAATTAACCACTGCTTTGAAATGAAACATATGAATAAGCAATATTTACTAATATTCATTAAGCGCCGAAATACGCAGGAAGCAAAGTTTGTGAACCAACACCAATGTGTGAATTTTTCCATTAAAATATAAAAAATAACAAAAAAGAAATAATAAATAATAAAAGTTAAATACATTTCTTTTAAAATAAAAAAAAATCTATTTAAGTCTTAAAACATTTTAAATTTGTTTTCATTATTTCATGGGCCCCCTCAACAAAACCTACAGCCTCCAAGGGGGCCTCTGCCCACAGATTGGGAAGCGCTGGTATAGGGTACCAGCAGAGAGGACTGGTGTTAGCTCTGGAGCACAGCATTTGAGTATAATAGAAAAGATGCCATCATGATCAGATGACTTTATAGTGTTCAAGTTGACTAATATTCTTCTTATGTCTTTCTGCTGAAAGACCACAGGAAGCATATGGTGCTCAGTTGTTGGTATGGAAGGAGTTGATTCGCTGTCGTCTCTGCAGGAATTAGAAAAAAAATATGATGCTAGGAGGTTGGCTTTTTTTTTTTTTTTGGTGCTGTAACAGAAGTTCCATTTGGATGGGTGAGAGAAGTGTGCACAGGTGAATAGAAGTTGTGCCCGATGACTTTTGTGAGGGACCAGAAGACACAGTTATTATTTGGACAAGAGACGAGTTTTCTGCTATTGGCCTTTGTGTAGTTAGATTTGCTGATAGTTGATATGAAGCTTGGAGTCTTGATGCAAGCCACCTGTGGTAAGCTGAATTTTTTTCTTTGACTGCTTTCATACATCTTCTGTTGAACCAGAGTTGGGAAAGTGGATGGGAATTTTGGAATGAGGGATGAATGTTACCCACTGCAACCCACTCCATGCAGGTGTCTGGGTCAGAAGAGCAGAAGCAACAATCATGCCATGGGAAAGAAGAGTAGTAGTTCCAGTGATCATCCCACTGTCCTGAATAAGTTTGTTTGGAAGAAAATTATAAATAGGAAGTTAGTTAGTGATAATGTACCTTTTCATGTAGTACTTTCATTATGTCCTATACACTCCTTGAGAGTGTATGTCAAGAGTTAGATTATTATTATCAGGAGTTAAGGATTCATCAAGGGAGGTTGTACGTCATACAAACCAGCTGTGATACCTTCTCTTAATCTTATTCTCACTAGATACACCACTTCAAGAGGCAAACTGTTCCACTTACTGTTTTTATGAGAGAAAATCTAGCTCTAATCCCTTTCTTAACTATGAACAAACTTAACTTTCATACATGCCTCTGGGTTTTCTCTCCACCTTCCGTATAACAAAAAATTTCATTTGACGAACATCCATTCAGATGATTATAGACATCTATCACATCACCCCTTTTTCTCCTGCTACACAGACTCTATAGTCCACATACTTTCAATCTGTCCATTTCATTCCAATCTTCTTTGGACCTTTTTCACACCTTCTTTATCCCCTCCTATCCCAGGAGATCAAATCTGCACACAGTAGATTTGAGTGCACTTTTATCAAGACCTTGTAAAGTGGCAAAATAACTTTCTTATCCTTTTAAGTGTCAAGGTTTGCTTCAACATAATTATTCTCTGAGTTGTATTTACAATTTTTGCTGTGTTATTTAAAACCTTGATTCCTATCCACCAAACACCAAAATCCCTAGCCTCATTAGTTTCTTGTGGTATAACCCACTAATATAATATGCTGCTGGAAATATCATCATCATGACAGTGTGAATAACTTTACACTTACTAACACTGAACTGATAACCGTTATCATTTGTCCAAATTTCCAACCTTTTAAAATCCTTCTGTAGATACTGGATATCAGTAGCATCTGTGATTTCCCTGCCTATCTTTGTCTTTGCATCATCAGCAAACAGTTGAACATCACATGTTAAAACCTTCCTAATGACATAAATGTATAGATTGAACAAGTCAAGGACTGATCCTTGGGATACATCCGCCGGTCACTTAAACCTGATAGATTCACACCCACCATATAACACTTTTTGATACCTCTCTGCCAACCATCCACTTATCTAAGTCAGTAGTTTATATTCCAAACCCATATTTTCCAGTTTATGCAACAGCTTTACTTGTGGTATTCTATCAATTGCCTTAGCATAAATCAGCATTATCATATTCTCCAGTTTATGCAACAGCTTTACATGTGGTATTCTATCAAATGCCTTAGCATAAATCAGCATTATCATAATGTATCCATTCCCTTTATCCAATAAAACCATAAGATTGTTATAAAATATGAACAAATTGCTAAAACATGACTTCCCTTTAGTAAACCCATGCTGTTCCTTGCAGAGTATAGCTTGTCTGTCAACCCATTTCTGTATGTGACTTCTTACCAACTTCTTTGAAATCTTCAGAATTCCACAGATACTGATAGGTCGTAGTTAGACATAATTTTTTGCACCACCTTAGTATAATGGAATTATCTTTCCATTTCTGTGGTATCTTTCCTGAGCTGAAACTCATGTTTATACAAACATGTCAAAGGCCTAGCCAATTCAGATGAACATTTGGTCTGTCCCTATTGCTGAATTCTTATTCAGGTTATTCAACAGCTCATGAACCTCATTCTTGTGCATCTCTGCATCCAGTTTCAATAGGAGCACTGTGCACCATGTTACGTACATCTGGTTAATATATCTTAACAAATCGAGTACTCATTAATTGAAGCTTCTGACACAAAAGTGCCATCTGCATTCAATAAAGTTATTCTTCCATATTCATTCTTTCTTTTATTTGCAGCTTAACGATAAAATTCTTTTTTTTTTTTTTTTTTTTTTTTTTTTTTGCCTTTAGCCTGCATAGCCAATTTCTTTTCATTCTCTGATTTAGCTTTCTGATTTATCTTCTTTTTATTTTTTTTTAAATGTTCAGTATACCAGATAAATTACACATAGAAGATCACGAACTTAAGGTTATAAAAATTATTTACACCAAACAGAAAATGCAGCTGTTCAACTCTGAGGCTTCCGTAGTGAAAATAAAAAGAGGAGTTAGACAAGGTTATATCCTTTCACCAAATGTATTTAATATCTATAGTGAGACCGTGATGAAAAAGATTGAAAAACAAAAAATAGGAATTAGTATCAATGGTATAAAATACAACAATCTTAGATATGCTGATGATACCATTCTAATAGCAGAAAACCAAAATAAATTAATCAAATTATTGCAGCTACTAATTGAAGAAGGTAAAGAATTTTGATTAGATATAAATGCAAAAAAGACCAAATTTATGAAAATCTCAAAAGAAAACAGATCTGAGCTAAATATATTCATAAACAATATGAAAATTTGACATACAACAGAATACAAATATTTAGGCACCTACTTTACTGCAGAGGGAAAGCAAGATAAAGAAATAAAAATAAGAACAGCCATAGCTAAAGATGCCTTCTGAAAAAATAAAGATCTTCTCAGAAGTTCTGTGGGTATCAAGACAAAGAAAAGAATGATAAGAACATTAGTGTGTGGTCAGTTTTCACATATGGAACTGAGACCTGGATATTCAAGAAGAGAGTAAGACAACAGATAATGGCCTTTGAAATGTGGTGCTATAGGAGAGCTCTGAAAATCTCATGGACAGAACATGTAACAAATACAGATGTCTTACAGAGAATGAGAACAAACACAGAGATCTTTATTACAGGAAATGATCCAGAGAAAGATGAGATTGGTGGAACATGTACTGAGAGCTTCAGCAGGACTGAGGATACTAACAGTTTTAGAAGGAAAAATTATGGGAAAAGGATCAAGAGGCAAAAAATCGAAGGACATGACATGGCTTGAAGATATAATATCATGGACAGAATCACATGGCTGTGCAGAAACAAAAAGGAAAGCCACCAACAGAACTGGAAGGACATGGTGCTGCACCCTCTCACTGAGGAAGCTACATGAAGAAGAAGATGATTTAGCTTTCATTGTAATATTCATAATTTTCTGGCTTGCACATAACTTCTTTCACTTTTATTTTCCCTGATATTCCTTTGACATCTTCTTAGGAATCTCTTACATAATAGGGTTGTGCATTCATTTCACCTCCCACTTTATTTGTTCTTTGAACTCTAGGGATTCATTCAGATACTGCCTCATTTAAGCATTTTCAAAGATTTCTATGCATTGCTGAAATCTTTCCCATTCAGTAACTGATACCATAGAACCAAAGATAACATTCTCCTGAGTTGGTCATAATTACTAGCTTTGGAGTTCTGCATGTATTAGGCTTTGATGTGGCCATATCTTGACATCATGTGCACAGATTTGGTCACTTGGGTTTCTTGAGAATGCAAAGTGGTGTAAAAGATCCATAGGCAAATGCTTTTCTGTAGAATGCTTGTTATAAAGATAGATTAAAGGAGTGTGTATTATGAAGTATGTGATAGAAACATAAATTATTAAAGGGCTTTTATAGGATTGACATTTATTTTGAATACATGACAAGGTGAACAATTTTATATCTTGTACATTAACATTAACACAGGTAGTTAGTAAATCTGGAAAGTTGGAGAGGGGATCCCAGTACACAAAATCACCAATGGTTTTCATAAATGTTCTATTTTTAAATACCAAGAAACTCGAATTCTAAAAGACGGTAATTCCAGATGAGCCTGATAGAATTAGCAGATAACAATGAAGTGTGTTTTTAATGTGAATCCTCCCTATAGGCTGACAGCCTTTAGCATTAGTACCATGGATGGAATAAGGATTAATTCATCTGAAAACCTTCCTCTAAAGACTAAGCATGGAATGGAACTTTTTGAAGCTACTTCAGTCTTTCCATGAGCAGAGTGGTGTTCTCTTACTGGGTATTGAAATTCATGTAACTTAGAGAAATTCACAAAATATTCATGTATATGCTGTGTTAGGGTTTGAATCCACATTTTGTTGCAGATTTGATGTGCTGAACCATTTGCTGTTCTGGTTGGCTGAGTAGTTAGCATATCTGCTTTCCACCCAGGGTTGCGGGTTTGAATTCCGCCGTGGGCATGGATGTTTGTGATTGACTTTAGGTGGTGGATGAATTTCATCCACCACCTAAAATGGTAGGATTTGTGTATGGCACCTTAAAATACAAGGAAAAAAAGTGTGGACTTTATATGACTCCACTAATGAAACATTGTAAACCTATAGTATATTAGCACCATTGGCAGGCTAAGGATTTTTGTATTTTTTAAATTATATTGATATTATGTTGAGAAATATATAGTCTATGTTTGAGTTCTAAGTCAGCAGTTAGAACTGAAGGAGATACCGGAAGATGTTAGATGACGCATGAGAGAGCAAAGCATATTATCTCCAGTGTTATTCATCAACTATATGGATCTCATTATAAAGGAAAATTTGCATTAAATTTGATATCAAAATTGGATATGTTAATCTTTGCTTTATGCAGATGATGTTATAATCATAAACAAATCCAGTATATGTCTGCAGGATTACCTAACATATTTGAATAACTGCTGTAACAAATTAGGTAAATCAACAATAAAAAGACAGAATTGAAGATAGAACTGAAAATAGGCATTGAAATTGTCAATTACATCCTGAATGGATAATCCATAGAGCAAATAAAACATATAAGCTATTTAGGCACAATTTTTAGTAAAGATGGCAAATTAAATATGAAATACAGAACAAAACTGGAAAAGCTGGAATGGTAGGAAGTCAACTGAATAAATTTATATGGAGTAACAGAGAAATTAGTCAAAACACTATCTAACAGTATACAAGACAGTGTTTAACCACCCAACGGGCTATGACTTGTATACACATCAAGGTTACCATGGATGCAAAGGGCATATTAAAATTGTAATACCATTGATATTACATTGAAATATATGATGGATGTGAAGTGTAGAGGTGTGATGTATTTTATCCATATTGACAGTGATGTGGTTAAACCAATTTTAACTTATGGATGTGAGAACAGGGTTATAAATCATACACATAATCGAACACTGGAGACCAAGATTTTAGAGTTCTAAAAAGAATAGGGAAGTGAATATCAATAGCATAATCATATTAAAAATGGTGATATTAAGAAAGAGCTTGACATTGTTAGCATTCAGGAATATGTTAGCAGAGTTAATCTGAGGTAGTTTAGTCAGAATGGGAATGGAAAGGTTAGCATAACAAGCATTTTTTTTTTTTTTTTTGTCAGAATGGTAGTAAAAAGACACAGAGGAAGACAAAGATCTAGATGAACTGATACAATACAAATTGCCTTAGAAGACTGAAATATAAGATCTGACAGTATTGGAGTCCTGACAGATAGCAGATTAATTTGGAGGAAAATTGTTGATAGGTGATAGGAAGTTTGCAATGATATAACTTTTTTCACATGGGATTATCATTATATCCTGTACACTTCCTGAGGATACACATTAGGAATTTGATGATGAGTGATGGGTAGTTTGAATTTATTGCCTAATGGTATTTGTATAAGTGATGTAGTGCCTTGAATGGAAAGGACACCAAATTTTCTGGAGCTTGAAGGGACTTTGGATGTTATGACCTAGTACCAAGAAATGATTATATCAGTCCAAGAACAAAAACCTGATCTTTCCTGGTGATCTGGGTGTTATCAAAGGTGAGGAGAAGCATAGAGAAACAACTTTTTTTTTTCCCCAAGAAATAAGACAAGGCTGTATTCTGCCAACTGTAAAATTTACTAAGTTATCCTATCCTCACTTTGGAGAATGGCAAGGAGATTGGTATTTAAGTCTGTGGAAATTGTTAAGGCTTTGGCCATTTGAAAGCTACATGGTTTGTCAAAGAAAGAGGAGAAATGAAGTACACTGTTATCTGCCAAACTATAGGCAAGATTTAAGGCTAGCAAGAAAAATTCACTAATTATAAGAGGAGTTCAGCAGAGCATGGGTGCAAGTATGAGTCCCTAAGGTACTTTGTTAGTGGCAGGAAGGCTGAACAGAGAAAACCATCTAACACATTTGACTAGAGAGAAAATTGGCAATTCCGCAAGTGGAAGACAGACCATAAAAGGATAGTAGGTGAGTAGGCTACTACCAGATTAGATCAATTATTTATTAATTAATTAATTTCTGGGCTAAATTAGATATTTAGCCCAGAAAATTTCAGTTCTCTAATCTTTACAAAATATTTAGGAGTGTTGGCCATTTGATCTGTGAAGATCAAGAGTAGCAGAGTCCATATTGACTGTCTCACTATTTAATTTGGGGGGGGGGGGGGAGAATGGGCTTATTTCTTTGCTGTAGGCAGATGCATGACAAGAGAGCATAAAGGTGATGTTGAGCTTCCTTCAGTATCAAGGTCAGGTATAAAGATTCCAAAAGAATCTTTCTGGTGAAAAATTAAAAGTGGATGCATTAGACTGTTCTTCATATACTGGGAGGCAATTCTTTGGTCATCTTTGAAGGTATACAGGGTGTTCGGGATAAATTTGACAGTTTCGTAAGGAAAAAGAAAATCTTCTTTGTATCTATTAAATTTAATGAATTGACAAAAAAACATTACAGGCAGAGTTAATTACAATACTATCAACAAGATTTACTCAAAATAACCACCATTAGCATCGATCACAGCTTCAATTCTGCTTCGGAACCTCGAACAAGCTGATGCTACAGTCTCCTGGGAAGGGCCGCAAAAACTGTTTTAATTTTATCCATTAACTGGGCTTTTGTATTACTGGAAGTGTGATTGGTGTCTTTTTCAACTGCGCCCCATACAAAATAATCCATGGGGTTAAGGTCTGGGGAGTTTGGAGGCCAAACATTTGGACTGGTGAAGTCGTAGAAATTTTCAGACAACCATTTTTGACTTTTCCCAGAGGTGTGGCAAGGGGCCGAATCCTGATGCCATACATACGGCCTACCATTGGCTACCCTTGTTATCCAGGGCTTGACTACAGTTAGCAACTCCACGAACAAAGCCCGAATTCCAATGCCAGGGTTCTTCAACACCTGTTCCTGCAGATTTGCGAGGAATTCTGCTGTACGAACGCAATCAGATCGTCTGCTAGGGATCTTTCTTCTTGCTACATCCTCGTAGTCACCATTGCAAGTCTCTAGTTCATGCCTGATTGTTTTTACTGTATTCAGGGAGCATTGGGCAGCAGTCGTAATATCCTTATTTTGATGGCGGGCACGAATCATCATGATACAAGTTATTCTCTTCCATGATTCAGGTGGGTTCCAGCTATCCATCCTTTCTGACATCTTGTATATGAATGAAGAAGGGTCCAAACTTTTAAATGAAGAGAAGTGTGTGTTAATACATGTAACTTACGGAAAAATATAATTAATTATAAATATGTCAAATTTATCCCGAACACCCTGTACATGATTCTTGGAGGTGAGCTGTAACTTTGGAAGTAGGGAAAGCCAGAAGTTGCACCAGTGAGTAACTAGAAGGCACATTATCATTTTATTTGTTTGAGTAAGAGGCAGGTTTTCTATCTTTGGCCCCTTTAAGAGTCAGATTTGGATCTCTCCCCCATGCACTGCAGTGTTGACTGCATTTGAAGCGAAGCTGCAGTTTTGTCTTCTGTTTCCTGAATTTTTTTTCCTTGCTGCATATGCTGGAAAACTGAAACAAGGCAGTTGTTGAGGGTGTTGAGCTGGGGTGCAGGCCTTGCTGGTAAGAATTATTTTGGTTATCAGTCAGAGCCATTGTTCGGAACAGGAAAGTGGAAACAGTACTCAGACTATTGGAAGAATAATATGTACTACTGAGAGTGGCTGTGCATTTTTTCCAGTTTAATCAGTGAAGTTGGAAAAGGAAGCTAGTTTGAGTTGTAGACATTGAACTCTCCATTGAAGAAGATTTTACTGTTTGCATATTTGGACTGCAAAACGTCCATCAGGTATAAATATTCAGAGAAGTAGAAGTGATTATTACAATTTGTAGAGAAGTCAAGGTCAGCAAATGAACATGACAATTAAGCAAGGAAATTTTTAAGGTATTTTTTTGATATTCTCTTTCTACTTTTTAAAGCCACTGCAGTCTTCTAATGAGCATGGTGGCTTTCACGTGACAGATGACAAATGATTTGCTACTTGAAAATAGAGAACTTAAGTTTTTGTGTGTCTGTGGGTGTGCATGTGCACATACATGTACATTAGTGGATTAGAATAAGATTTCTAAGAAAATCTCTACAATTATGTAGTATGAAGAGTTTAAGTTTTTGTATTCAGATACAAATGGAATAATCATTTTATTTATTTATTTATTATATTCTCTGAATGTATATTCAAAATTTTAAATGTTTTAAACATAGTGGCTTGTTTAATGAAATATGTAACACAGCTCGCAGGGTTCAAGAATTTTCACATAATCAGAGGACATGATTATTATTATCATTCTAAGACCACATTGGAGTCATAGACCCATCTAGGAGGTTCCTTTTGTCATATACACTACAGCTTATTATACTGCACCTTAAACACATTCCAATTCTCTGTAGACACCGTGCTCTCAGGCAATGCATTCCAATCATTCACAACTCTCCATGCAAAAAAACCAGCTTCTCTCTCTCTCTTCTCTCTCTCATGCCTTTCTTTATATAGCTTCCAGGGAAGACCTCTTTTTCTCTCCCAATCTCCATTTTTATGAAAAATCTCTTCAATGCTAATCCTATAACAACCCTTTGCTGACTTATACATCTCTATCATATCACTCGTTTTCTTCCTCTCCACTAGACTCTGCAGATTGCATTGTCTCAACCTTTCTTCATATTTAACATTCTAGAGATCATCAACTATTTTGGTGAATCACTTCTGGATCCTCTCCAACATCTCTTCATCCTCTTGAAAACCAGGTGACCAAATCTGTGCACAGTAGTCCATATGTGGCCTAATCAGAGCCTTGTACAGTGGAACCAGAATCTCCTTACTTCTACAAGTCAGTGTGCTCCTCATCATTCCCAGAATTCATTGTGTTGTTATCACAATTTTGACAATGTCCTCCAAATTTCAGATCCTTATCCACCATCACTCCAAGATCTATATCCTCCACTTCCAACAATATATCCCCACCAAGAGTAAATTCTACATCCCATCTTTGTTTCTCAAGTTTTAAAACTTTACATTTTGCAATATTGAACTGACATCCCCACTCCTGTGCCCATTCTTGTAAGACCACAACATCTGCTCCACTCCTCATAGTTTGTCCCAACTTTGCATCATCTGCAAACAGCTGTATATCCTCATTCAGATCTTCCCCAATATCATTAACACATGGGTTAAACAGCAATGGCCCTAAAACAGACCCCTGAGGCACATCACCAGTGACCTTCCTCTTTTGGGATATTGCTCCCCCATACACAACTTGTTGATACCTATCAGATAGCCAATCTCCAGTGCAATGCACTAGTCTAATATTCAACCTCATCTGCTCTAGTTTGATCATCAAATTATCATGATCTATCAAAAGCCTTTGCAAAATCTAAGTATATACTCTGTATCCATCACCTTTGTCCATTGAAGCCTATCTTATGAATTACCTTATTGTAATTAGATTACTAAAACATGACCTCCCTTTAGCAAATCTATGCTTCCTATGAAAGATAATGCCATTGTTGTCAAACCAATTCTGGATCCTGATTTTCACCAGTCTTTCCAACCCTTTAACCACACCAGCTGACACCCACATAGGCCTATAATTTGATGCTTGAGTTCTGTCGCATCCCTTACGAAGTGACACAATCTTGCCTTCCTTCCACTCCTTTGGTACTTGACTCAGTGTAAGACTCATATTAAACAAATATGTCAAGGCAGATGTCAACTCCCTGTTACATTCTTTCATAATATGCAATGATATATCATCGAGTCCCACAGCCTTATTAATATCAAGTTTGCTTAATTCCCCATATACTTCTTCCTCACTCACAGTCAGTCTCTCCTCCTCACCCACTGCTCTCAAACTCTTAATGATGTTACATTCACAAGGATGAAAGACCTTTATAAACTGCTCATTAAATATCTCAACTATATCCTCCACAGCAGTTGTTCTTATACCATTTTCTTCAGTCAGTGCCATTCTATCATAATCATTCTTATTTTTTCTGCCTACATATCCAAAGAACTCCCTGGGATTTTTTTGGCTTCATTAGCTAACTGCCGCTCATACTGAACTTTTGCAGCCCTTAAAAACCAACTCGCCCTCTTTGCCTGTTCTTTGCATTCCTCATGGAATTGAGGAATGTGCTTAATTTCTTTATTCATCCATTTCACACCTATCTTATTTAATTTTCTGACCTTTGGAACACATTTAGATATTGCTCCTAGATAGTTCTTGAATATCACTGAAGCAGCATTGATCTCTTTTCCACTCAACTCTGCATGACATGCTACAAGCTGTGTCCTTAGCTTCTCATAATCACCAGCCTTGTAGTTCCACATAGACCCTTTCCTCACAGAAGTCCTCACATGGCTGGCAACCACCCAGGTAATCACTTCATGATCACTCTCACCAACTGGAGGGAGATTTGACACCTCATTTATAATAACATCCTCTGATGATATGATCAAATCCAAGCCTCTCAATCCTTATGTGCCCTCTGTTACATAGTGCCTGAGGTAATTGTCCCTCAAATTGAATGAATTACTTTATTGTAATTAGATTACTAAAACATGACCTCCCTTTAGCAAATCTATGCTGCCCATCAAAGATAATGCCATTGTTGTCAACCCAATTCTGGATCCTGATTCTCACCACTCTTTCCAACCCTTTAACCACAACAACTGACACACACACACAGGCCTATAATTTGATGCTTGAGGAACTCATTTTCTTTACTTCCAGTTGCTATTTTTTCATCCTAGTCTATATTGCCGTAATTAAAATCGCCCATGACGAACACCGTTTTCCATTTGCTTGGCTGATTTGTTTATACATTTCCTGGATGCTACCTCCACACATTTGATTGTGAATAGGATGTCAAATCTTTCTCCATTTGATGAGAAAGAATGAATGTGAGGTGAATACCTGGGTGATTGCCAACAACATGAAGACTTCTGTGAGAAAAGGATGTATATGAAATTGCAAGACTAGTGATTATGGAAAGCTTAGGCGACATCTTAGAACAGTAGCATGAAATGAGGAATTATATAGAAGAGATAAATGCTGCATGGGCACTGATCATGAGCATTTTAGCAGCAACAGTGTCTGAATGTGTTCCAAATGAAAGCTAAAGAAGGTACGTGTAAAACAGATGAATGAAGAGTTAAGCATGCAGAGAGTATTATAGAGGCAGCACAAGATGAAATAATAATCAGTTGCATGACAAGAGCATTTTGGGAAGGTGACTTGGTAAGGACAGTAAAAGTGCAGTGTGAGCAGAATTAAACCGCTCTTTTCTTTTCTTCTCATCTCTTCTATTCTAGACCAGGTTGAGCTTCTCATAAATGCTGCTTGTTTTGTGCAAGATCTTTCATCATTTTTTTTTTGTCTTATGAAATTGTGCTTGTAATATCTGTAAAAATGTTACTTGTGTTCTTTCTTTGAATTGGGATCCTTTCATATGTCCATGCTTCATGATGCACTCTGACTGTGACCAAACCATTGCAGCTGTTATTTGATATTATTTATAATTGCATGTGATCTATCATATATATATTTTTATTCATTTTGAATTCTGTCCATTGTTTTATTAATTTTCCAGAGACATTTCAAAGGTTAGCAATTTTCTTTCAGAATCTTTTCTCAGCGTCATTCTCATTGCCATGTCTCAGCTTCATAAAGGATAATGTGGTAATGATATATGTGATATATATTTTTTTTCCCTAAGTACTTATCGTGATTTATATGTTCTATTGCTTGATTGTTTAAAGCCAGTGTTAGTTTTTCTGTCGTACTATCTTCGGTATTTTCGTTTTGTTATTGATATTTTATATATTTGTACAGGTTTTCTAATTTTGTTATTTAATACCTTAGATTAGGTTTAGTATCTGCAGTAATGATGTTATCATTATGCTTGATGACATCCATAGGAGCTTATCATTATTCCTTTCATTTCTTCTATTGCATTATTAATGAGATCTATTAAAAAGGTTAAAAAGTAGGGATGAAAGTGGGCACCTTGCATCACTCCTCTCTTCACATTGAATAGCTGTGTATTTATATTACCATATTGCACTATTCTTTTGGTGTTCTCATAACACTGGACAACACACAATTTGCGTCTAAAATGAGATTAGTAATTCTTTACTAATTTCAATGTACTGAACATGAAAATGACAATAAAATCTGTTGATTGGACTGTCTCTCTTGTTTAGGAGAGACAGTCTGCATTGTGTACATAGGTATCATTTGGCAACGCTGTATTTTAGTCTCCTGATTGCAACATATTGCATCAGCCACTCATACATGACACCCACAGGACCTGTTGCAGTGCAGTTGAATCATGACATCGCTGTCGTAAGATGATGCAATCATTAGTATAAAGTGGTCTCGTAGGGTGAGCAAGTGTTTATGTGACTTCCTGGGTTACGCTCACATTTATCCCTGCACCACAAGTGCCACACAAGTGATCCTTGCAGCAGTGTAAATCCAGCAATAGTGATGCCTCGTACTTGTGTTAATAGTGCAAATAACTTTTGTTACATTGTGGGGAAGTGACGTTTGCAATCAGAAAAAGGCTTATCAGCTTTATTTTGGATTTAAGATCGGGGACGAACATGCAAATGACTGCTACTTCTGCATAGTACCACCTGTTTCGGGAGGGATCACAAGGAAAAAGAAGTGGACAATAGCATACCCGAATATACCATCTGCTCTCTGACTAGTTCTGCATGGTGAAGGACTTCCCATTCCCAAACCTCTGAAAGAATTTTCCATCAATTCAGAGGATAATGAGGACAGAGGTGAACTGATGTCAGGTCTCCTGAGCCCTCGGCATCTAATAATGGTCCATATGTCAGCTACAGTGCATCATCTGTGCCACTCATTCTCACACAAGAAGAACTGAACAATCTTGTTTGCATTCTAGAGCTGTCCAAGACAAAGCGGAATTACTGGGATCAAGACTTCTACAGTGGAATCTTCTCAAGGAAAAGGTCCAAGTTATTTCATTTTGCACTCACCATGAGCAGTTTGTGCCTTACCTCCAAAAGGCAGATGACCTTGTATTCTGCTATGATGTAGATTACCAGATGAATGCCCTTTGAATCAAACATGACGTGCAAAATGGCGACTATTCAAAGACTCATCGAAATTCATTCCTAAGGCAGTGTTGCTGCATAATGGAAACCAGCTTCCATCCATTTCAGTTGGACATGCTGTCTACATGAAAGAAACCTATGACAACCTAAAACAGCTATTGGATTTTTTTTCAATACATCAAGTATGGCTGTCATCTCTGTGGTGACTTCAAGATAGTGTCTGTGTTGATGGGTCTACAGCTGGGATATACGAGGTATTGCTGTTGTTTTAGTTATTGGGACAGCCGAGCAAGGACTTTACACTATGTGGACAGAGAGACTGGCCTGTGAAGAAATCTCTGAAGGTCAGAGAGAAGAATGTGCCACAGCAACACTGGCAGAAATGCACAAAATTCTGCTACCACCCCCAGACATCAAACTCGGTTCGGTAAACAAACTTCGTGAAAGCTATGGACTTTGACAAGAAGTTCTACAACCTACTACAGGGTGATGAGAAAAAAAGCTTGGGGTGCATTTTGTCTGGTGTCAGCTAACTTTGTCAAAATATCAGGGCAGAAAACTACAAGGAACTGGTTGAGGACTTGTTGTCTCTGTATCACAAACTTGTCTGCAAAATGTCCTTAAAAATGCACTTGCTCCATTCCCACTCGGATTTTTTCCCTGACAACTGCAGCATGGGTAGTAATGAGTATGGTGAATGTTTCCATCAGAAAATCGCAATGATACCAGGAAAAGTGTTTCACTTCCATGTTGGCTGACTACTGTTGGACACTTGCTAGATATGATCCCGAGCAGCTATACAAGTGAAAGGCAAAGCGATGTCGGACATAGAAGTTGACACTTATCGGTATATGTGATAAGTACGTATTACTCTATTATATAAGAAACTATTGTGGATCTCTCACAAACCGCACCTTGAAATCTATAAGAAAATACTAAATTGATTTGGGGGCAAGGACAAGACTTTTTTAAAATTTTGCTGTCCAGTGTAATATGCAGTTGATATTTAAATTTTTCATAATCTATATATTTAATAAGATTTGGAGTAATTTTCTCTGTTAAATGGAGGCAGATGCTCGTTCGAAATCAACAAAATAGCCATAAAGATCAATATCTATAAGGTGAAGATTTAGTCAATAGTAGATCTGTTTTTGTATAAATTCAGCTTGTTCTTCTCCAGTGGATTGTACATATTCTTCTTATTTGATTTTGCAGAATTCTAATAAATTTTTTGTATATTGTGACAGAATAGGGTTATTGGTAGACAATTCTTTCCAGCTTTTCCAGTTTCCAGTTAGTTAGTCATTTGGGATCATACCAGGATAAAGGACTTGTTAATCTTCTTTGTAGGTTTGATATTCCATATTCAAACAGCTCTAAGGAGATGTTTTCAATTTTAGTTTTTATACTTTTTTTGTATTTTTTTTTTAAATTACATAATCTAAAAACCCTAGAGACCAAACATGGAACTTTTTCAATAGAGGTTGGTTGGTTTGTGATTATTGGTGCAAGGGATATGATGGAGAAATCTGTTAAGTGAAAATTGCAAACCTATCTTCATTTGATGAAAGTAGCCATTTATTTTTGACTTACAGTGTGGCTTGCCAGGCAAAAGTTTGTGTTAAACATGGGTGTATGTTGAATAGAACTGGAAAATTTGACAAACTTAGGAGATAGTTTGAAGCAGTGCTGTATTATTCAATATTGCAAAAGAAAGAAGTCAGATTGCATGGAGGACCAGTTCATAGTATTTGGAAGAAGCTGTATTTTTAATTTTATTTTTTTACTTCCCACCCACAAAAGGCTATTTGCAAATGTATAGTGCATTTGTACTATGGATGGGCTAATGATTTTTTGTTTCAATTTTATCAGTTTTATATATTTTTTTGTATTTTTTAAAAGTTTTACATAATCCAGAAATCCTAGAAACCAAACATGGAACTGTTTCAAGCCACTTCAGGACTCCAATAAGCAGAGTTGTCTCACTCTGCATGATGAAATTCATCTCCCACCTAAAGGCAATCACAAACATTCATGCTCACAGTGGGATCTGTTGGTTGGAGAGCGAATACACTAACCAACTCGCCAACCAAGCAGGCATACTGTGGTGACTTGTAAGAATTTGTAGTGGTGGGGCTGTAGCAATAAAAGTAAAAAAAAAAAAAAAATTTGGATTGAAAAAATTATCATTAATAAAACTAAAATGTAACAATATTTAACAGAATTCTTCTCTTCATTCATTTCTACAAAGATAAAAACTAAATGCTAGAATTAAATAGATAAAAGAAAAACCGACAATGACAACGATGTTAATTTTTGTTGTTTGTGCTCATGTAGTAGCAACGTATCTTGGACTGCAATGTTACCAGCCCAAACTGCATGTACATCACACATTAATCCCCCCCACACACACATGCGCACACACACTACGTTATCCCCAGTATGTAGTGGTTTGGTGCGTCTGCATTAAATTCAGCTCCAGCTTTGAGTATACTAGCCAGTACTGATACTAGCCCGCACAGCACATTGACTATTGCAAAATACAACTATTGCTACAAAATGAATTATATAAAATACTGTCGAGCAGTACTGTATTACAAACAAGAAAATAACTTGATTTTTAGATAAATATATAAAAATTTTAAGAACGGTGATAATAAAACAGGAACTTTCATTTTATACTGGAGGGACTGCAGCCCTTAGGAACGAGCTGTCAGCATACTGCATTCTGAAAGTTAGAAGAATAAATCAGCTGTTAGCTTAAATGGATCAATAAGCTTGCCAAACAACAATCTCAGTAAAAATAAAAAATATGGTGGGAGGAACTATTGAGTCAAGTAAGATGAACACAACTTATCATACCTGTTACTCTTCTAGCAGAAGCTAGATGATTAATGGGTATGATGGGGGGGTAAGGCAAAATCAGTTAATGAGCAGCATTTAGCTAAGTAGATAAAAGGACTGTTTATTAGATACGCATATTCAGAAGAATATGGTAATTTTATTACTGCAAATATTTCAACCTGAAACTAACTGGTTATTATCAGTGAATCGGTGGAGACAGGGTGAAGCTACAATGTTAATCCTATTCACAGAGTTGAGCCACATGCGAGATGTCACTTAGTGGGTGGTTACAATAAAGTAAGATTACAAGTAAGGTTCAGTTTAAAATAAAGTGATTTGAAATAAAATTAAGTTTAATTAGATAATGAAAGAACACAGCAGCTCTGGGGACATTCATTGCCCCAGAACATTTTTTACTTCTTTCATGCAAGGAATATATTACTTCATTCATCTTGCCTTTCCTTAAATATATTGCCTTCACAGTCTCTTCAGCTTTCAAACATCTTAAGCATCTTTGTGTTCTTTTCCACCAGAAGTACAGTTGCTAATTCTGTATGAATCTGAAATCTATCCAACTTTAGAAAACTGTGTACTAAAAATTTCCTAAAATGCTTGATACTATCTGTAAGATGATATTTTGGTGGTTAATTGATAATCCCTCTCTCTCTCTCTCTCACAGATTCACTTCATTCACTTTTTTCATACACTGTTTCTGCCTTATACTTTTTCTGTGAGTATATTCATTGGTGTTGTTCCACTGAAATAGCTTATTCCTCCATTTTCCTCTAGAACTTAAATATACAAGTAGATGATGGTTAGCATCGGATGTTGATATCAGCATGTCAGTTTCAAACCTACCAAACTAACTCATCCTCCTTATTGACATCCATTTTCCCATGCCAAAAATTCCAGCCTATTGAAATCATTCTGCAAGTACTGCATATCATTGGAGGGGAAAAAAAGGAATCTTTTGATGCTCACAAAAGATCAGTAGATTATTTCGTTCTTCTTAATCACTTGATATTACTTCTTTTTACAGCCTCTCATATTTGAGGTTAATATGTATAAAAAAGTTATTATTAAGAGAGTCAGGGACTCATCATTGAGACCACACACACTATACACACCAGCTGTCATACTAGTTCTTGAGTTCATTCACACTATTTGCACACCCAACATCCAGTGTCAATCCATTCCATTTGCAAACCACCCGATGAGAGAAAAATCTTACTCTCACTTTATTCTTGAAGGCATTCATTTTCAGCTTCCAAGGATGCTCTTTTATCCTTTCCCCACAATCCATAAAATGAAAAATTCCATTAACTGAAATCCTATATGACCCTTTCCTGTTTGCTAGTATCTGCAGTCTCTAAATTCTCAATCTATCTTCATAATCAGTATTCTACAATCTTGATATCATTTGTAAAACTCTTCTTTTCACTCTCTCTCTCTATCCACTGTATCAGAATCACGACAGAAACCAGTAGGCTAGACTGCATGATAGTCCAGGTGAGGTCTTATCAAGGGCCTTGTAAAGAGGCAAATTGATTTCCTTATCTTTACATGTCAAGGTTCATTTCAGCATTGCAATTATCCTCTGAGTTGTATTTGCACTATTTGCTATATGGCCCACGAACTTTACTTCCTATCAACTAAAACTCCAAGATATTCCTAGCCTGATCACTTTCTTCTAGCATAATCCCACCAATATAATACGGTATTGGATATCTAATCACGTCGAAGTGCATGATTTTGCATTTACTGACATTGAACTGACATCCATTTTCCCATGCCCACAATTCTAGCGTATTGAAATCATTCTGCAAGTACTTCATATCAGTAGTATTCCTGATCACCCTACCTACCTATCTTTGCATCATCAGCAAATAGCTGTATGTCAATCCTTCCAGTGTCATTAATGTGCAGATTGAGTAACAGTGGACCAAGGACTGATCCTTGTGATACACCACTGGTTACCTTAAATCTTGCGAACTCACATCCCCCATATACCACTTTTTGATATCTGTCAGTCAGCAATCCTCATATCCACGCTACTATTTTATAATCCAAACCCATATTTTCCAATTTATACAACAGTCTTCTATGCTGTATTCTGTCAAAAGCCTTAGCAAAATTATAATGGTATATTTATTCCCCTTATCGAACTCTATGGTAACATCATTATAGAATGCAGACCCTAACCAACTTTTCCTAAAATCTTCACTACCTCTCCAGAGATACTAATGCATGGATAGTTGGATACATCAGTCTTTGCATCACCCTTGTGCAATGGGATTACCATACATTCTTTCCACTGCTGTAGAATCTTCCCTCTTCTGATACTCAAATTATATAGCCGTCAAAGGAATAGCCAGTTCAGCTGAATACTCTTTTAGCATCTCTTCTAATATCCTATCAGTCCCTATTGCTGAATTCTTATTCAGTTTGTGCAGCAACTTTAGTACCTCCTCCTCATACACCTGAGTTTCTTCATTCACTGAAGAGGTAGCAGTGAATGCAATATTATATACAGGTTGATAGCTTTTATCAAAATGGGCACTCATTTGTTGAACAACCTCTTCTACATCTGTTGCCCTTACACCATCTGCATTCAGTAGAGTTATTCTTTCATATTTATTCTTTCTTTGACTTGCAGCATAACGATAGAATTCTTTGGGGTTGTCTTTAGCTTACAGATCCAGTTTCTTTTCATACTCAAACTTAGCTTTCTGTACAACATTTGTGACTCTTCTGGCCTGCTGCTTATGATTTTCATAATGGACATCATCCTTATGCATATGGTATTCCTCCCACATTATCCTTTTCTCATGAATCTCTTGCTTGATAAGATTACACCTATTTATTCTTCAAACTCTAGGGACCATTCTGATATTGCATCATTTAAGTATTTTTTAAATGCTGCCATGCGCTATCAATATCCTTCCCATCCAGCAACTGATAGCATAGCCCAGCATATTCCTCAGTTGGTCATAATTCCCTGCTTTGTAGTTCAGCATGTAACATTTTTTGAATGGAATATTCATAAACTTACTCACTTTGCAGGTGAGTACTACATCGTCACTGTCACCTACTGGAGATAGAATAGTCATGTCTTTATCCGAAATATCCTCTGACACTATGATCAAATCTAACACTCTTTGACCTAGAGTTCCTTCTGTCACATGCTGATGGAGAAAGTTGTCTCATAACACTCAATCAATTAAAGTCTCCTATCAGGATCGTCTTCTTTTTACATGCCCAATTAATTTGCCTAAACATTTCACAATCGATATTCTCTGCATTCCCTGGCCTATAACAGCATCCTGTCAGATATACTAACCTGTTTATTTCAACTTCACACCACACAGATTCAAAATCTATCCATGCACTATCAACTTCTGCACTTTGCAGATACAATTCCTCTGCAATCATTAACAGCACTCTCCTTTCTTTTCACATTTCTATCCTTTCAGAAAATTATATATCCTTTTAGTTCTATTCCATATTAAAAATAAAAGAAAACAGTGAAGTGGAAAAACATTGGAAACAAAATATGAGATCATAAGCAAACATGTCATAATGAGGGGTTAAAGAACTTTGTCCAGAATATTACCTAAGCACAACTGTGTGTTCTATTGGATACACTTAAACAATTTTACTTTTAACTACTTATATAAACTATTCACAATAGTTTAAGCTATTGTTTTGTTAGCCTTTATTTAACATTACAGTGATCAAATATCAATCTTGAGAACGTAACCCTTGTTTTTAACATTACATTTATGGGAGATAAATTCCTGCTTTAGGAGTTTTTGCTTTACAAGTGTGCACTAGGAATGAGTGAACAGGTAAAGTTGAGAACTACCTGTATTTCATGTAGCTTTTAGATATCATTCCATATTTTTTGTGGACAAACTATATGGACAAACAGATGAAATGACTCTGGACACAGAAGCACATCTGTTTTTCTAAATCTGAAAAATCTGTTTTGGCAGATTTTTTCAACACAAGTAGATAGAAATAGAAGTGATATGTTACAGTTGTTTTTGGTGTGAAATATATTTATGGAATATGGAAAATTCCAGATAAATATCCTCATTCTTAATTAAAATCATTGTATTTGTGAACAACTCTTGTTAGTTGGCTATAGTTTTAGTTACAGTTTTTGGCTGGCTACAGTTTTTGTTTTAAACTTGAACCAAAATAGCAGGGTTGCTTAAGGATCAAAGTGTTATTTGGGAAGAGATGTCCACATCAGTTTTTATGAAATGCATAGAACTGACCGGGGCTTCTAACCTAATGTCCAATCTTCACCTTGTGTACACCCCATTAGTAAGTATCTAATTGGATAATAAATGAATGAGGGTGTAGTAATTTGGGGTTTAACTGAACAAATTGTATCCTGTTTGGCTTAAACCAAAAGATAATGTTGGTGCAACAGGATGGAAGGTCATGGTGGCAAGTTCACTGTCTAAACTGTGTCCCCATTGTTTTTGTCAGGAAACCTAGGACAAATGATAAAAGGTTTGCTACTGGAATAAATTCAACAGTGGCAAAATTCAAGATAAGGAGTATTAATTTTGAAAGTTTTTTTTGCTTGGTTATACTATAAATTAAAGATGCCAAGAAATTATATTCTTGGTTTCATCCTTTATCCAAGTGTAAGCAAACAAAGTTTGCACATTAACCCCCGCTCTCCCCAACGGCTATGACGTCTATAAACGTTCAGCTAAATCTGAATACGATTTTGTAATCGTATCCAGATTTACGTATTAAATAACATGGATAAGAAATGCAATTTGGTCTCACTATTTCATCCACGTTGCCGGTAGGGAGGTTAAGCAACTTCATGACTGGACTACTTGTATATAGAGACTAATATTTCACATCAGTTGCCTTAGTATCCCATAATGCAATGCACATATCCTTACGGACATGTATAATGCTATGCATTATGGAAAAGGCCACTACCCACACTGATTTCATCCTTTGTTGAGGTCTCATCAGTGAGAGCCAGACGCAGAAGTGATGCAGAAGTCATATTTCTATATGCAAGTAGTCAAAAGGTGTCACCCCCTTATTATTATTATTATTATTATTATTATTATTATTATTCAGGCCTCCATGGAATCAAAAGACTCATCGCGGGAGGTCCTTCCTAAGAAACACAGTCTATCAAGACTCATCGAGGGGAGGTCCCCCCCTAAGAAACACAAAGTCTATCATACCACTCCTTGAACTTACTGACCGTTCTTGCTCTCACCACTCCATCAGGCAATGCATTCCATGGTTCAACCACCCTCCATGCAGAGAAACCACTCCTCACCCTCTTGCTCACAGTTTCCTTTCGTAACTACCAGGGATGACCTCTTGTCATCACTCCTTCCCACTGTTCAACCAAGCAAAAGAACTCCCCAGTGTCAACCCTGTAACCACCTCTCAACAGTTTAAAAATCTCAATCATATCACCTCTCCTTCTTCTATCCACCAAACTCTGCAGTTCACATTCCCTCAGCCGATCCTCATAACTATCATTGTACAGTCCTGAAACCATCTTTGTTATCTGCCTTTGTACCCTTTCCACAGTTAATTTATCCCCTTCAAATCCTGGGGACCAAATCTGAGAACAATAGTTCAAGTGTGGTCTGATCAGGGTCTTATACAACGGAATGATAACTTTTATCTCTGCAGGTCAGTGTCCTTCTCATTATTGCAGCAATCCTCTGTGTTACCTTCACCACCTTTGCAATATGTCCCCTAAATTTCAGGTTTCTATCAATCATCAACCCCAGATCTCTTGTCTCCCCTACTTCCCCCAGTATAACTCCTCCCACAGAGTATGCAGTGTCCCACTGATGTTTCCCAAACCTCAAGACCTTACAGTTTGCTGCATTAAACTGACATCCCAATTCATTTGCCCATCTATCTAGCTTATTCAAATCCTCTTGCAGGGCTGCTGCATCTGCACTATTACTAATCATCCTTCCCAGCTTCGTGTCATCTGCAAACAACTGAATATCTCCTTGCAATCCACTGACAATGTCATTGATATAAAGGTTAAACAATATAGGTACTGAGCCCTGTGGGACCCCTTGTAACCCTCTGCTTCCTTGAAACTGCCCCACCATACACAACTCTCTGATACCTATCGGACAGCCTATCCTGAATCCAGTTGACCAATCTGACATCCAGACCCATGTGCTGCAACTTAAATATCAGTTTATCATGTGGCACCCGGTCAAATGCCTTCGCTAAGTCTAAGAAAATGGCAGTATATGCCTTTCCCTCATCTAATGCTCTTGTAACTTTTTCATAAAAGGCTAGCATATTGCTAAAACAAGAGCACCCCTTCACAAATCCATGTTAACTCTCACAGATAACATTACCCTCATCTGCCCAATGCTGTATACGTATACCTTCACTACTTTCTCCAAGATCTTACTAACTACTGATGACACACAAACTGGTCTATAATTAGACATTTCCAGTCTGCTACCACCCTTATGCAATAGCACTATCTTACCTTCCTTCCATTCCATGGGCACCTTTCCAGCAGCCAGACTTTTCATTGAAAAGCCAGGTCAAAGGCACTGTCAGTTCCCTAGCACATTCTCTCAAAACTCGTGGTGAAATACCATCCAGTCCCACAGCTTTACTGACATCCAGAGTACTCAGTATTTGAAACACACTCTCCTCCTGTACCTCTAAACCTTGAACTTGCCCTATCCCTCTAACATTAAAACTGACAGGATGAAATACTCCAATAAAGTGGTCATTGAACAATTCCACTATGTCAACTGCGTTAGTCACTCTATTCCCATTTTTATCCCACAATATCATTGTTCCACAGTCATTTCTCCTCCTACTGGCCATATATCTAAAAAATTCCTTAGGATTTTCTTTGGATCTTAGGGCTAATCTCCTCTTATATTCTAGTTTCATCTTCCTTACCCTACTAGTCACTCTTCTGGCCTGTGTCTTATACTCTTCATGCATCTTCTCTTTTCCTGTCTCCTTATATCTCTTCCACAGCCTCTTTTTCGCATGCAATTCCTGTTTAATATTGTTTGTCATCCACTTTACTCCAAATTGTGTCCTCTTGTTTACTCATGGTATATAACTTGCCATTGCTGCTAACAAATATTCTTTCATAATTTCCCATGCACTAATGATATCCCGGCCTTCCAATTCCTCCCTCCATGAAACTTCCCCAAGTTGACGTCTAAGACTATTATAATCACCTGCCTTATAATTCCACATACGTTCCCGTCTCTTTGATACTCCTGCATGTCTATTCATTTTCCAAGTGAAAACCATATGGTCACTCTCTCTAACTGGTGGGAGAGATGTCATCTCAGTTATTATCAACTCTTCTGATGCTATAACCAAATCGAAAACTCTTGAACCTCTTGTTCTTCCTTCTATTACATGTTACCTAAGACATTTCTCCCTCAAGAATTCTAGAAATTCCATTCCCTAATTGCCACATGCATCTTCCTCTCCCCAGTTTATACTACTGTAGTTAAAATCTCCCATAACAATCATTCTTCTTGCACTTGCCAAACTCAACTGTCTAAACATTTCCTGGTCCCCACCCTCTGTACTCCTGGGCCTGTAGCAACACCCCACTAAATATCCTGTCCTGCCCACCTCTACCTCACACCATATGCTTTCAAAATCATCAATGTCACTGCCTTCCAAAGTCTCCACTCTTAGAGGACATAGGTCGTCACTTATCATAAGCAGTACTCCACCACCACACTTTCCCTTCCTATCCTGCCGAAAAATGCTGTACCCAGCGACTTCTATTCCTGTTATTATATCCTCTTCTGTCAACCACGTCTCAGTGACCCCAATAATTTTTGGCCAGGCTGATGCTATCTGCGCCACCAATTCCTCTCCCTTATTCCGGATACTCCTGGCATTAATATATAGCATATAAATGCCATTGTTTCTATACCCAGCATTATCCCCTCTAGACTCCACTGGGCTCAGTGTTACCTGATGTCGTCCCCCTTCTCCCAAGTACCCATTCCCACAAGAGGCCACCCCTGCTACTATCCTCCCTGGGACACACTGACTTTTTCAGCATAGCAATCTCTCCAGATGCCTACGTCCTTCCTCATTCAAATGTAAGTGGTCTCTTGCATACAATTCCTCTCTGTCCTCAAACGCACTCCAAGCATCCACATATTCCAGTCCTCTCTTGTCACACATTCTAGCTATTATGTCATTCGATATTACCACTCTTCTGCTCAGTTCGTCATTATCATACCTAGGCAACACACACACTATCTTTCCTCTCTGTGTCTTCTTTCGTACCACCTCAAGCAAGAATCTCATATCTCTCGCTGCCCTATTTACACCACCACTCAAGTCATTTGTTCCCACAATCATCTCATCCACCCTTTCACCTCTCTTAACTGCCAAAGCCACCCTTTGTATCATTCCTCCTGGCAAACACTCTTCACGCATCGTATCTTGAACACCACGGATCATTGAGTCTCCATACATTATACCTCTTACCATTCCCTCTCTCCTATTGTTTCCATTTTCTCCTCTTCTTTCATTCCCATACCCCTCTCTCTCATTCCCTCTCTCCTACTGTTTCCATTCTCTCCTCTTCTAGCACTTCCATACCTCTCTCTCCTGTTTCCATTCTCTCCATTTCCATATCCAATTCCATTCTCTCCTCTTTTATCATTCACGAAAATTACTAAACACATTCAACATCTATCTCTAATCCAGAGTATTTTAGTAATTAGGTGTGACACCTTTTGACTACTCGTATATGGAAATATGACTTCTGCATTACTTCAACCTTGGTATCATTTCTGGGTCTGTTTCCCACTGAGACCTTAATAAAGGTCGAAACTGGTCTGGATAGTGGCTTTTCCCATAATGCATAATATTATACATGTCCATAAGGCAATTGATGTGAAGTCATTAGCCTCTATATATAAGTTGCCCAGTCGTGAAATGACTTCACTCGCAAACATTGTTTACTTACACTTGTATCAAGGATGAAACCAAGAATATAATTTTGTGGTATTTTTAATTTAAAGGACTGTTAATATAAGTATCAGTTGAAAAGAAGTGGAACTAGCAGAAGAATTAGAAAATTACTCTGCTGCCATAATTGGTGTTATGGAAACAAAGATGACAGAAACAGGTGACGTTATTCTAAATAACAGATTCAAGATAGGTAATGGTGATCATAAAGGAACAAATAACTGTGGTCTTAAATATCAAACACAAAGGCAGTCTTGATAGCAAGTACTATTTTATTTATTTATTTATTTAGCATATGATGATACAATGGTTTAAATGTAGCATTATACACTTCTGAAAGAAAGTGTACTTTGCATTATGGGATACTTAGATAATTAATGTCATCAGCCTCCATATGCAAGTAGCCTAGTTATGAAGATACCTCACACATAAATTTTGTTTGCTTACACTTGTTTAAAGTATTAAACATGAATATAATTTCTTGCAAGTTTAATTTAATTTCTAACCAAGTGGAAAAACTTTTTATACCTATCTCTGATGCAGCATATTTTAATAAGGGGAAACACCTTTTCACTACTTGTATATGGGAAATATATGATTTCTATATTAATTACTCATGGCATTTCAGGCAGTGATAATTACAAAACAATAATAAGACCTCTCCTAACCTATGACTCACCAGCATGGAGACGCACCTCTGCAAGAAATATCAAGATGCTACAAATAATTCAAAATAAATGCCTAAAGATAGCACTGAACACTTCCTGGTTTGTCAGGGAATAATCAGTTGCATTGCCAAAATATCAGAGAAATGATCTTTCCTACCACCGAAAAGTTTTTTACAACCAACTAATCCATCAAGCTGCTAACTACAGTCCCAAAGACTTCTCATAATATCATTTGTCCCCTAGAATAGATTTATATTCTAAGGGACACATGTGCAACCATTAAACATTCACAAGTTGTGGGCAACCTCCTTCTCTCACCTGCTAATACAAATGAAAGGATTAAGAGTCAAGGACTCAGTCCATCCACAAAGAAGTTAACAGTTAACCGTGGCATTTCCTCTGAGTCTTGCTTCCACTGATGAGACCTCAATAAAGGTCAAAACTGCTCAGTAGAGTGAACCTTCTTATAATTCACAGCTATATATACTTCTGAAAGGAAGCGTGTTTTACATTATGGTATACTAATGCTACTTTCTCGGAGAAGTGTGAGCTGTTGTCCTTGACATTTCCAAGGCTTTCAATCACGTTTGTCATCAAGGTTTGATTTGCAAACTGCCTTCTTTCAATCTACCTGCCACCTTCTGTGACTGGATAGCCAGCTTTTTCTCTGGTCATTCACTGCATGTTGTGGTGGACGGCACCCTCTCTTTGAACTTTGCCACCAGTGCAGGAGTACCTCACAGCTCCGTTTTTTCACCTATCATCTTTCTCTAATACATAAATGACCTAATCTCAATCACTGCAAATCCAATCCTTAGCTTTACCAATGAGAGAACTCTTTACTCATCCTATTCCTTTGACAAACCATGCAGTTCCCAGATATCCCTTACATCAAGATCATCTGCAACCAGTGCCTTAAACGCTGATCTCTATACCATCTGTCAATGCGGCAAGGATAACCTAGTCACCTTCAATGCTGCCAAAATGCAGTCCTGTCTTTTCTCTCACAAAAGGGATATCAGCTCACCTTTCTTCATCCTCAGTAATACATGCATCATCAGACAAGGATGAACTCTCTCCTTGGTCTGCTATTTTAACTCCACCCTCTCTTGGCACAAACACATCACATGAATAGGTTTCTCAGTTTCTAAAAAAACTAAGCGTTCTTTGCTTCTCAAAAAGCTATTTTACACTAACTAGCTACTAACTCTATAGAAATTCTAAATCTGTCCATCTTTAGAATGCTCTTCACACATTTGGGGTGGTCATCTAAAACCTCCTTAGAAATTCTCGATGCTATCTAGAGGAGAGCAATTCAGCTCATAGATGACCCTTCCCTCATAGACTCACTTCAACCTCTATCTCACAGATGCAATGTTTCAGCTCTGTGTCTCTTCTACCAGTACTTCCATGATCATTGCTCATTGTTAAAACAAGAGCAGCTACTGTCCAACATCCCTTTATAGCTGCAAACTCATTGAATCTCTTTCTCATTTATTCCATCTACCTCTGCCTTCTAGAACAACCTTCGTCATGATGTTTCCCAACGGTTTCAACCTACAGCTCTTTAAAAAGAATGTCAAAGGGTTTTTCTTTCTCAACCCTCATCTGCATCACGCACATGATGCTGATGTGCTATAGGTTCACACATACACATATAAAACTGATGTGAAGTTATCAGTCTCTATAAGTAGCCTAGTCATGAAGATACTTCATGTGCAAACTTTGTTTGCTTACACTTGGATAGAGGATTAATTTCTTGGCAGATTTAATTCAGTGCAGAGTAGGAAATAATATCAGACATATAGAAATGTGTTTGGAGAATTTGAAGAAAAGAGCAAAGCTAATAATAATAAGTATCTTCTGTTCAGGATATTGACTAGTCATCACTAATACAATATTCCAAATAAAGTTGTGCAGAAATTTACATGGATAGAAGACTCACAAAAAATTGATTATGTTTATGATCATTGATTATGTTATTATGGATAGAAATATCTTCATGCTGATTTAGGACAAGAAGTACAGGGAATTTGAAATAGGAAGTGATTTCCATTTGGTTTGAGAAGAACAAAAATGAATATCACATTGGAAGAAAAAATCAAATTGAAATTGAAATGAAATATCAAATTAAAAAAAAAGCACGATCAGTGAAAGTTTTAAAAAAGAATTATAGTTGAACAACTTTCAGACGTAAACTGTGTAGACTCATGTATACAAATATTATTGGAGAAAAAAATCTTTGGAGATTCACTGGCAGACTGAAATAAACAGTGGTTGATTTGGTCACAGAGAGGTATATGGTGAATCTGTCTGCAAGGATAACAACATCATTTTTCCATGCACTCAAGAAGGACTCAAGATGGTGGACTTAAGAAGCCTGAGGCAGTCATGTAAAACAAAGGGTGTTGAAAATCCTTAGCAAGTAAGTCAGTATGAGCTCTGAGAGAAATAAATAAGCAGAAGACGTAAGAAAACAGAGTTTTGTGTAAAGTTAGCCAAACAGAAGTATTGGAAAGATTTGGTAAGAACACACAAGATAAATATCAAAGGCAAAATGCTTTAGAGGCTTTTGAAAAAAAAAAAAAAAAAAAAAGCTTAGAAATGGAAAAAGGAAAGAGTGATAGAAAAAAGCCCTCAAAAACCTGAAATGTGGGTAGCTGGAGTAGATGATATTTGACCAGAAATGCTGAAGTATGGAGGTATAAAAGTTTTTATAGTGTCTGTGCTGTGTATTTCAGATGGTCAATTGAAGTAGACCTGTCTTAGTACCTATCTATATAAAAAAAAGGAAAGTTAATGTGAGAATTAAGAAAAATTTTCCTACTTTGCATTCCTGGTAAGATGTATACAGGCATATGGAGGCTAAGAAAAATTTTGAGAGAAACTTAGAGAAGCATAAGCTGGGTTCAGGTTAAGGATCTGTATTTAAGTTTTATTAAATAAAATACATTATACTTGATAAGAAATTATATTTTTGTTTAATTGTTTACCTAAGTTCAAGCAAACAAACTTTGCATATGAAGTATTTTCACTACTAGGTTACTGGTATATAGAGGCTGTTGACTTATCATCAGTTGCCTCATTACTATTATTATTATTATTATTATTAAGAGAGACCTCAAGGGAGTCAGAGACATTGAGGGAGGCCACATACTACATGCACCAGCTATCATACTTATTCTTGAATTCATTCACACTGCTTGTACTCACAACGTCTATTGCAATCCATTCCAATCATCACTCTATGAGAGGAAAAAATCTAGCCCCCCCCCCTTCAGCATTCATTCTCAGCTTCCAAGGATGCCTTCTTGTCCTTTCCCCACCTTGAAAAATTTCCATCAACTGAAATCTTGTATGACCCTTTCAGAAGTTTTTAAGTTTCAATCATATCACCCCTCTTTCTCCTGTTTGCTAGTGTCTGCAGCCTACAAATTCTCAGTCTGTCTTCATAATCATTATTCCATAATCCAGATATCATTTTTAACACTCTCCTTTGCGCTCTCTCCAATATATCAGAATCAACGAAACCAGGAGACCAGACCTGCACACAATAGTCAAAGTGAGGTCTTATCAACACCTTGTAAAGAGGCAAAATGACATCCTTATCTTTACATGTGAACATTCTTTCAGCATTGCAATCATCTTTTGAATTGTATTTGCGATCTTTGCTACATGGCCCTGAACTTCAACTTCCTATCTACTAACACTCCAAGATCCCTAGCCTCATCAGTTTCTTCAAGCATAATCCCACCAATATAATATGACACTGGATATCAAATCACACTGAAGTGAATACTTTACATTTACTGACATTCATTTTCCCATGCCCACAGTTCCCAGCCTATTCAAATCATTCTACAAGTACTGCATATCAGCAACATTCCTGATTATCCTACCTATCTTTGCATCAGCAAATAGCTAAATAGCTGTATGTTGCTTGTCAAATCCTTCCCAATATCATTAATGTATGGATTGAATAACAGTAGACCAAGCACTGATCCTTGTGGTACACCACTAGTTATTTTTTATTTTTATTATTAATCTTTGTACTGGTTATAGGCAGTACTACCCTTACATCACGTCCAGACTTGATATAGGCCTAAACCTTTACAAGTCTTTTACCCTATGCCTGTTCTAGTTATCATTATAGTCATTCTCTGGTGGCAACGCCATGCTGCCAGTGCACCCTGTAGGGCCCTCAAGGAAAGAAATTGTATATCCTTCTGCATAAGCCCAATATAATAACTATCTGTGCTCCATACGCCATGTAAGGAGATGGTGGCACTGGTAAACCTCGGAGTTTCCCCATACTCTTCCCGTATCTTACTAACTAGATCTTGGTTCTTTTTATAGTAGTTCACTTTATTATTATGGCTATAGGCTAGTGGGCACCCTGTTCCCACCACCTGGGCATCAACTACCCAAACACATCACCATCTCTTTTAATCACTAAGTCTGGCTTATGCAAACCTGTGGAGGTCCTATAATGTGGTTCCACCGCAGTCACCCAACCTTTGTTCTTAAAGCGGTTGTTCAGAATGGAGACCACAGCATTGTGCCTCTGCATGCGGACCCCATGGGTATGAAAGCAACACTGGGCTATATGAGACAATGTCTCACTGTAGTGGAAGCCAGCCCTACAGTTTGAGTTGTCACTACCCCATTGAGCTTGTGCGGACTCGAGTAGGCAGGGCATTGATCCTCGCCCTGATAAGGTCAATATACTCGAACCCAGGGAGGAGTCTGGTGCCATCCCTTACCCAATCATGCTGGGGAGGCACCAGATATGACTCTTTTAAAGGAGCACCATCTACAGGACAGTGCAACAGAGATGCCCACCTCTTGTGTTCTGCAGGTGCTGACTCAATTAAGATACCCTGATAATGGGACCAGCCTTTAGCCCACCTAAAGTCTTCTTGTATTAATAGGTTATAGAAAGTCTCTCTGCAGATAGGGGAAGAAGATAGTTCTAACTTCGCAATTCTTGGCAGCGTGGGATCAGCCATCTACGTGATGGAACCCAGAGTCCACCATCCTTCACCCTTGCGTGGAAATATGCAGTAGGGAAGAGTGGAGATACCGAGGTATCTCCACTCTTCCAGGATGGTCAAAGCATGCAACTGCCTCCCGTGCAGGGAAAACTCTATAATCTCGACCTTAAGCTTCTTCTCACGACCAGAGGGGACAAGAGCTAAAGAGCAGGGTTTCTCTATATTAATAGAAAGGCCTCGAATAGAAAAGAAGTCAACTGCTCAGTCAAGGAGTTCCTGCAAGACTATCTTAGTAGAGGCTACGAGAATAAGATCATCCGCAAAGGCCATAGCATTAAAGGAAGAAGCGCCTAGAGAGTAGCCTATATGGCTAGGAAGAGAGTGAAGAAACTCATCTATGATGCAGTTAAAGAAAAGGGGAGATAGAAGATCACCATGGCGAACACCCCGCACTGAGGGAATAGAAGTTGCACGGGACCCTGTAGTGATAGTGATGGAGCTACCCAAGTATATCTCTATAACATAGGAAAGAAAGGGTTCTGGACATTCAGCAGTAGATAGCGCTCGAAGGAGAACAGGAAGGAAGATGCTATCAAAGGCCTTTGGTCCAGCAACGCCATATATAGAGGTTTAAGGTGGCGTTGGGAATCAGAGAGAAGAGAAGAAAGAAGATATATATTCTCGGCACAGCCATCCGAAGGGACAAAAGCTCTCTGTCTATTATCATGCTGTGAAGTCATTTAACTAAGATTTTATGATAGAGTCTCACAGGGGAGATGGTAATAGGTCTAAAGTCTGATGCACTGCTTGAAGTTTCTTTCTTCGGAATCAAGATAGTTCTTGAAGCACGTAGGTATGGTAGTATTGTTTTACTGGAAAGGAGAATGTCCACTAAGTCTTGAAGAATCTTCAACGGAACCTTCCGAAGCCTAGATGCAGGAAAGCCATCAGGTCCGGAGGCAGAGAGATTGGATGGAAGAGCTGCTTTAATATCCTGGATGGAGACAGGCTGGTATATTTGAAAGATAGGAATGGACCTCGATATCATAGGTTGGTCATCATAATCAGAGAAGTGTGGAGGTGGAGCAGAAAAGACTGTACTCCAGAATTTAACAAAATCATCATGTAAGTCTGCTAGAGGTGGATGGGAAGCACCGTCAAGGATGGTTTTGGCACATTGCCCTCTATTCTTTTTATAGAGGGCCTGCATGGCTGCATAGGCCCTCTTCCTCTGCTTTCTATTTGACAAAGTTATTGTAGAATGAAATGTATACTGATGTTGACAAGGCATGAAGTGTTCAGAGAATTCAGCATGGAGGTAGTCATTCAGCTGATCTGTGATATCCATTCCCAGAAGGTGAGTCTGGATGAGAGAGTTTTAAGTATTTGATGGTTATATTCTGGAAGAGGAGGATCATCTAGAGATGATGTCAGTCTGAGAATCAAAGCCTCTTCTTCAACAGCAGGATGGTGGCTGGAAGATAGAGAGGCAGGGACAGGAGATACGAAGATATTACCTGTCCCTACTTGTGGCAGATGGGCTGCCAGTTCTTGAACTAAGGCTTTGTAACTGGCTTTCCATCTATGGCACTTGATGGCATCCGGGGATCTTAATGGAAACACCTTAAATAAAGCCTCATTGATTTTCTTTATCCCTTGAACCGTCAACTCGATCTCATGAACTGCGAAGATCTTTTCTTCTTCAGAAGTCCAACGTGCTTTGACTTGCTCTGTTCTTATTGCAGCGTTGGCTTCGGCTGGATGTTTCAAGGTGCAATGCATGCCAAGGCCGACTGCAGTGGAGAATGCATGATTGCAGACCTGACATACGAAGTGTCTGAGATTGGGAACTCCTTGTCTGCTGGAACAAGCATGATGAGAACTTGAAGAAATGGGTTGATGACAGTCCTTGCAGAGCTTTCTTTTCACCTTCTTCCTGAGGACGCCGCTGGGACGGGTGGCAGGATCACCTCCAAACAAGAAACAGACATCTGGATTCACACTTGATGAGTTTCCCGGCTCCGGCCTATAAGAGTCGGAGCCTTCATCTGATGAGTTACTGCACGCGAGGAAACTTAAAACTACCAGGGCTGCTAACCCTGGAAGGGAGGAATAGCTTAGCAGGCCAGTCAGTCACCCAAAGGTGTCCAGGAATCACCCCTAGGAGGCCACCCACTGCCGCACTTGCTTCGGATTGCGGACTCACATTCCCCTTATACTACTTTTTGATATCTGTCGGTCAGCCATCCCCTTATCCACGCTAATATTCTATAACCCACACCCATATTCTCCAATTTATGCAACAGTCTGCCATGCTATGTTCTGTCAAAAGCCTTAGCAAAATCTAATATATATATTATTATTATTATTATTATTATGGGCAGCTCCAAGCAGTCATTAGACTCATCGAGGGAGGCCCAACATCATGTCAAGAACAACTATTCAACATTCACACAGTATCTATCATACTTCACCGTGAACTCATCAACAGTCATGGCACCTACAACAGACTCTGGCAGCTTATTCCACTCATTTACCACTCTCCAAGTAAAAAAACCTAGCTCTAACACCCTTGCTAACCGCACTCTTACCAAGCTTCCATGGATGGCCCCTAGTCCTCCCACTACCAGTCCTATTCTCAAAAATATCTTCTGAATTAATCTTATAGAAACCCTTCAGTAATTTGAATGTCTCAATCATATCACCCCTTTTCTGCCTATCAACCAATTTCTGCACCCCACAAATCTTCAACCTGTTCTCATAAGGTTCATTTCATAGTTCTGCTATTATCTCGGTCACTCGTCTCTGAATCCTCTCCACCTCCTCCCCATCGAGAAGAAACCCTGGTGCCCATATCTTGGGCACAGTAGTCTAGATGGGGTCTTATCAAGGCTCGATACAGAGGAACAGTAACCTGTTTGTCTCTGCTCGTTAAAGTGTTTTTCAGCAACAAAGTGATGATGACAACCAAGATAGATATATCGGATCATTGGATTGTCCGACTTCTTCAGGCGTGGGAACATAGAAAGCAAATAAACACTATAAGAAACATCGTATCACTATAAAAATGACTATTATAAAATTCAGTTAGCTTTGAACTGTAGCTATAGTCTGTGTTGAAGTTCTATTGTAAGGCAGCTGTGTGCGTCTGATTTCACAAGTGTGCCAATATCAGATAGCAGAGCTAAAAGAGTCCGGTAGATTATAGCTAATGTATTATTTATGTGATGAGGGTCCATAACAATTTCCTTACTCGACTATGGGCTCTCCACCTCGTCATGGCATATATGAAGGTTTGAACTTGTTGTCCAGTTTATCTCATGTTTACAGCCTTCATCATTTGTGTTGACAGAAAACAGTACATGGCTTGACAGGGCAATTGCTCTAGTTCTTTTGTAGGCAATGTCCCTCTGGTGTTCTTCCAGACGTAGGAGGATGGATTTTTCAGTTTGGTCGTAGTATTGCTTCCCGCAGTCGCACGCGATTTTGTACGCTCCTGGGAATTGAAGTTGGTTGTGAGCTTGTTTGTATTTGCTTAAAATCAATCTTAGTTTAGGAAGAGTAGAGAAACAGGTTTTTATGTTGAACTTTCGTAGAATTCTTGTTAGTTTCGTGGAGAGCGAGCTGATATATGATAAGGAGATATAGCCTTTGGGGTTGTCTTGTGTTTCTGAGTTGTTTTATGGCAGCAGTATAGATGCTTATTAATTGTTTTCGACGAGTAGCCATTACTTGTGAAGGTTCTTTGTAGATGTTGTAGTTAATTTTTTAGCTCTTCACCATCTGACAGTATAGATCTGGCACGATGCGCTAGGGTTGAGATGATACCCACTTTCTGTGCAGGATAGTGATGTGAGGACGCATGCAGGTATCTATCTCTGTGTGTAGATTTTCTAAAGATTGAGATTTTAATAGAATCAGATGTCTTAGTAAGTCTTACTTCTAGAAGGGAAGGGAAAAGATCCATTTTCTTCAACCTCCATTGTTAATTTGATATCTTGGTGGAAGTTGTTTAAATGATTTAAAAAAGACTGAAGGTTATCGGTGCCATGTTCCCAGATAAGAAATATGTCATCTACAAATCTCAGCCAAATTTTTGGTTTAAGAGTAGCTGAGGAGATTGCCTTTTGTTCGAAATCTTCAAAAAAGATGTTAGCTAATATAGGAGACAGGGGGCTGCACATTGCCAATCCCTTATTTTGTTTGTAAACTTTTTTCTCGTATTGAAAGTAGCCATAGTGAATGCAGTGTGTTAGCAAGGAAAACATCTTTTTTGAAATCTTGTTCTTTAAAATATCGAGAACTTCTCGAGTTGGAACATTTGTAAAGAGAGCCACCATGTCAAAGCTCACCATGATATCTGAAGGCTGGAGTTTTAAATTTTGATTTTTGAGACGAAATCTGTTAATTTTTTTTATATATGAAGAAGAATTTCCTGTAAAACCTTTTAAAGATGAAGCCAGAAACTGAGATAAGATGTAGGTAGGGGAGTCAATACTATCTACAATTGGTCTCAGTGGGAAGTTTTCCTTGTGTATCTTTGGGAGACCATATAACCTTGGGATGAGTGGTTGTAAAGAGTGAGCGGCAAGGCGTATGTTTCGTGGAAGTTCTGTCGCTTTTTGTAAGAGGTTGTTTGTTTTGTTATGTATCTCCCTCGTTGGATCTCTCAATTTCCAAGTATGTATCTGACTCTAACGACGCCAAGATTTTTTCATGGTAATCTGTTTTATTTAGCACCACAGTTGCATTGCCCTTGTCAGCTTGTATGATAACGATGTCTTTGTTATTCTTAAGACTTTTTATGGCTAGCCTTTCGCCAAAGGAGATATTGTCAGATGGAGGTCTTGCATTGTTAATCGCAAGTATTGCATCCATGCGAAGTAAACTTAACAATGCAAGACCTCCATAAGATGTTAGTAGAGCTGTCCCAGGGGACTGTATGACTTGGGTTTTCATCATTAGGATCAGCCGAGAAAAGGATATGGCTTGATAAGGCACTGGCTCACTGTCTCTTGTAAGCAATGTCCCTCATGTGTTCCTCCATGCTTTATATATATATATATATATATATATATATATTTATATGTGCATACATATAAATATATATATTATTATTTTTTTAAATTCAGTTTCATTACTTTCTTTGCAGCATTGTATTATATGGTAGCAATGGGTTCCTTGCCCACTTGAAATAAAATACTTCTCATTAGATAACATAAAGAAAACAACAATCGGGAAATGCACGCACACAGAGGATGTTTAACCAATAGCCAGTCAACTCCTCTGGATGGTGTCCTACCTATACCTTGTTTACTTATATAAACAAGGTATTATATTTACGTATATAAACCACATATCAATTTCCAAAAACACTGAATGTGTTACATGTAATAAAAAAAAAAGTTTAATGAAATGATTTAACTGAGCTTTCATGCAGATGCCATGTTGAACGTATTGATAATGCAAAGTGAGGAAGAAAAAGCTAATTAATTAAAGAAAGTATGGCTATAATAATTATGGAAAGCTGAGGATGGATGCTGAAATTCAAATGTATTTTATTACAATATCAAATGGAAAGTATTTCCATGATTTTAGTTTGATATTTGGTGATTTTCCCATTTCAAAGCAATCTGTGGTGCTGTGAAATGAACAGCATAAAGACAAAAGAAAGAAAGAAGTCATAGGAGTACTAAGAATATTATAGATTCAGAAAACTGGGCAAAGATAAAATAAAAATGTAATGAAATTTCTCAGGGCAGTTAAACTGTGTGAAATGGATAGAGCAAAAAATAAATTCATTACACATGAAGAAGAAAACAGTTGAAAAAAAGGCATTGCAATAAATGATAAAATAAAAGAGCATAAACATTGGGAAAAACATATATGACAAATGCAATATATAAAACTACATGAAGATATATTAAATATAAACCAGAAAGTAAAAAACAGAGATATTGGAATGCCTGTATCCTTCAGATGTTGAAATAGCCTTGTGAGCTAATTTTTGAAAGAAAATATTTGGTGTAAAACCCAGCTTTATGTAGTCCAAAAAAGTTTAATTTTTAAATTAAAAATAAAATACATATTTTTCATACTAACAGTGTAACTGAATTTGCAGAACTTGAAAATCCATTCATTAATAATATTGAAGCTTAATTAAATATAACCATTTGGGAGTGACATTATCATCATTATTATTAATTCAGATATTGCAAGAAGTACGCTCTTGTATTCCTCATATCTTCATTAAATTCATTCATTATGAACTCTCTCTCTCTCTCTCTCTCTCTCTCTCTCTCACACACACACACACACACACACACACAATCTGCTATCTTACTTTTACCACAGATCTGGGGATCTTCTGCATTCTTCTCTTTTACCCCATAAAAATCTCTCTGTAGACTTAATTCTTCTCACCATATTACTTAATATTAAAATTTTACATTACACAGATATTACATACATCCATAGATGAAAATGTGCCAGTTATGAAGTTCATTTTTACACTAAACCACTGAAATCGAACATCTAAATATGATTAACTACTTATGTATTAGTATTTTTTATACATAAAGATGCACTCCAGTAGCTTAATGTACCCAATATCTTGAATTAATCTTATAAGGTGTATCTTTGCTACATTATCCTTCCCACAAACGTGACATTGATTTAAGCCAGCTGTAATACATTTTAGCATTTATTCATTTGTTAATGCAAACATAATATGTACTCTATGAACATGCTATCTTTGTACAGAGTTGCTATGCATAGAGGTCTTTTATCTAGTTAAAAAAAGAAGTAATACATTTACAAAAATCTTAACTCAAAATAATTTTTTGGGGGATTGTTATTCAGGGAAATAAGATCTTTATTTAAGAGGACTAAGTAAATCAAACTAACTCTCATTGTGTAATAACTTTGACATATATTATTTTGAAATAAAGCTTACTTTGACTTAACTAAGGGGTTTAACCTCTATCTTTCTTCCTCCCATTGTCATCTTTTATATGAATATATTTTTTGTTTGTTTGTTTGTTTTGAACCAACTTTGTAATTGAGTACTGTAGGAGAAATTAGTTATTTAATGGTGCTTATTACTTTTATAAATACAGCACTTTCTGAAAAATTTAGTGAGAGAGTTTGTCCTCAGAATACTCATCTGTGTATAAGAAAATCCTATTTAGCCTGAGATCATATATAATGTTGATTTGTAAGATTTTAATTTGTAAAAGTATTTTACAAATTAAAATGTGCATGCATCATTTATAACAAAACATTTTTAATTTTTATTTAATTAATTATATAATTAACTGAACAAGAACTTCAGCTATTTTAAAATTGTTCAGTTTTTAAAATTTGTAGAATTTTTTTTATGTTGAAAACAGATTTTTGAATTTCTGATTGCATTCATGATGGTTTTGATATTTATTTTAACATTTTAGTTTCTTTGGAGGACATATACATAAAAATTATTTCAGCCAGACTGTGAACAACATTCATGAAATGGAAATGAATCATATCTGGTGTTGAAACCTATATTGTTTTGTTACATAAACACCAATGTTTCTTAATGAGTTATCTCTTGCAACATTGTCTGTTAAGCATGCTTATTTAACTAATGATAATAATATTTAAAAAAAAATAATATTATTTTTATTATGGGCGACTCCAGGGAGTCCTTAGACTCATCATAATAGCATGACTTAATTTCATAATTTGCAGCAGAAATCAGTAAAATGCTTTGTCTCATTAATTATTTTAAGTACTTTGTTAATAAGTTTAACAGTAAATATAGAATCAGCTTAATATTCGACCCACACAGATAATCTTTTAAAATCCTTCTGGAATATCCATGTTATATTCAGCTGAACTTCAGAATAGTTGAGATCAACTGTGATCTCAACTATCTAAACCAGCGCTTCCCAAACTGTGGGCCGCGGCCCCCTTGGGGGCCGTAGGTTTTGTTGAGGGGGGCTGTGAAATAATGAAAACAAATTAAAAATGTTTTAAGACTAAGTAGATTTTTTTATTTTAAAAGAAACGTATTTAACTTTTATTATTTTTTTTGTTATTTTTTATATTTTAATGGAAAAATTCACACATTGGTGTTGGTTCACAAACTTTGCTTCCTGCATATTTAGGCGCTTAATGAATATTAGTAAATATTGCTTATTCGTATGTTTCATTTCAAAGCAGTGGTTAATTGTATTTACTTCGAATGCTCTCCAGGGAAGCTCCAAATCTTCCTGTCCCTTTCATCACGCATTCGTAATCAGGGACTGTTTATATTGACTTTATATACATATCAAAATATCAAAACGCGTTTTATATTATCACTGTCATCCCAGCTAGTTTTCTGTTACCAATAAAAGTTTCACATATACTTCACACATGAAAAAAAGTTTAAACAAGTTCATGTCTGGAGATAGTAACTTGTTTGCAGTGGTAAACAACACCCCTCCCTAACAGCCACTATACTGAAGAGGCAATAAAAACAAGTACTTTTATTATGCCAGTGAATAACTTATGAGGAGCCTGTGTAATATATTTCTCAACAAATAGTGCCATTAGAGACAACTGGGATAAAAACACACTAATTAATGAATCACATGTCCCCTCATACAGAAACTATGCTGTATAGACTGAAACAAAACCATATGTTGCATGGGCAAACACAGTATCTAACTAGAAACTATTGTTATTAATTAGATGTGAGTTCGATTTCTCAAGCAGCATTAAAATTCAACCGAACGTGTTAAAATTCGTAAAAGTTTTAAAACTAAGTAATATATATATATATATATATATATATATATATATATATATATATATATATATATATATAATGAATGTTATGGCAGTTTCACATATGGAATTCGGTTGAAGAGAGTTAGCATTTCAACTCAATTGTCAGCTATGCTTTTATCTTTCGGTTGCGCGATCTTTTGTTAATATCGCACCAATCATATGCACGTTTTAATAACCTGTCTGTTTCGCGTTAGGCTTAATTACCGTAAAGGTAGAAAAGTCACAAAAGAGAAAAATGTTCCTGGTCCGGGGATTCCCTTATTCAGGTAATATTCACTAATTTCATGTTATCAGTCTGTGGTGTGCCAGTATCGGTAAGTGGTGATATTATTTGATCTATTCTACGTTAAAAATTTTAACCCTGAGATGGATAAGTGGCTGATAAAAAAAATAAATAAAAAAATTCCCACGAACAATCAGAAGAAGCAGAAACAGACTAAAAAAAAAGGACAGTATTTCATATTTTACCAGAACAGCCCGCATCGTCTTCAGAACCAAACGGTAAGAGGCAAAAAATGTAATATATGCATTTGATTTTTATAATATTCGCAATGTATGTTTTGTATTGAATATAAATACAATAAATATTATAATAATATATCTCTCTGTTACGATTTTGTTTCGAGGGGGACCGTGAAATATTTTAATTTTTGCAAAGGGGGCCCTGACATCCAAAAGTTTGGGAAGCACTGATCTAAACTACACCTTACACAATTCAGCATTGTATTTCAGTAGATGGAGGAAGTGAAGGATGTTGGTGGATAAAGCATTGAAGTTCAAAGGACTTATTGTAAAACTGGTAAAAACAGCACAAAGAAATGTCACTATACTCAGAAGAACATTGACAAGCATTCCCTTGCACAGTGGAATGAACATTTTTAATTCCACTGTGCAAGGCTTTTATTCCATGCACAGATTTGGTCATCTGTTGGTGAGAAGCACGCTCTAGAAAAGGTTCAGAGGCGGATATCAAAAGAAGTATTGGGTTTGTGTAATATTGATCATGACGACAGGTTTAGTGAATGTAATTAGCAGTCTGGTAAATAGGTGGAGGAGGGTGTGATATGATTGAGACAAATTGTTAAGAGGAACTTACCAGATAGATATCCAGGATATTTTTCGAAGGGTTGAAGGAGTGGAAAGGAATAGTAACAAGGTGTGAGGCACCATTTTTGCATGGAGAGTGGTAGGCGAGTGGAATACTTTGCCGAATGAGGTGATAAGCGTACAAATATTATATCAATAAGGTGACGTATGATAGACATCTCTGTTAGATTGCTGTTGCCTCCCTCAATGATTTTTGACTCCATGAGGACTTTTTATAATAATATTAATAATAATGTCATCTAACTTTGTTTAAATACTTCAAATATCAAATTCCTGCATATTACAATTTATTTTTTATAACTGGATAGGATAGCAAACAAAATAGATTTTAAAAATTAACCTCCCGGATAGCAAACAAAATAGATTTTAAAAATTAACCTCCCGAGTATGTTTCTTGTGCATACCCTAGTAAAAAAAAAAAAAAAAAGCATATGCCTTAACATTGATGTCAACACTTAACACTGAACTTAACACTTAACCTCGCTTAACGCGATTAATTAATCCATCGATTAATGCGCGCTAAGCGAATACAATAAACAATAGGAATAATTATAATTCACCAATCAGTTGGCGTAAATTGGGAAAAAAATACAGTATAAGCTATATTAGAGGATAAAAATCAATTGCTTTAATTTTTATTTATTATCTAAACATTTGAGTGAGCTACCTTTTTACAAAAAAATTAAAGTAAACATATTTGAATCATGCTCGCCTTTTTCATCTTGTCATGCAATTTGCTGGCGATCGCTTTATCAAGATTTCGACTTCGAAGCTTCGTTCCATATCAGAATCAGCATCAAACAAAATTTCCTTAGCATTCTCAATGTGATTGAAAACTAGCTCAAGTTTTTTTGTAGTTAGCTTCTAAGTCGTAATATTCTCTTCTTGTTCGCACTCCTTAACTTCTTCTTCATACGTACGCTGTTTTGCTATTTGAAGGAGATCATTCTCGCTTAACTGCTCTCTCGTAAATGGGAATCGAGCAAGTTTCTCACATCTTCATTATCCAGTTCATTAAATCCAAATTTTCCAGTTGTGTTAATTTCTTCAATAATGTTAGATGTTGAATTTTGCGCACGATAAACTAACATAGGCTTGAGTTTAAAGTCGCCTTCTGCATTGCCTCCTAATAAAAGCGTAAGACAATCTTTAGATACTCTGTATCCTAGTTGAGATGCTTAGAGATGCTTCAGTTTTAGCTAGGAAAGTTTTTGTTAGCATACGTATCTAAAAGATACCAGTTTCGTCGACGTTGAATATTTTTATTTTTTTTCCCTCCTACTGCAGTAGAAATTATATTTTTGATTTCAAACTTGAACAAAGAAATGCTCGATCGTGAAATACCTTCGTGACAGGCTACTTTGTATATAGTTAGTAGTGACTTATCAGGTTAATCTGTATCAGTCTGTGGAAAAGCCGTTATGTATGGCACACTCTCTTCTTGGGACCCTTCGTAGCATGAGTTAACCTAGGTCGGTTTCGATCACCATCAAAGTATCATCAGTGTAAACTTTAACCCGTTTAGGTACTGATAGCTGTCTTGAGCAAAAAAAGCTAGCTGTTAGTACCATCGTGGTTGATATATTCACCATTTCGAAGTTTGTGTATAGTTTTGTCCTCTTTATTTTTGCCGCAAGGTGTCTTCACGACTAGGATATCTCTGTATAGAGAGCAGTTGACTTCACATGAAGTTGCTCTGTATATCCCATAATTCAAATCACATCCGTTCATGTATACTCCTGAGAAGGAAGTTTATATAAATGAACATTTTTAATATAATAAAATCGAGGTCTGTTAAAATCTTTGAATGTCTTTCACCCTGCACGCCAAGATGATCCCGTCATCTCTTCTTCAACAAACAGCCGGGTACTTGAATCCGAGTTCACGAACTAAACTCAGCAATGGCTAAGTGGTAATATATGCAGTACAATAATAATGCTAACTGTTCGTGTAGAACACTTAATTCAGTAATCAGCAATTATAATACTTTATCAAAATCTTGACCTGCTTCCTCTCGCTGCAGACAGAAGTACCATGACGCCTTATATCACAATATCCCATTAGCTGTCAGCGGGAGTTTGAGCTCCTAAACTCGATAATATTACTTTTCTTGTCCTGCCAAGTGTCATCTCAATCTAGGAGGTTGACTATTATGGATCTTCAATTATTTTTCTATTGGATTGCTATCTAGTTTTCAAGCCCAGTCAGTCCTCTACATTTTTGAACCATGAATGTTGCTGTCTTCATTTCTTTCGGTTGTCTTCAATTCTTCCCTCAAATAGATCATTTTAAAGACTTTCATGCCTTCATAATATGATCTATATATGATATTTTATTTTTTTGCATGTTTTTTTTTATTAGTTCTAATTTAGTACCCATCATCTCCAGAACTTCATTTCTCTTCTGAATCCATAAGATCTTCAGTGGTCTTCTGTATGTCCACATCTCACAAGCATCAGTTTTTCTACCATCTTCCTTATTTATTGTCCATTTTCCTGCTCCATAGAGAAAAAGTATACCGAATAAAGCATTCATGTATTCTTAATCCAGTTTGTTTTTCTTATTTCGTTTAATATTAGTATCTTTTTCATTTTGCTAAAGATTGATTTTGCTTTTTGTATTCTTCCAATTTCTCTCTCTTTTGCATTTTCCATCCGCCATAATCAAGTGTCCTAAATAAGTGTAACATTTAATTTCTCTAATTTGGTTTTCTGCTGAATTTTTAACTTTGGGACATATTTTTCTCTGCTTACTATCATAACTTTTTTTTTTAAATTTAATGTAAGGCCATATTTTTTACTCTGTATTTATTTGCTCTGTCTTCTGCAAGTCTTCCTCTTTTTCAGCAATCAACACAATATCATCTACATGACAAAGATTGTTTATATTTCTTTCTCTTATTTCTATTCCCTCCAGTTTTCCCGTACTCTCAAAATTTTCTTCGCTGTAGAGGAGAAAACACACATCCCTACTTAACACTTTTTTGTATTTGGAAAGTTTCTGACAATACATTTTTGGTTTCTATGTTTGCAGTTTGGTTCCAGTATATTTAGAATATCCGTCTTATATTATTCCCGTCTATTATTATTTTCCTTATTAATGTTTCTATTAATTTTTTATGGTAAACACTTTCAAATACTTTATTGTAATTTCCAAGTTTCTTTCTAGTATTGTTTTGATATTGAAGATGTCCCCTCTTGTTTGTTTCTGATTAATCCACTCTGGACAGGGGAAACGAGACATTGGAAGACCTAGAATATAGTCCTTAGGATGCTGAAACAGGCTTTTAGCCGATATCTTGAAAGAAGTATGAATACCATATTGAGTTCATTTCCTGCTTTCATCTCTGAAAAGTTCTGAAATATATTAAATCTATCTTTTCTTATTTGTTTCAAATAACATTTTTGTCATCGTTGGTCTTGATTGAAAAGTTGAGGATTATTCACTTTCTTAAGAGTTCGTCCTTTTATTTATTTATTTATTTATTTTGGTGTACTTTTCGAGTTTGTTCTTTTACTTGTAGTATTCTATTTCTTTGCATTTATTATTAAGCCATGTTTATTTGGCCTCTGTGTATGCTTTTCTGATTATATTTAAAGGTTTATATTCTGGTTTTTTTTTTGCTTTCCTTGTACTGAACACATTTAATATACTTTCATTCATTCATGGTTTTCTTCTAATCTTGTCTTCTTGCTGATACAGTCATAGGCAGCGTTTTTAATAGTCTCCTTAAAAATTTTCCATTCTTATTCTATTTTCAGTTTGTTATCAGTTTCCATTTCATGTTGTAAATAACTCTTTAATGTGTTCAAAATAATCTTTAATTTTTGTTGCGTACTTATTTTTAACTGAGTCATTCTCAGATAATAACAAAACCAGATAAGGTTCTTTATTTCTGCTCTTAGTGTTTTTTTAATCTTACTTTTAATTTTGAAACATCTGGAATGTGGTCTCAGTCTATGTCTACATCCGGGTACGTTTTTATCACAATACAATTTCGAAATTTTTTTTTTGATCATTATATAATCAATCTAGTTTCAAGTTTTACCATTTGGGTTTTTACAGGTAGTCGTCTTTTTGGTTGTTGAAAGAAGCTATTTGCTATTATCAGATCATTTTTCTCACCAAAATTAAATAACCTTTCAGCTCTGTCATTCATGTCAGGAAGCCCAGAGTTTTCAATTACTGGCGACACTCCTCTTCCTGTTAAAATGATCATTGATTCCGTAATTTTTTTATAAGTTTTATTTTTGATTTATTTAATATAAATTTTATTTCTGTCTTAAGAGATCATTGCCATAATCAACATATCCGAAATCCTTTATTGTAAGGTGGAAGAAACAAAAAACGCACCCAAGGAGTTCATTGAAAGTCTGTTATTCTTTTGATCAAAACGTGTTTCTGAAAAGACTGATAAAACACTCATTTCAGACGTGTTAAAATATCGGGTTCTGAGGAATTTTCTTGGCCTTTACCACAACTTATCTCGTTATTTTATGATATTTGAAGAGAATCCTTGTTGTTATTATTGTTATTTTGTTTAATATAAATTCACGAAAGGATGTGTGAACAGTAATGTATTAATACTGTGGATGGACTAAGGATCCGGAGACCGAACCTTAGAGAATGAGTAACTTTTCAAGCTTATAGTTAGAAGGATTTCGTGTCGGGCGAAATAATTAATTTTCCCCCTCCTCTTCCCTCACTACTTAGAGCTGTTCCCATGTGTTCATGTCCACAATGGAATTCGGTCTCACAGCCATTTCACTTGGCTGGAGAGCGGAGATGCTATTTATTTGGCGCATCTTGAACAGTTATTGTATTATTAACGCTAAAATCTCTACAACTCACCAGTATAACTAATGGAAATACGATTGTTGCGGTCACGGCCACGCCAACCCGAGGGTGCAAGGGGTGCACCGCACCCGTGCTGCAACATTGATAGGACGGCATTTTATGTGGCTAATATCTAATTTGGACTATACAATGCAGTATTAGGGGCGACCGATAAAAGTTTGCACCCGAGCTGCAAATACCCTTGGCGTGCCCCCGGTTGCAGTAACAGCTGTATCTGAAGTTGTGCAATAACTTCAGATACAGCTGAAGTTATTACAAATTAAGTGACGAAATACTCAGGAAGCAAAATTTGTGAGCCAACACCAATGTGTGATTTTTTCCATTAAAATATCAAAAATAACAAAAAAGAAATAATAAATAATAAAAATTAAATACGTTTCTTTTAAGATTTAAAACATTTTAGATTTCCTTTCATTATTTCACGTCCCCCTCAAAAAAACTAACGGTCGCCCAAGAGCCCACAGTTTGGGAAGCGCTGACTTAGATTATATCACGACCATGGAATGTTAAATAGTCATGGCTGTAACTCTTACTCAAGATAGTAGATATTGCAGATAGTAACTGACAACTTATTGCAAGAATCATTAGTCAAAACCCGACTCAACATAACTTCAATTGTAGGTTGCATGTCATTAACTGTCACTTTTGTTCATCACGACGCAACTTGCAGAGTTTGAAGCGTCAAATCCGAATAATCTGGTAAAGTCTCAAATCTAATTTTAAGTGCGAAATGCTATTCGAAGCATCCAGTTCATAAAAAAATAGCCAGTTTACCCCCCCCCCCCATCGTTCAAATTCATTTTGGCTAAATATTGAATATAGTGGTTTCGTACGTTGCTTATGCGCCGCTAGGAATTACTAAGAATTTAGTAACTTGTAAAATGCAAGAATTTTTTAAACTTTAGTTCAAAATAAATTTTAACTTAAATTAAAATTCATTTTAATTTTGTTAGCGATTCGGGTTGGTGAGAAGGCTATAATCCCTGTATCATTATATTCAACGATTAAAGTGAAATGGCTTTATCAAAATTTGCTTTAACTTTTGAGAATTTTTTGAATATTCGGGTTTTTAACGATTATTTTGCCTAGTCAACACTCCAGGTTCGTTACATTTAGCGAACCCACGTGTGGCGGTTCTGTCAAAATTTATTTAAGAAATTTCAAATAATTTAAATTTTTATTATCGTAAAAGAACCACACACTTCCGAATCGTTACAGGGGCGCTTAGATAGACATTCCATGCGGACGGCAAATACTCTAGCGCCGGCTCTGCCTGCTGTGATTTCTATGCCGATATTATATTAAATTAAAGAAAATGTAATGTGTAAAATGCGATGAACAGTAAGCGTACAATTTATAGTCGTCTTATAAGTTATAAGGCGAGTATAACACAAATAATAAACATTTTTAAAAGAAATTTTGAGCAGCGCCATGTACAAGACGACTACCAGTCGTCTTGTACGCCGGTATATCGACAAATAAGTTTTATTCATTCTTACATGCGACTTCCCCCCCCCCCCCTTCCTCCAGTGGATATCAGTGTATTGTAATATAAGTTAGTTTTATTATTATTATTTTTAACATCAGGTTTTCGGGACTACTGTAGCCATTTTCAGGTTTTCGAGACTTGTCCTTTCTATGTCATAATTAAATTAACAGAAAGTATTCATTTTAGATTTGACTTCAGTAATTATGAATAATATCAACGTTGAAATTTTCAAATCATGAAAATCAGTAAAGTATTTACGTTCTGATCGTATTCCACAATTTTTAGGTGCGTTTCACAAAATGTGAACGAGCTTGGATTCGTTTTGTCTATCTGTCTGCATCTGTACCATACCGTGCTGATATTAAAAATTTGATATTCAGGATTTTTACCAATTTTTTTTTTCCCCGAACCTTCTCGGTTCTGGGAGTAACCAAGCCATTTTTAATGATAACGGTTTGCAAAATAATTCGAAATTACACGAAATACAGTAATTATGTTACAGAGCAACTATAATACATGAGTTAAATCAGTTTTAGGTTTAGTAATTCTGGCCGTGCGTTATGATATCACTATATAAAAATGTTATTGCAAAAGCACTGGTTTTTTTTTTTTTTTTTATTGTCACAGATTATTTCCAATAATTAGTTGAAAATTTTTATGATTTTTAAAAGGTCTTAGGCAATAAGTTACGAATCTGGAAAAAAAAAATCTCTAAGAAAATATTTTAATTTCGCTTTGACATGTACCTCGAAAGAGAATTCCAAAGTCCACATAACATTTTAATCAGCAGTGTAATATTGGATTCACTTTTCTGTCTAACTGTGTTTTCTATCTAATTGTGTATTCTGATCCTATTCAAAAATTGAAAATTATTAATTTATTATTAGCTAGCACCTGCGTGGACCTCTTGGTTATACATGGGATGTCACTATTCATACCCCTATGCAAGCCACCCCAGTTTCGCCTATTTAATGCGTCTCTCCACTATTAATTGCGTTTGTTCTTTCTCCAACAGATGCCGCCAGTTTTCTTATTTCCTGTAATTTCGTGTTATCAGTCACGCTTTGTTACTGATGTGCACAATCCCAAACTTCATTTTAATACAAATGTGACTAATTTTTATTGTGGTATTACAAAATTTCATATGTAAACCCATAGCAACCGAATAGTTTGGCATCTCGCTGATAGATGGCAGTACTTGCTACTTCAAAAGTGGATGTGTTTGCTTTTAAATTTGATACTTTTTTTATTGGTTTAAGCAAGGGGTCGCCAAACTTCTTTGATTATCGACCCCCTCTATTTTACTATTACGTAATTATAATAGGACAAGCAAAAAAGAGGCTTATGTCAGTTTTTAGATTGTTTATTTTATAGTTACAGTGTTTATTGTATGTATAATATAGTATATATTATTATATTACTTTTACTACTACTACTATTTCTATCACCTGTAATATCACTGGTATTACTACCAGCCCTGCTGAACTCTTCAACATAGAGAAGTTTAGCTCCTGAATGGATAACAATTGAATTATAATATGTATGTTGATGAATTTTAGAACATTAATGCTCACTTGTATGTCGATGTGCAAAAATGAGACTAGGATCAACAATTGACATTTATGTCTTTAGGGGTGAAGCAAGATGCTTTTCATATTCCCTGCTATCAGTTGTGGTTACAGTGAGGGTAAAATTTATGAGCAGTTTGCTCGCCCTGAATGGGTATGGAGATTATGCATCGCTATAGGAGGCTAATATAGCTTTTGGTCTTCTGTATTTGAATATGTCCGTTGCCTCGTATGCTGCAGCTTGCTGAACCAAATCGTTGGGGTGTGTGGACGTCTTTAGGAAAAACTTGGATGCTAAGGATTGTAGAAAAGAGAAAATATAGGGAATATTTATATCTCTATGAAGTTGATTGTTTCTAACATACCACAGGGCGTTCAGAATCATTCTCAAGCACTTGTTCTGCACTCGTATCTTGATAAAGTTAGTATTAGAGGTGTGGCTCCAGGCTGGAGAGGCATAGGTGATTATAGGATGAATCGTCATCTGGTATAGCTGCAATTTTTTTGATTCTGTTGCTGAGCTTGCTATTTCTGTTAATTAGCGGATAGATCTGAGCTATGGCTTTAGCTGCCTTTGCGCACGTAGACTCGATGTGTTGGTTGAACGATAGCTTTTTGTTGAGAATTACACCCAAGTAATTTGTTTCTGTCTGCCAGGGAATTTTAGTATTGAATAGTAACACATCTCCTGCAGGAGACATTGGCCTTTTTGAGAAAAGACCGGCTGAGCTTTTCTGGGGGGTTGACTTATAATCTCCATTTGGAGAACCAACCCTCCAGCTTTAGAAGGTTTTCTCGAAGCTTTCTGATAATGAAATGGGGTCTGAGAGATCTGGTTAGTATTGCTATATCGTCCTCATCTTCTTCTTTGAGTGCCATCTCCTATCGGAGGTCGACGGCCACCTTGGCAAATTTTGAGCGATTATCAGCTATTCTGAGCAGTCTCTCAGAGTTCATACCAGTCCACTGTCTGATATCTGCCAGTCAAGATTTTCTTCGTCTTCCTTGTCCTCTTCTTCCATTTATCTTCCCTTTTATAATCAATTGAAGTATCTTATATTTTTCATTACGAAGTAGGTGACCAAGATATGCAGTTTTCCTTCTTTTTATGGTATCTAAAAGTTCACGTGATTTCCCCATTTGTTTCAGTACTTCCTGATTGGACGTTTTTGCTGTCCATGGGATTTTTAACATTCGTCTGTATAACCACATCTCAAAGGCTTCAAGCCTTTTTATTGATGTTGTCTTCAAGGTCCAAGTTTCTGCACCGTACAGCAGTACAGACCATACATAGCATTTAACCATGCATGCTCTAAGTTTAAACTGCGGTTACACAGTGTTGATTTCATCAAGAGAAAATTTTTTCTTGCCATTTCAATTCTAACTTTTATTTCCATTTCTGGATTGCAATCTTCATTTAACCAGCATCCGAGATATTTAAACTTTGCCACTCTTTCTCTTTGTTTCCTATTTAAAGAAAGTGCTAAATTAAGAATTGGTTTCTTACTTATGACCATAAATTTAGTTTTGGTGATATTTATTTTTAATCCCATTTTTTCACTCTCTGCATTTATTAGTTCCAAAAGATTTTGAAGATCCTGAATATTGTCAGCCAGAAGAGATGTATCATCGGCATATCGGATGTTACTGATAATTTCACCATTTACACTAATCCCTTCCTTTCTTCCTTCCAAGACTTTTTGAAATATGGCTTCTGAGTAGATGTTAAAAAGAAGAGGTGACAGTACACATCCTTGCCTTACTCCTCGTTTGATGTTAATGGAGTCTGTAATAATGTCATCAACTTGAACAGATGCCTTTTGGTTCCAATATAAGTTTTCAATGATCCTGATGTCTTTACCATCTAATACAATTCTTTTTAATAGTGCAATCATTTTAGCATGTTGGACTTTGTCAAATGCTTTCTCGAAGTCGATGAAGCAAATGAATATTACCTTGTTTTGGTCAATACATTTTTGAAATAAGATCTGAGAACAGAAAAGGGCCTCTCTTGTTCCCAAGCCGTTTCTAAAGTCGAATTGGGTATCACTGATGGTGTCTTCACATTTTGAGAACGTGACTCATTAGGCTGATCATTCTATAGTCATTACAAGTTTTTGCATTTACTTTTTTAGGTAGCATGATGAAGGTCGACTGTAACCAGTCTTGAGGGATTATGCCTGTATCATAGATCTTATTAAATAGCTTTACTAATATGTTAATGTTGTCACCTTCTAATAACTTTACTATTTCTGCCGGTATTCTATCTGGTCCTAGGGCTTTACCATTTTTAGCTGAGTTCAATGCACATTCTACCTCTGATTTTAGAATGCATGGACCTTCCATATGTTCATAAGTATTTTCTGGGTTCTGTCTGTCATCAGTAAAGAGTTCTTCTATATATTTCACCCATTCTTGTATTTTGTCATCCTTTTTGGATATAATTTTTCCCTTTTTGTTTCAAAGGATACAGAATTGTTTTTTTCTTATATATACCTGAGGTCTCTTTCATCTTTTTGTGTAGATTAAAATTGTCATGTTTTTCCTGTAGAATTTCTATTTCTTTACATTTTTCATTCATCCAGATTTCTTTTGCTTTTTTTATCTTGTGTTTAATAATTTTCTGAACCTCTGTATATTTTGTTGGATTATGATTTTTATATGATCTGCATTGATCCATGAGAGAAAGAATTTCATCAGTCATCCAATCTTTCTTTTTTACTGTTCTATTAGGACATAAGGTATTGGTACATTTCTCTATGAAGACAGATTTCAATTTGTCCCACGATTCATCAACCCTCATGATGTTATCATTCTTGATAAGTGCTAGCTCTTCCTCATAGAGGGCCAAAATGGAAGACATCGGATTGTGTGGGATGTCTGACATGTATACAGAAAACAGCAATGGAGCCAGTAGAGATCCCTGCAGCACTCCAGCAAAGATATGGCCCTGGGATGATGTAGAACTTGATTTTGACTTGTAGTGATCTATTCTGAAGATATGAATGGATTAGATGAACCATTTTTAGTGAGGTACTGGATGAGATAAGTTTGTACAGGAGTCCAAAATGCCAGATTTTGTCAAATGCTTTGGATAAGTCTAGGAAAACGGCTCCTGTGCACTGGCGCCAGTTGTAGCTGGTGGTGATGCATTCAACAATTCTGTGGATTTGCTGAGTTGTACTATGGTGTTGCCGAAAACCAAACTGTTCTTTAGGGAGGATGTTTAGGTCATTTACTGAGGTTTGGAGTCATGAGAGGATGACCTTCTCTGCAACTTTACCCAGATTGGAGATGAGACTGATTGGACGATAATTTTGTGGTAGGTGTGAGTCCTTGTCGGGCTTATGTATAGGGATTACATCAGCCAGTTTCCAGGTGGAAGGAAAATAGTGAAATCTTAAAATTGCATTTATTATACTGGTCAGGTGCACTACAGCTTTTCGAGGCAGCAGCTTGATCACCCTGTTTGAGATGCCGTCTGGTCCAGGAGCTTTATTGTTCTTAAGTTTTTTAATAATATCATATAATTCAGCAGGTGGTGCAGGTGCAATATGGTCAGCACTGGTATTTGGGAGATTTAATGCATGCCTGACCTGTCTGTGGATTTTGTATAAGTGATTAAAATCTAAGTTATAAGTAGGTTTGCACTGCTTCTCTAGATTCTTTAGTATGGCTTCTGCCTTATCTGCATCTGTGTGGACTAGGCCCTGGTTTGAAATTATGGGGAGGAGGGATCTGTTTTTATTTTTGATGTTTCTCAGTAATCCCCCAGATAGATGATCAGTAGGTGAGATAGAGACTAACTTTTTATCTCAAACTTGGTTTCTATGAGTTTTAAGTGCATCTCTTACTGCTCCATTCAATCTATTAAGCACTGTTTTGTCCCGAGGAGTGCGAGTGTTAAGAAATCTCTTCCTAGCTCTGTTCTTCTCGCTGATCAGGTCCATATTATCCTCAGGCAAACGACCAAGCCTGGGAACAGGTTTGTGGAAAGTTTCAACCATTATAGCAGACTTAATCTGTTGGATGAGGCTAGTCACTGCAAATTCCACATCTTCTGGTGTGTATATGTGAGGGCAGTTCCAATTTGATCCCTAAGTGCTTTAGACAATCTCTCCCACGATATGCCTGAATGAGAGGGAGAAGACAGGCATTCTTGTTCTCCCAATTGCAGTAGAATTGGGTTGTGATCCGATGATGGCTCGTTTAGTGATTTAAGACTGTACTGTAGTTTAATGTCTTGCAGGATAGCTATATATAGGATGTCAGCAGTGCCAAACGTACTGAGATGAGTTGGTTCGGTAGGTCCAGCCACAACAGCATAATTTGATCCTGTGTAGCTGGAAAGGATGCGATTTTTATTGGTAGATTTACTGTTCCAAGCAGGATGTTTTGCATTGACGTCTCCAGCGATGACGACCGGTCCTTTTACTCCAAGGATGGCATCCAGATCTGAGGTCAATAATGTGTTTAATGGAGGGCTGTTGTAAGCAGGAAAAATTTTAAGGTTTCCAATTTAGTTTGTGAGGACATTAATTCCTGTCATTTCGAGGTTGGTGGTTGTAAGGTTGGTTATTGAATGATGGTTGATATAGTTTTTGATAAGGGTGGCTGTACCTCCACCTCTATACCCAAGTCTGTAGTTTCTGTAAATCTGATACCCTTTTATTTTTAGGGTGTCAGCAGGCCTCAGGTGAGTTTCATTGATTAGAAATATATCTGGATTGTATCTATTATTGAATTCCTGGATTTCTAAAACTTTATTTTTGATACCGTTGGCATTCCAAGCGAATCTGGGGCGATTTTTTTCCTATGCATCAGAGAGTGCAGATAATATGGATTGAGTTTGTTGTAAGAATCTTTTTGTAATACTTAGTGATGGATTTGAGTTGCTGAAATCCTGTAGCATGTTTGCAAGAGAAGACGTAATAATAGCTGATAGATTTGAATGTGGATTAGTCAAGTTCTGGATTTGTACTATCTGTTTGGAGCGGGCCATATCAGCATATGTTCTCGCTTGATGTTGAAGATTCATTTTCTTAAGGGGCTCAGTTAATGATGGGCGAGCACCTGCTGTCATGTTCTCACTCTTGGAGGACTGAGGAGCCTGAGCTTCAGCAACTCTCGCACTAGATGACGAGGTAGATTGATTATTTGAATCTTTCCATCTGTTTTTGGGATGGTATACACCCTCTATAATTAGCAGGGTGAGGACCCCCACAATTAGCGCACTTAGCTGAGGTAGATTTTGGCTTGTCGCAGGTGTTTGTGGGGTGATTCTCACCACATTTTAGGCAACTGAACTGAGCTTTGCATAGCTTCTGGGCATGGCCAAATTTTTGGCATTTGTGGCACTGCCCAGAAGATGCTTTCTTTCTCAATGGTTCTCGGGTGATTTTGAGTCCACAGATTGATTTTAGATTGTATATGTCTTTGTAAATATTATGAATTTCTACTAAGACTAAAGGCATAGATGTCTTACTTGATCTAAACATTCTAGTGACCTTTATGGGAGGTAGATCCTATAAGTTGAGGTCAGTAACTATATCATCCATGTCAATATCCTCGGAGACTCCTTATAGGACCACTTTCAGATTTTTTTCGGAGGCAAGTGAAAATATGTGATATTGTGTTCGTCTTGCATCCCGCTCCTTTGTAAGATTTCTGTAATCAGCCACCATGGCGGGCTGAATTTTTATGCCCTCGTCTACATTTTTAGCAGATCCATAACTTATTTGTAAGTTAGCCATGATGGTTCTTAGTGTTGTACATCTTTGCTTTTCCCTTAGGATAATTGGTGGCACCTTTTCATTGGGGGAGGCAGAGGGATCTGAAATGGGAACATCCTCGTCCATACCAACATCATTTATTGGCTTAGCAGCAAGAGTATTTCTCTTCTTACGAGCATGGATCTCATCTTGATCAGAAGGATTAGAGGTGGAGACAACTAGATTGAGTTTTTCCTCCATTTGAGGAGAGTCTTCATTTTCCTCAACGTCGACTTTAGGTGAAGAATATAGGTTTAAGTAGCCGGGCCAATCCCATTCAAATTTCTTGAGAAGCTTTTTAATAAAAGTGAGTGCTAGCCGTTTATCGAGTGACTCGATAATGATGTCAGGGTCGATCATACTAGTAGGCCATGTCAGCTTGAACTTCTTTTGGAGTTTATTAACAAGCACAAGAGCCAGCTCTTTATCGAGCAAATCAGTGATTACATCTAGATCAGGCACGCTCATATCGATTTATTTGCGTATGAGTGCTATTAGAAACCCCACAGGTCTAAAGACCTGCCAGCAGAAATTTTATAGAATATCAAATCAAAGTCTTAACTTGATATTTCACAAAATGAAGAACACTTACATCTATATATCATACAGAAATCCAAAAATCACGATGCTGCATCCCTGGATCAACATGCACGGTTCTTATTTACTTACTTACACGTATTCAGTCTCGCTCCCACCGCGCCGGCCTGGCAGGAACCACTAAAATCCATTTATTGGTAAATACGTCATTTTGGCCTACTTGATTAGCCTCTGTAACTATTTTCATGACTTTGCTCCATCGTACAGGTCCTATTTAATGTCATTCCCTTGATTCACTCTTAATTGCGTTGTCATTCAGGATGGAGGTAATCCAAGTTAACCGAATTAAATATTTCCCGTACAATGATGTCTTGCATTTTTCTATCAGCCTCTGAGCCCGAATCGACCCCTAACAATGTTATATCGACCACTGGTTTCAACACTTTGTATTCATTTTCTATTCCATTCCTTTCTTTTCTTTCACCATGCAAGTTACATTTTGAAAATATTAATTTTAAGAATATTGGCAGCAGCGAGAGAGAGGTTTTGTATTTCATATTTTTATTTAATCAATAATTTCGATTAAATTATATAACAGTTAATGAGTTGCTCTCTCTCTTATTCAGTTTTACAAATATTTGCTTCATCAGAATATCCGATGAAGCAAATCCCGTCTATGTTACTTTTTGGTTATTTGACTAGATAGCATTGTTTAAATATATTCCAGTAATATGATTTCAATATCATATTCGAATAATAGACAAGGAAGAATACGAGTCTTCTTAATTGTTTTGTTTTTTTGTTAACTTTCTTTCAAAACGAAAGCATAATAATCATATAAAACATTTTAAAGTACTCTTATTTTGTACTTCAGTCGGCATTGCTCATCTCTCTATCTCTCTTTCTTTCTCTCTTTGTATTTACAGTCATACCCTGACTTACGCTACCCTGACTTACACAAATCCGGAGTTATGCGGTTTCTTATATGTACGTATTCCCGTCTCGCTTCACGCCTCACCACTAGTCGTATCTTTCAGATGCTGGCCGCATTTGCCAGTGTCGCACATGCTGTGAACAAGCACTGATGTGTTTCGCGCAGTCTCCATTCATACATGATTTTTATAGTCTACAAACCTTGCAATTGTTTATTATTATGTTCTTGATAAAAATTTTATCACATAAAAAATAATAATGTCATCCAAAAGAAGCAAGTCCGATTCTTCTACAGCTAGCAAGAAAAGAAAAACATTGACTTTGGAAACAAAACTCCACATTATTAAGGATTTTGAAGGCAGAATGAAAATTTGTGAGCTAGCAAAGAAGTTCGATCTACAGGAATCCACAGTAAGAACAATCATAAAAGAAAAGTTTACAGATTTTGGAGGACATAGATTCTAATGAGGAACGAATTGTAGCCACAAGGCAAGGAATTAAAAAATCATTAGCTTGCAATGAAGAAATTTTACGTGACAAGAAAAAGACATTATGCTGTCAGACGAATCTATTAGATTTTATGAAAACATTGACATCGAAATAACTTTCTTTTTTTTATGTATGAAAAACTACAATTATGATTATATTTCTTAAAAAATATAGGTGTTTTTGTAAACCTTTGGTCCCAATTGTATGTTTGTATATATATATAAATTACATGCAAAATTATACCCCGAGTTACGCAAATTCGACTTGCACGCTTTTTGTTGGTCCCACCTACCGCGTAACTTTGGGGTTTTACTGTAAGTATTTATATGTTTATTTTAAAATAAAACTGCTCTTTCCTACTTGTTTTTGAAGTACATATTTTGGCTTGTCTGTTGCAATTATGAAATGAATTGTAAGCCCTCTATGAAATATTAAATTAATTTATTTGCATTAACAGCAATACAAATAAATTCATTTAATATTTCAATAGATAGAAAAACATTAGATGACCTCTACCATGGAGTTCTCGGATTCCATGGAGGAGGCCAGTAGTAGTAGTGATAGTAATTTATCCTAATGGAGATAAATATCTTGAAGACAAAGACGTTGCATATTGCAATTCAGAAATGCCATCAGGGTTAATTTGAAAGGTGGCACATTTTTAAAATGAGTGATTACTAAGTAATCAGCTATATTAAGGTATATTCTTTTTTATATATAAATTATTAATTTTTATATGTTAACTTTTCATTTTTATAATTCAGTTATTGGAACTACATTTTATTTGATGAGAACATCACAAAATACATGAACATTTTTGTATACCTTGAAAATTTTTGCATCTGTATATAGGGAAATTGAGCCAGATGCTTTCAAAAAGGTAGGAGTGGAGCTTCCATTTAGAAATGACTTTTTTTTTTTTTATGTCAATCTCACCCACAAAAGGCTGTTAGCCTAGTACATTAATATTAATACTATTTGTGTGCTGAGGGTTAGGTACTCTGAAAAATTGCTTATAGACCAAAAACATCACACTTTTTGCCATTTCAAGCTTTCAGTAAGCAGTCTGGTGGTGGTGTGGACAATGAAATTTATCTATGACCTAAAGATATTCACAAAAATTTCACGTCCATTTCAGTGCAGTGTCCTGAAAAAGAAAGATGACAAGTGGGCTACCATCAGGTTCTAATAATAAATTTAGTTTAATCCTTTATCCAAGTGTAAGCAAACAAAGTTTGCACCTGAAGTATCTTCAGGACTGAGGCAACTTGTGGTAAAAGTGGACTAAGTTCTAATCACTCCTTGTCTTAGTATCTCCCATAATGCAAAGCACATCTCCTTGCAGACATGTATAATGCTATGCATTAAGGGAAGGGCCACTACCCAGACTGGTTTTGACTTTTATTGAGGTCTCATTAGTGGGAGCCAGACCCAGAGGTGGCGATACTAAGGTGAAAACAATGGAGAAGTCATATTTACCTATACGAGTTGCCAAAAGGTGTCTCACCTTATTATTAAATTACTCTGGATTTAGAGAAAGATGTTGAAAGTTTTTTCCCACTTGGTGAGATTATAATAAATTTAGTTTAATCTTTTATCCAAATATAAGCAAACAAAGTTTGTGCCTGAGGTATCTTCAGGACTGAGGCAACTCGTGGTAAAGGTGGACCAAACTGTTATCACTCCTTGTCTTGGTATCTCCCATAATGCATCCCTTAATGCATAGCATTATACATGTCCACAAGGAGATGTGCTTTGCATTATGGGAGATATTAAGACAAGGAGTGATGAGAACTTGGTCCACCTTTACCACGAGTTGCCTCAGTCGTGAAGATACTTGAGGTGCAAACTTTGTTTGCTTACACTTGGATAAAGAATTAAACTAAATTTATTATAGTCTAACCAAGTGGAAAAAAACTTTCACCATCAGGTTCTGTTCTGGGACAATTGTTGTTAAAGTTACATATCGGTGATATATTTCACCTGAATATTTTCCTTAAAATATTCAATTGTGTTAATGATGCTACATTAAGAAGAGCAATGTCAGGAAGTTCTGATGTTGTTGCATGAAGATTTGAATTGGCTGGTGATTTAGGCTGGAGAATAGGAATGCTACTTGATTGTTGTGGCAAAGTGTAAAATTATGGACTTGACCAGAGAAGATGGAATGAGGTTTATTATATTGGGTTACCCAGAAAATTGCTACTATAATGTGATGAACCCTAACAAGTACAGATAAGGAGGTGATAGTTCCACTGTATAGGACACTAATCAGGCCTCATTTGGATTTCTGTGTGCAGATTTGGTCATCTGGCTGTATTGGTGATAAGGAAATATAGGAAAGACTGCAGAGGCAAATAACTAAGGGTGTCTTAGGGACTCGGAAATGTTGAGTACAAGCAGGAGGAAGTGTGGTCTGTGCACAGCTTGATAGATAAGGAGACATGATATGATTGAAATATAAGTTGGTGAGTGGAATCTGTCAGATAGATACAGGGATACATCCCTGTACATAGGTAATGTGAGTATGGGAAACGATTTTGTGTGGCAGTTGGTGGATGAGTAGCAAAAAAAAAAAAAATAATAATAATAATAATAAATAAATAAAATAGAAAAAATAAAATAAAAATACAGGCAATCCTCCTAGAACATGGTACTTCTACAATACTGTTTTGCTCCATCACAGTTAGAGAATTGTAGCAAACCTCACATAACATGGTATTTTAGGAAAAATACTGCTATTGTGTTGGATGTAATTTTCAACATCTCATTTTTGTGAATCTCCACTGTTGGCTTACTAACTGTTAATGCAAAAAAAGAGGGGGGGGGGAATTCCCTTAGCATCTTTGAGAACATTAAAAATTGTGACTTAAGGTTTTTGTAGAATTTTATTAGTTTTTATTTGATCATTTATGTTTTTTTATCTGAGTGTTATTACTAAACTTGTCCTTAAGAACCATATTGGAATAATTTCTGTGTTTTAAATTTCTTAAATTTCAACCATAAAGAAAAATGAACAGAAAATTAGAACTGCTGTTGCTGCAGAATCTTCCATTTCTACAAATATTACAGCCACGAGCACCAATAATGTAAATAAAATAGTGTAAATATAAATGTGTTACTGGTATATTGGAAAACAACTGTAAATAAAATCTTAGGCAATTGCTGATTTATTTTAAGAATTGTTTTAAATTATCAGCTCTTAGTATTTTTAATAAAAAAAATTTAGTTTTTCATAGTTATGAAAATAAAATGGCATATTTTTGTTAGCCTGTGGAACACATCTCCTGCATTTTTTTTTTTTGTTGTTTTTAGTCCCGTATAACACAGCACACTGCATAAAATTTTATAGCAAACTAGCTGATGTTATACAAGTTTTTTTTTTTTTTCACATCATCATCATCATCAAATTCCTGCCATGTACCCTCAAGGGGTGTACAGGATATGACAGTACTACATGAAAAAATTACATCATTACTAACTTCCTATCTACAATTTTCCTCCAAATCAGTCTGTTACTTGTCAAGACTCCAACATTATCAGATCTTATATTCTATCGTCTAAGGCACTTTGTACCGTATCAATCCACCTATATCTTGGTCTTCCTCTGGGTCGTTTTCCTGCCAACCTGGCAGAGAACACTTGTTTTGCTAATCTTTCCTCTCCCATTCTATTTAAGTGACCATACCACCTGAGATTAGCTCTGCTAATGCATTCCTGGATGCTGACAATGTCAAGTTCTATTTTTTTCACTTGGTCATAAAATAAATTACGGTTGATAAGGAACTATATATTTTTGTTTTTATTCTTTATGGGATACTGAAGCAAGTGATGTGAAGTCAACACCATCCATAGATAAATAGTTTAGTTGTGAGGACTAGACTACTTATCTACAAGTGACAAGTGTTTGCTTTCACTTGGCTTTACCTTCTGAATAAGTAAAAAAAAAAAAAAAAAAAAAAAAACACTTGCTAAAATCTGTCTCTAATCCACAGTATTTTAATATAGTGATACATTGTTTTTCTATTTATGTATGGAGAATGATTTCTGCATTGATTTAGCATAGGCTTGCATGAATAAATAAGACCTCAGTAAAGGTTGGTACTGGTCTGGTAGTGAACCATTGCCGTAATCTATAACAATATACATGTCTGAAATGCAGTAGTGTGTTGTGGGATACTGAGGCACTTGACATGAAGATAACATCGGCTGGGTTCAGGTTCTTGCTTTTATAAACAAGAATATTATTTTGAAATATAATTTACTTTCTGACTAAATGAAAAAAGCATGCTACAGAAGTGAATAATAATAAAATCACTGAACAGATCTGTTGTTAATTATACCTTTTTATTAATTTCCATGGTTCTGTTTTCTTGACATATTGCTGGGTTAGATATTTTAGATTGTTTTAAATTTTCTTGCAAACTTTGAGAACTGACATTAAACATTTGCAATCATTAACATGCATACACCAGACTGAACAATGCAGAATTGGAATGAACAACATGCTGGTTGCAATTTGAAGAGTTTCCATTAATCAGTCAGTAGGCATTTCACTTACTGTATCATGTTACAGAGTGATTCATATAGAACAACCCAAAGTTTTCATTCTAAATTTCAAAAGAATGAATTGATAAAAGAGTTCCAGAAGACTTTACTTAATGGCTCAGCATGAAGTGCTTTAAGATGAATCTCTGCTGTCACTATTTCTGGTCTATAACAGAATTTTGGGTTCAGTTCCATATGAATCGCCCTGTAATTTGGAACAAAAATCAAACATTTGCCAGTTTCATTATAAGAAGATTTCGTTTTCTGAAGATTAGTTAAACAAATTGTGTATGCTCTAAAATTGAAAAAAATCAGTTCAAGTGTGGTTATGTGAAAGTGTATGTAAAGGAGTCATATTTCCCCATGCACTGTAAACTCCTTGTAGATGGAAGAGGAGGAGCTGATGAAGATTATGCTATTATGTTACTTTTTTATTTTTAACAGAGTGAACTCTTCAAAATGGCATGCTGTGTCCTTTAGAATACTTCTGTAAAATAAAAGTGGCAGACACCAGTTACAGCAAGTCAAATTTTAATCCTAATGATCCTGGCAATAAGTGTAGTCACTGACTTACAGTATACATGGTTTAAGAGTTTTGTTAATTGAGAACTTGGATACTAGTTGAGATGTTACTATCATAATTAATAGATAGTACACATTATTTGATTGTCTCCGAATGATTGGAGACGATCATAAAAACAGTTGGTGTGTTTTTATATATATACACCAAAACAATAAATTACTAACTGGCTAATATTTCACTTTGTTTTTAAACCACCATCTCAGAACATAAACTAAATGTCATTGGTTTGAGTTATGATATACAAGCAATGATAAGTATAGGAAAAAAAAGAAAACATTTCAAATTGTACTGGACAAAAGACCTCTAACATTGATTTGATACATGTTGGGTTAGAGTTGATTTTGAAATGACTCCCTTCCAAAATTTAGATAAATGTACTCATACTTGAAGTTGGGAGAGTGTTTCATTGATGTTGCTAACCTGAAAATAGTCTGACTTGTAGCAACTTCAGTATATCACATTTTTTGATATGTAATCTTGTTTTTGATATTTAATTTAGACCATGCATGTCTAAAGCATGGCCTGCCAGTCCTGACATGTTGCAGTGATAATAGTAGATGCTATCATCACCACCACTATAATACATGGGCACTAGTGTTAGAGCCCTTTTGCTTTTGATCATAATTCTAGGCAACATGATTCATTATTACAACAGTTGAATCTGGTATCTATAATCAGTTTGATTTTATATAATGTGTAATCACCTATTAAATTTGTTGTCTTTATACATCTTACTTTTTGGTTCTGGCTAGATAGATTTTATTGAAATTCAGTATTCAGATTGCTTATATGCTAATGCAGTGTTTCCCAAATTTTTCCTATGACTGAACACTTCACAAATTTCGAAATTTTAAAGGAACACTTTGGTTAGAGTCGAGTATCATCGGTCTCGTATTTAATGTAAAGCTAAGTGCACACTATTGCCGAAGCAGGCTGTATCGCATCACAAAAATGTGATGGTGCACACTACAGGTATGCCAGGCCACAGTGCATTGCATTGACCTTGCTTATGACTGCTCATCCTAGAATAGATATCTCTGTACTTCACTTGCGCTCGGAGGTGTCGACAACCGTGGGAGGCTGTCAGCCAGCAGCTGAGTCAAGGCCAGCTTGTGCTAGCCTTATTAGCACAATCCACATGCACAGTGAGGAGCACCTTATTTTCAAACATGTTTGAACTTGTCGCAGCATTTAAAACAATTCCCAGGCTCATATTAGATTTGATAAATTTTCATGAGAACTTATTCACTTTTCGCAGAACACAGTTTGGGAAACTCTGTGCTAATGAGTCATCTCAATTTTAATTCAATCTAATTAACTATTTGCAGGTGTCAAAATTTGTTGAAATGGATGTAATTAATAAAATTATGGCATTTACATTGTTTGCACATATCTCATCTTGGTTTCAGTTGGTTTCGAAATGTTTACACTGGCAAAATGATTCAAAATGACATTGATGATACAGCTCTGACCTGATGAAATTTAGTATTTGAAATCTTTTCCAGTCAAGTTTGGTTTCACTTGGACCACTTTATATGTTAAAATTATGCAAAACAAATTACTTGTGATGTCTGAATCGTACATGGTTCTTAGTTCATTTATTGCATTTTTTAAGACTTGGTTCAGTAGGTTTGAAGCTAGAATAAATGGGTGTTGACAGGAGCTGATTTTGTTTATACAATTTCAGAAGAAAGTGGAAGAATAAGAATTATTAGTTTAGCAGCACATTTCCTGTGAAAATAGCCTTCAGAGAAGAGGAGTAAGTCAGAAACAATGTACGAAAATGTTATCAGAGTGAATCTGTGAGGGAGTGGAACTGGTGATGGACTGGATTGCCATTTTTCAGATAGCATCAAGCATTTTTAGGGAAGTTTTTCATACTCTGCCCCAAATTTTTGAGCTTTGTCCCAAAGTTGGACAGATTTGGGATTTAAATACTTTTAATGATTGCAGAGGTAAGAAGCAATGTCTGGAGTAGAAAAAGGCTTAAAGTTGATCTCTAGAAAAGGCATCCAGTTTCTTATGAGCTGAGGAGGTTATGAATGTTATATGCAATCTTGTGTGGAGATCAGTGTGTTGAGATACAAAATAAGACAGAAATGAACTTATATATATATCATTGAAGTTCATTTATCCTTGTATCACAGAAGAATGGCAAGGAAATGGAAATTTAAGCCTGGTAATTGTGAAAGAACTTGGAATGTTATTACATTTCATTTATTTATTTATTTCATTTCATTAAAGTTAATTACTGTGGTTATTGTGTAATTTATTATTTATGGGTTAAATATAATCTTGTTTACATCCCAGATGAATATATAAGATTCAAAAGATGAATGATATAAAGTTTAATTCAGAACACAGGTTTCCTTTCTTTTAGGCTTACACGGTGATCAGAATACATTTTTGAAAATTATAGAGACAACTACCATGTTTGAGTAAAACTTTAGTTTAATATAAACCAAAATCAACACTCGATGTTTTGATCTTTACATCAAGATCATCTTCTGGAGCATATACACTATATACAGAGAAACAAGCTGCACTACAATCTGCATGGTTTGCTAAAGTTACTGACTAACCGTTACAACAATTATTGACCTGACCTCTGTGAAAAAAGTATAAAGAACACACAACAATTTATAAACAAAATTAGAAACATAACACTCAGCAAAGATGATCTGTTAGTCAGTTTTGACGTTTCTGCCCTTTTCATAAATGTCCCAATCAATGACACAATTCTTCTCCTACAGAACAAATTTCTGCCCGACATTACGTCCCTCTTTGTCCACGTACTACACTCCGGTTACTTCGTGTAGCAAAATAAATTTTACCTACAAAAAGACGGTACGACCATAGGCTCACCCTTACCCCCCCCCCATTGCTAACTTTTAAATGGAAGCCTCTGAGCAAAGTGCTCTTGATTCCTTCACTCTAAAACCTACAGTGTGACTTAGATACGTTGATGATGTTTTCGTTATCTGGCCACACGGGTGACAAACATTAGACACATTCCTTAGCCACCTGAACAAACAACATTAACGCATTCAATTTACTATCGAAATTGAAAATCAGAACTCACTCCTGTTCCTGGATACACTGGTCATACATCTTCCTTCAGGCAATCTATCCTTCACAGTCTACCGCAAACCGACACATACTAGCCAATACACACATACTAAATCATACCACCACCCATCACAAAAATATAGAGTTATTAACACCCTTAAAAACAGAGCTACAACAATTTGCTCTAATCAGCAAGCTCTTAAACAAGAATTAAAAATTATTAGCAACACATTTTTAAATAATGGCTACAACAAAAATGCTATTAATAAAATCCTTCATTAAACTTCATCAAAAAAGAATTTAGATTACAGTAAAACCATAGCCATCCCATACATTCAAGGGCTATCAGAAAAAATCAACCGAATCCTACACCATTATAATCTCAGTGCCACCTTTAAACCACCTACAAAATTAAAAAACTATTCAACTCCTCTAAGGATCCTCTCCTCCCATTGGCAGCACATCCTGGAGTTGACTGCATCTACTGCACCTGTAACTTACCTTATATTGGTGAAACTGGACGTACAATCCCTATAAGGAAAAAAGAACACAAAAGACACATTAAATATAACAATTTTGGTAAAGCAGGCCTCTCATACCACGCTCTCAAGACCTTACACCAAATTGATTGGAAAAGTACCCGTTCTCTACACCATACAAATTCTGGTATGAAAGAAAATTTAAAGAAGCCTGTGAAATTCTGATTAACCACCCTAATATCAACAATAATGGCAGCATGAAAATTCCAAGAATCTGGATGGCACATATTCACCCTACTTAATACTTAGTACCCAGCATACTTTAGGACCTTAAGCAACCTTCAGCTAGTATTGGAAACCATTCCATATCAATTGATTGAAATTTTTATGTATAATTATGTTTTTAATATATATATATATATAAACATGTTGCTCTCCAGCCTAATGTACATTTGTAACCAGTAGATAATAATAACAGGACTCTAGTGTTGATGTAGCCAAGGTGTTTTTTTTTTTTTTTTTTCACACCAGAGGTCAGGCCAATAATTGTTGTAACGGTTGGTCAGTAACTTTAGCAAACCATGTAGATTGTAGTGCATCTTGTTTCTCTGTATATAGTGTATATGCTCTAGAAGATGATCTTCATATAAAGATCAAAACGTCGAGTGTTGATTTTGGTTTATATTAAACTAAAGTTTTACTCAAACATGGTAGTTATCTCCATAATTTTTCAAAATTTTCTGACCACATTTATAGGGATATCATCAGGAACAGAAGACTTGTTGGCACACAAGCTATCCAGTATACTTCTGATTTCTTTCTGATGTTAGAAAGGGGGCATGAAGTAAGCAGTTCTTGGCATTTGGAGTAATTTACTGCAGTCACCTTTGCATAAGTTAGGAGAAAAAAAATATACTCTGCAGTCTTATGTTTCAGTGATGTTACCGATTGGTATTCTGCATTTTTATCTTGGGTTTGTGATATGCTGAAATATTTTCTTTGACTGCCATAGAAAACTTGGTAGAGAACTCATGACTTAGATGGAGATTGAGGATTTGAGTGGAATGAGAAGGCCTTCATTTTAATTGGAATTATTTCTGTAATTCAGTCACAACAGGTATTTGCATGAGAATGGAAACAGTAATCACATCATGGAAATGAGGAACAGTCTACTCATTTGACATCAATATAAATGCCAGAGAACATAAGATGGACTGACTAGGTGAAGAACATTCTGTAGCAAAAGAAACTTAAACATGGTTATCATAGTTATGGAGAACTGATAGTTTAGTATATTTGGAGGTAGAACTTGTTTAAGAAAATATTTTGGCAGGTTAGTGAGGATTATTCTAGTGGTTAATTGGACATTTTGTGTTAGGCTTTTGTAATAACAAATTTCTCCACATCCTGGACAACTTGATCATTGGTATCGGGGAGCCAGTTTGAGTTGTGAACATTGAAGTTCCCAGTGTTGATTTTGCTGTATAATATTTAGCCTGCAGAAAATCAAGCATTACTGATAGATAATCAGTGTTGTCAGGGTGATTATCTAAATTTCAAGGATAAAGACAGGTGGAGAAATCAGAAAATGAATGCTCTAAAAATTTTGCATGGAAATTTTGTGCCTGAGCAGATTAAAAAGAGAATATTCTCTAATATATATAGTGTCAGATCTGACAAATACACATACCACCCTTATTTCCAAAGTAGTAGCTTGAATTTCCATTAAAAATAATAAGTTGAGTTTGGATGACTAAACAGTGATTCACATTGTTTATGTTTAAATGAAAACCATGAATATTGGTGAGTTGGTTGTAGAAATGTTATATATATATATATATATATATATATATATATATATATGTATATGTACATTTTTCTGGTCTGCAGTGTTACTGTATTTTTTCATAGCATCTTTGAGGCTGTTGATATCAGTTAATTTTAGAACAGGGATTGTAGTATGAACATGACCCTCGTTAAGATGATCCCATATAGGAAGTATCTAGTCTCCTGTTTCTAGATGGCTTTCAGACTGTACCCTCCCTCCCCTTCCACACTGCTTTATTATTCAGACTCTCTCTTTAGGCATGATCTGGCAAAGAGAAACTGGAAGATTCCTTGCTAATTGGGAAGACTCTTATTCAGTCCTATGAGTTATTTAGTTGCTGGCCTGCAGAATTGCCTTGCTCCTCTATCCTCAAATAGAGGTGCAATAGTAACCTAGTTAGTGTGTTAGGCATACTGATGAATCATGGAATTTGCAAATGTGAAAAAAAAAAGAAACAAAAACCAAATATCACAATTGTTATGTCAAGCCCCAGTAAGCAAGGTACTTGTGCTTTCCTGGATGATCAAGTCTTCTTTCATGGGTCTGGTTGTTAGGTAATCAGTGATATTGTTGTTTAAGAATACATGATATAAATTGTACCATTTTGTGATTATCTCAGTAATTTCTATACTTGGTTACTTATTTCTAATTTGGAATATTTTAAAATTAAATTTGTAAAACATTTCCATCTTAATTGCATTTTTTTTTTTTGTTTATTTACAAGTGTCTACAAATTATGCAAATCCGATTTGACATACATGCACACACAAAAACCCTCCACCTTTATATTATGCATATTTTTCAGTTTGTTTTTTTAAATTATAGAAAAATTTTCACAGAACCCAGATGACAAAGATCGTCATCTTGGTTCTGCCAAAATTATTTAAATGTTCCTCATAGCTATCGAAATTCATTTATTTTCATAGCTATTGTTTGAAATAAAACTCACTATATGTATTTAGTATTGCCACTTCTCCTGAATTAGGCTCTAATTCTCTTCTAATGTGTTACCATCATCATAGAACATTGTTGCTTGGGAGAACTAAACTGAATTTCCTCCAAAAGACCTAAATCCTCTGCAGTTTTCTAATCTGCAGGTATATTACTTTTTTTTTTTTTTTTAATTTGATGTGGAAAATTTCATTTGAGTGTTTAATTTGAATCAAGTGAAATATATCTCTGGTTAAAATATATCTCTTTTTTTAGATTATTATTGCTGCTGTAGAAAACATTGACTTCTGTTTTGTTCTTATGTTAATTAATAGTTTATGCATTAATGAGAAATGCTGAAAAGCACAATAAATCCCAGCATTTATTTTTTAGCCTTTATTTTTTTTTAAAGTAATTGTTTCTTGTGTTAAGATTTTTCCATGCTTTAATCTTTTATCATATTGATTTATTTGATTGTTTCAGATGAACATAGCACCAAACAAAAGAAGGAAGTTACCTTTAGAAATGATTCTGGAGGATTGTCCACTGTTCAGCTTAATGCCGTCCATGGTTCAAAGGATGGAGAAAGTGATGTAAGGTCTTAGCATATCAATCATAATTTATAATTGAAATATGTATATTTGTAATTGAAACACAGTTATAAAATGCAGACCTGTATTATTATATTATGAAACTTACATAGAGTCCAAGAACTTTTTGCCTGGAGGGCACCCTAATGTACAAAACGCTATCTATGATACTTAATTCTACAGAATACACAATCTTCTGCCATCCACAGCATGCCGTTTGCCATCCACTTATACACTACATCATTCACTAATTTGCCATTTATACACTACACAATCTTTTGAGTAATATATTGGTTTCACTGTTTGAGTTCAACTCCTTGAAATTGCCATCGTCTCCATTGTTTATTCACAAAATTCAGGCATCACATAGCCAGTTCTTAAGTTACCAAATTAAAAGAAAAATCTTAAATTATAGTATTTAAAATTAAAATCTTATTAGTTTTATCTGATTAATGCTATTCAATTCAAATAAGTTTTTACCATTGTTTTCAACAATGTGGGATCTCCCTCTCCATTGATATGTCTTATGACCAAGATGATGCAAACAGCATCCTGCATTTTAATGAAATTTATGAAACGAATAGAAATGGAAACCATATGCATGCATGTTCAGAAGATAAATAGATCCATTGATCATAAGTTCTTTAAATTATTTATGAAAATAAATTTTTTATAAAATGAACAAGAAATTATTTTTTATGATGTTTTTCACACAATATTTTGTCAAATTTTAAGAGCTTAACATCAGTGTGGTAACGAGACATTTTTGCATCTGAGGTGAAATGCTAATTACATGCTTGTCCAATCAGATTTTTAATTTTTATGCAGAGTCTATCATCAAAAACAGAATTGATTAAATGTTCATATGTAAAATAACAAAACTAAAAAAGCACCTTTTTCACTTTATTTTTATTTTTTTGTTGTTATTGTTGTGTTCTGTCTGCAGTAGTGTTTCATGTATTTCTTTATTATGTGAATTATTAATATCTAATGAATGGAATGAAATAATTTATTTCAATTAATAGATTAGTGGGAAAATTCAGAAGCATTTGGTGATAATAGAAAACTGATAGATGAATTTAATAGAATGGATAGAATGAGATAAAATGAATCTTTAGTGCAAGAATGTTTTGTAAAAATACAAGAGGTTACCTTTGATATGCTATATCAGCATGTAGGTAGCAGGGGATGTAGAGATTTCATATTTTTGATTGGTGAGCGGGAAGAGTGCTGTGAATGAGTAATCAGTAGAGTGGTTAGGACTCCATGGTGATGCCTTAATAATACATAAATGTTGTTGGCCTGACTGTAGAAAGTAGACTAGTAACTTAGTCAATGAGGCTTCTCTCATTTCTTGTATCTTCTCTCCATGTGAATTCGTGCACATCTTTATATTGGAACATGATGTTAGTAATGATTAGTTCATGTCCTGAACAGAAATCCAGCTTATATACTATTATTATTAATTTTGCTCTTTTCTCCAAATTTTTCCTAAACATTTTTATATGGTAATAAGTTTCTCTTCTTCTGTTCAGATCCTGAACAAGAACCAGCTTTTCCTTTTTCTTTGTTTCAACTGCTTTCTCTAGTGACTTGGAAAAATTCTTCCACTTCTTCCTTAGTTGAACCTTCTATGGGATTATAGGCACAAAAAAGTCTCATTGTTCATTTCCCATTATGATTGCCTGCATCACTCTACTTGATATTGTCTGCCATTCAAGAAGATTGAATAGTATTGCCTTCCTTTCCTGATTATTTTTGTCTGAATATAACATGTTCTATTTGTTATTTAGAAGAATCTCTTCTGTTTTTTGTCTTTGTTATTTTGGTAACATCTATTATGTCGATCTGGTACTTCTCTGATTCTACTTCTTTCTCGTTAATGCTTATGTTAAATGTTCTGGCACACCGGATTGATTGGACCTCTGATCCTTCATCCCTTTGTCACATATGCAATGAAATTGCTGGATTGAGGAATGTTATTGAGCACTTGGCTTTCCATTTGTGGGCTTTTGACTACTGTTAAGGTTTTTTTTAACTGCCTTTTTAGTATTTTTTTTGGTACATTTATCTTGAGAATTTGTTTCATTCTATTGCTAGATGGTAGATGATGATGGACTTGAGATATTATTGTCTATCTGGTTTGCTCATTTTGGGCTTCTGGCAGTAGATATTCAAAATCCGTGACACTTGCTGTAATTTTGCATTTAGACACTCTAATTTCCTGTCGCTTCACTTGTTTGCATTTGATGAGGTATGATTTGGTAAGTTTGATGTGTCCTAGTGGAAATTGGCCTGTAGGAGTTTGAAAAGAAGCCTATTGTACCTATTTTATTGAATGCTTTTTCATTGTCCATGAAGATCATCCCTGTGTTGCTGCTTCCAGTTTAACCCCTGGCTAATGTTTTCCATAACTCTGAGAGCCTTGTTGTTCAGTGGAATGGGATCTCCCAGAATTCAGATTGCTGATCAGGGATGAGATTTAGTTATTTGACTTCTGCAGTCTTATTAGTATTACCATCTTGGCTATTTTTCCTAGGCAGGAAAACATGGCTGATTGAGTGATAGTTTTGAAGATACACTGCTTTTCCTGGTTTTGGGATTAAGATTGCATCTACTACTTTCCATCGTGCTTGAAAGTAGTGATATCTTAATATTGCATTAATAATGGCAATAATGTGCATCAGGACTTTATGCGGCAGGCATTGATGATTTTTCTAGAAATCTCATTTGGGCTTGGTGCTGCTTTCCTATTCTTAAGTTTAGTTATGATTTCATGTATCTCAGCAGATTGACGATGTTGGATGGGGCTTTTTACTGTGTTCATTTTAGTGTACAGCATACCTTTGTAGGTATGTATGTGCCGAAGTCTAAATCTGTGTAGGTATAACTTGGTGTACGCTGCTTTTCTAGGCTGTCAGCAAAACTTCACCTTTGCCTATCACAGTAAACCAGACCAGGTTCATGATAGATTGATGGGAGAGGAGGGGTTTACAGTCTTTGCATAGAGGATGCTTATATTTTTACACACACACACAAAAGGTTGTAAAGCTTTTAGTACATTTGCACAGTGAGTAAGCTGAGGATTTTTTTTTTGTCCATTTTATAATTTTTGTATTTTTATTTAAAATAAAGAGCCAATAGGCTTCATTTCGGCGATGTAAACATTATTTAAATTAAGGGGATATGATAACTACTCAGCAAACGAAGCTAGCCTATTGCCATTGTTATGCTAATCATGAATTCTGCTGCTGCTGATGAGTTAGTTTGATCCAGTAGCTGACTTTTCACTGTTTGTCCTAGTTCCCCCTGACAAAAACAGTGGGGTGAAGGGGGGGGGGCACTTCCCCTGGATCAATTAAAAAATTCCACAAATTATAATTGTAAAATTGATTGAGATATGTAATCTTACACCCCCGACCCTGGGAGCGCTTTGTCTGTCTTTAAATTTTATTATGGGGTAGCCATAGAACACGTGTTTTATTGCAGTAACAAAACATTTTCTGTTTTTAGTTCATCTTTTTCATTTGTGAACAGTGACCGGTTAGTTACAGAGATAGTAAGTTACAGAGTGAAGTGCGAATTGTAAATTTATAGTGAAACAAATTTAAACAAAAAAATACATTTTTAAAAGGTAAGTGTATGTAATTTAATATTATTTTACTTGTTAGTTTTGTGATTTTTTTGCTTTTAAACTAAAATAATTTAATTTAGGATTAATTAATTAATTAGTTGATTTTTAATAAAATATGCCGGTCAATTTTTTAACATATGAAATTGTGCAAAAAAACTATTAATTTTGAATACCTTTTTTCCTCAAGAATTAAAGATCATTAAAATCGATGCAAAATGAAAATAATGTATTTATAGTTTACATCGACAAATAATTACATAAAAAAAAAACTAAAAGACATTTATTGATTTAATTATTTAATTAAATCAATAAAAATTTATTGATGTAATTATTTGTCTCCAAGCTCCTCCATCCCCTCCTGGAAAACATGACAGCACACCCAACTGAAATTATCCCGCAACGCTACTGGATGAGATGCTGTTTAGTGTACACTGCATGTGTACCATTGATGAGTAGATTGAACACCATCCTGTGTGTAAATGCTGTTTAAAAATAAATAACACTTCAAAGACATGGATAGAATCCATGTCTTTGAAGTGTTATTTATTTTTAAACATTTTTTTATTTTTAAACAGGAAATACAGGAAACATTGTATTCTTATCGTTTATTAGTCATTTTAGCTAAAAGTTTCATTGGCCTAACACAGTTTCAAACTGTGTCCTCCTCTTGCAAGAATAAGAAATTTTTTCATGATTGAAATTTTTTTTTTTTTAAAGTGAGATTTTGATTTGTACATAATCATATGAATTGTAGAAAAGAGCCACAAAAAAAAGTTCACTTTATCATAAAAAATTAGGAAGGGAAAGGACAATAAAATATTCATATTTTATATCCAGGTGGATATGTTAGTCCTCAAGAAACTTCAAATGTAATAGCTCTTAAAAATTTGATTAATGCATTTTATTATTCAATCTTAACTTATATAGTTATATAAGTTAAAATTTTTACTTAGCTTGCTCATTATGAATTAAAACTTTGTCAACTTTCTTTGGAACATGCTTGTCTAAATCTTTGTTTGGGAGATGAATCTGATTTGTCCAGTGTGAGGTCACCAGTATGGTGATAGACAATTGGAAGGCCAACATGGCTTGAAAAAGCCATGTTGGCCTTCCAATTGTCTCGCTTTGGTCACTCCAGCAGTCTCTCCAATTGTCTCTCTTTGGTCTCTACAGCAGGTTTCTCAGATTATCTGACCATTAATCTACTCACAATACCAATGTATGATAGGTATTATTATTATTATGTGACACCTCCAGGGAGTCCAAAGACTCATCAAGGGAGAGTGTGCCAACAGCATTGAATGATTGATCCCTTCTGACCGCACTCAAACTTGCTTAACTTCTTGCATGTACCATTAGTAGCAGAGGCTCTACTAATGGTTCATGCAAGAAGTTAAGCAAGTTTGAGCACAACCTGTTATGGCTGGGGTTGTTATTTTAAAGTTCATGGTTCTATAAGAAGGGTAGAGCAATTGGGGAATTTGTCCCTGGCATAGAAATGGTAAACCAGAGATTCCCGTGGCGCTGTTTAAGTAAGAACAGCAAATTTTAGAAGTGAATTAATAACATATATCATATACAAAAACGTATTGTTTTTTATGTGGCTCCTCCCCATGAAGGTTTATTTGTAAACCTATAATACATTTATACCATGAGTGGATCAAGGATTTTTTTTCCCCTATTTTTATTGATTTTATATGTTTTATATGTTTTATTTTTTTACATATGGCCCTATGGCCAAACATGGAACTTTTCCAAGCCATTTCAAGCCTGCAGTAAGCGGGGTGGTCTCACACCCGGTGAAAAAATTCATCTCCCACATAGACACAATTCTAAACATTCATGCGTACAGCGAGATTCGAACCTGCAGCCCATTGGTTGGAGAGTAGATAGGCTATCCATTTGGCTCATCGCACCCCCTACCGGGATCCTAATTATGTTAATTACAAGACTGTGGAGATTTTTTTTTTGGAGTGTGGGGAAGGGCATTGACCTTCTTACAGTACTAATAGTTCATAAAAGTAGTTAGTGAATAAAACGTTTTATAGTGTGGCTGCATATAAATCCTTTTTATTTTCTTAAAAAAAATATTGATTAAGAATGTTTTCGTTTTTGAATCAGAAGTTTGTATTTGCTGATTTCTCAAATTTACTACTAGTTTCTCCAGTGTCGCTGTATGAAAATTGGCTCTTTTCATAGGTCTTCTTCATAATAACGCATTTTACTTGCATAAAGGATTTCGATTTCTTCCCTAACGATTGTTTTAATGGATTTTGTTATATCGTCATAGAATTTCATTAGTAATATGCACACTGTCACAAGCCAAGAAATAGTGTGAATTTTTCATGCAGTGAGTTTTGAGATCACAGACTGTTGAAATGGGTATGAGAGTGAAAGTTGGGTTCCTGGCCATTAAAAAATATGAGATCACTTGCTGGGAAAAATAGTATTAGGCACTGCCACCATCCTCCCGGTGGTAGTGGCCAAAATTTTGGACTGAAATCGTTTCGTACTGCGGATTTTGTTTTACGCTCTATTTAAAAGTTAACAATTAAAATTGAAAACTTTAATTTGTAAGGAAGGAGTAAATTTTATTTTTATTTTTAAAAACTTAATCAGTTAGAAGAATTAAGAATAAAATGGAAAGTTATATATTCGAAGAGTACTTAATGCTCTCTCTTGTTCTGATAATTTTCTACTGATACTAATTTATTTCACGATGAGCACGTTCCTTCAACTGCACGAGTGTGACCTTTTGATATGTATCAGGTACAATAAACTTGAAGTGTTGTCTGATTTCAGAAAGGTAATTATCATTTGGCTCTAATTGCATTGCGTTTGATAAAAACGAAACAGTGCACTATGATTTTCATTTAGGCTGTGGCATTGATTGTGTTACTCATTTCAATATTGCAAATGTAGTCGATGTTAAAAAACTCACATTTTAACATATTAGCTTGCACAAGATGCATCATTAATTAAATCCTAGAGAATGAAACAAGTGCACAGATTCTGGAAGGAAATGCTATGTCAAATGACAAGATAATCTTGTTTGAAGTAAATGAAATCCCCTTTTGTTGTAATTGTGCGTGTTTGGGAGTAACAGACGGCTGTCTTCATCACCACCTTTGGGGAAAAGGAAGAAAAACATGTCTCATGAAAGACATACTCGCACTGTTAGAATTACATTCCGTTTATCAGCACGGTAAATTGCAAATGCCACTCACGCTCGTTCCTGTGTAATACTCTTCAGTGTCATGTGTCCGTAATGGAAACGCCAAGGGAGTCAGCATTATGACTATTCATCTGATCCTTTCACTTTTATCTCCTGCCGCTTTAAGTATGAAATACTGCAGAATTGTGTGAATGAAGGCAGTTTCCATGAAACGACTGATAACAGCGCGATGAAGTATTGGAGATGATAAGATAAAATATAGATTTCCATGACAGTTCATATTTCCTCCTGTCATCCGAAGAACACAGACTTCGGTTCTAAGACACTTTCATTTTGGGAACTCATTCACGACGTATCCCAGTACTCTCTAGTATGGTGCCGTTTTTTTAAGTTCCCGGACTCTTTATTGGTTTATGTTGTAATTGCATCTTTATATAACTCTTTCATTTCGGTTTCCAAAGAATACGTTACTAATTTTTATTTATTTCCTATCTAAACTTAAGGAAGCGAACTTTGTTTCAAGTAAAGTAAACCCCATCTTTCATACCATTACTAAATGCTAGCCTGATTTTTTTTTTTTTTTAAACCCTCTTCGTTATATCTCATTTCAGGTATAAAAATGATAAACTGTTTTGTTTTAGAATAGAGATGACCACTTTAGGTTCTGTGTTATTGTTAAATAAATAGCTATTTAAAAAATACCTGATTTGGCCGATACGTCTCAGTGTATATAATCAGGAGACGTGCTGCTGATGGTTAAAATATTAACCATCACGTCACATGTAGAGGTCATTTTAATTTAATTACGGTATTAAAAGGGGAAAATTAATTCAAGACATTGAAATACAAACTTCCTTGTTACGACATTATAGCTGATTCTTTTCGTATTCTTTTTATCTTAAATAAAAAGTGAAACCGAGTCACTTATTCAAGTGGATGGGTTCCGCCCAGCTACGAACCGCCTACCCCCCCACCCACTCGATTATCACACGTCCTTTAAAAAAAAAAAAAAAAAAAAAAAAAAAGCGTGACTTAATGTGCTTAATCACGTTTGTTTTCAAGATTTATACATATGTTATATATATATGTTAAAGATGCCAAGCTATTTTAAACTTGGTTTTACTCCATTTCCCAAGTAAGCAAACAGACAAATAAGTCAAGTTTGCGCCTGCACGTATTGCGAGTCTAGCTGACCCTCAAAGTAGTGCAAGTCAAGGCAACTCATGGTAAAGTAGTATAAGCTCTGATCACTATTCTTAATATTTACCCTTAATGCACAGCCCATCTCCTTGAGGAGATGTACGATGCTATGTATTAAAGGCAAGGGGCTACCCAGACCGGTTTCGACCTTTATTAAGGTCTCATCAGCTAGGCTCGAAATATCAAGATGTTATTAATACAGAGCTTATAAGTAGGGTGAGCCTACCATGTGTAGAGCCAACGCTGAGAAGTTCTTCTCGGTGACGGAGTGAGCCTGTCATTGAGTGGAACAACGCTGAGTTGGACGGTTTTTTGGCCACTATGGAGTGGGCTAGGGATCGTCCTACTTTTTAGAGGTCTTTACTTAAATACACCTCAATAAAGGTCGAAACCGGTGGGGGCTATTATGAGTTCGCTCTCTTACGATGTTTGCCTTAAGGGAGCAATTTGAGTCTCTGTGGAAAGTGTTTTCCGGTACGGCCCGGTGAGGGGCTTTCTCGGTGAATGCTTTTCTTCGGAATATATGAGCGATTCTGCTCAGTGGTGGTGCTGGGTGGAAGGCCATCACTCAGTGGAGCCAACGCTGAGATGGACGGTCTTTCGCCTACAATTGAATGACCTAGGGATCGTCCGAATTTTTAGAGACGGCTTTACTTATTCATAAGATCGAAACCGGTCTGGGTAGTGGCCCCTTGCCTTTAATATAATACATGGCATCATACATCTCCTCAAGGAGATGGGCTGTGCATTAAGGGTAAATATTAAGAATAGTGATCAGAGCTTATTCGACTTTTACTATGAGTTGCCTTGACTTGCACTACTTTGAGGGTCAGCTAGACTCGCAATACGTGCGGGCGCAAACTTGACTTATTTGTCTGTTTGCTTACTTGGGAAATGGAGTAAAGCCAAGTTTAAAATAGCTTGATATCTTTAACATTTATTATACCCAAGATAAAATACTTTCTACATATATAATATTACGATTTCTTAAAATCGTAATAAAGTGGTCCAATGTTGTATTCAGCGATTAAGGAGTGTGTAATAATAATAACCATACTGGAAGAGTTTAAAATTTAATCTATCTTACATTTTCGTATCTGCGTGCAGTTGTCCTTAAAATATGTTGTGTATTCATTTTATCACACATGTGAACAAAATCAAGGATATGGTGACTGGATCTCCATAAGCCGGAGCTAGACAAAGGATAAAACATATTTCAAGTATCAGACATTAGTTTTAAAAAACGTATTTGTAAGTAGGGATGCCGAATATTTGGTTTTGCGTCGATATTCTGCGTGTTTTTCAGATATTCATCTTTGGCCGAATCAGCAGAGAGATTCGGCATTGTGCCGGCTTAAGCAGAAAAATTCGTTACCGTACGCCCACAGATGTGAGATCCTTCGACACTTCTGCGCATGTCAGAAGGAGAATCCATTCCGATATTAGTGTAATCAATGCGTTTCGTGGGATGAGTGTTTATTAATAAACGTTGGAAAATTAACTTTTCTTTTATTAAAATTCTAGTTCTTAAAGTGGTTACTATTTTGCTTGTACAACAGTTAGAAAATTTACGTATAAAGCACGTGATTTCGCTTGTTGGTGACCAATTAGTACATCTTTTATTTCTCTCTCCCCTTCAGCATGAATTGACTATTCTTGGCACAAAGCCAAGGTCGGCTCGACGAAGTGTGGGAGCATAATCATGCATCATAACAAATGCAAGCAGTAGCGCACTCATGATTTAATCTGGGGGGGGGGGGAGTTGAGTAGACGATTTGAGGATACACTCTACGCACCGCATATGACCAAGCATCTGCAATGATCGCTAATTCATAAGTAGTTTAGAAATAGAAGACACGACAGACACAACATAAATAACAAAAAAAAATGAATTTTAATTAGGAAAAGATTTTCGGAAATTTTTCTAGTGTTTTTTCCCTTTTTCTTTGGGGGGGGGCAGGGTCGCCCGGCCCCACTGGGTGCGCTATAGGTACTTTTTTTTTTTAATTTTATATTATGCACTCTTAAAAGTTGTTTATATTATATTATGAAATGTTGAAACATGTCTTAAAAGTATTGAAAAGAATATCGTTTTGGCTATAGATAATAAAAAAAACAATATTTGGAACTTTTACACTTTTCGTGAAAATTCAAAATTTGCAAGATGTAAAACATGCAAAAGTAAAATATCCGGGTGATAATACAGGAAAAAGAAGTTGCACATCTGTGATTAACCACGTAAAACGCAAGAATAGCGAAATGAAAAACCAAAATGAAGCTGTGAAATATCAAACCACAATGTAAGAATTAATAAGCAGTCAGAATCTAAAGTAAATCCACCATAACAACATATGTTATTTGATGTTAACGAATATTCTAAAAAAAAAAAAATAATGTAAAGGACAGGAAAATAGGCATAATCTTTGTTTGCTATAAATGAAACTATTGCATTGGATAACAGGCCATATTCAACTCTGACCCAATGCTTCAGTATATTTTGCGCAGCTGAAATTTTGAAATAGGTTGCAAGACAATATATTTAGTTACTATTCAAAAAAAAAAAAAAAAAACGGTAAATAAACTCTTATTCCGCAGTAAAATTTTCAGAAAATTTCTTTAGGCACCATTTCTTTATTCATCGAAAATTTTTTTTCAGAAAGGGGAATATTTATGAAGAAACAAGACGTAGAATTCCCTCAAAAATTACCAAAAAAAAAATCCTTTCTTCGGTATTTTCAACATCATAATTTATCGCTAATTCGTTTTGTCCATAATTATGTTTTTAATTCACAATTTAAAATAAAAGTTCTGTTAATATTTTTATTTTGTAATTTAAGGAAATAAATGCAATATTTATTATTATACGAAACCTTCAATGCCTCCCAAGACTCATCGCGGGAAGGCACTATACACAACTCACCGTCTCCCATACTTAATCCTCCTCCTACCACTACACTCAACGCCATCTACTGCCTACTACTACCAACAGTATTTTATTTATTTATTTATTTTTTGTCTGTAAATTGTGTGTATTATTCTTGGCTGATTTGCCTGTATGCTGATGAAAAACCCGACTTTCCGAGAGAAAAACACTGCTACCTCTGTATGATATTGACTAACCTTCGTTTGAAAAGCCCATATAATGATTCCGCTCTTCACGACGAGAACTCATATTATGATGTTTAGACTTTTTTTTTTAATGTTCCTTGTAAAACATAATGACAGTTTTATTATACTGAAATGGGGAATATCTATAGATCCAACCATATTTTATAGCGACATTTAGAAAGAACTTAAAAGTTTCGAAAAATTACCAGATATGTTATAAGAACATAACCTTCGGTATCTAAATTGCTATGGTTTGCGATTTAAAGCAGTGTTTTCCAAACTGTGTATTACGTGTACGCGATTCATTAGTGGGTCGTGAAATCGGTTTAACAGTACGACTAACTCTTTTTTTTTTTTTTTTAAATTAAGTAGAATGCATAAAAGTATAAAAGTTATATTCGTGGTGTCATATTCGGTTCTCCTCGAACGAGAACTCGCTAGTCGGTATATTGTCCCTTCCGCATTGAGCGGGCGCAATTTTTAAAGTTTTAAATATATCTAGCATGTTTGCTAGTTTGAATTTATTTTTGTTCGTAAAATTAGTATTGGTGAACTGTCGTAATAAAAACTGCATTTGTGAAAAATCTCAATTGCAGTTCTGATTTCAAGTTATATACATACTTTGCTTTACATAAAATCAGTTGATCTCTGACCCAATGCTTCATTATATTTTGTGCAGCTGAAATTTTGAAATAGGTTGCTAAGACAATATATTTAGTTACTGTTTTATGGCGCTATAATAAAACTTTGTTTTGCTTGCTTGTATGCAGTATTGTTTCTGTGGGAGGGGAGAGAAATTGATTTTCACTGTGCAAGGTTGTTTTCATTCCACTTATCTCTAAGTTACACATTATCGCTGCATTTAGTATATAGACTCTAATTGTTTCCATTGTATGTTGTGATACAATGAAGGAACGTTCTCGCTTGACAGTAAATCTAACCGACATTGCCCACATTTGGACACACGTTGTAGAAAGATTTGGAGAAACTTGGGTGGTGTTGTTGATATTTTCACGATTGGACACAGCGTTCTACTTATAAAGTTACCATATTATGGCCTGTCTTCCGCCCTTTGTAACCAAAGTTATTCAATTTCATCAATAGTCGTTCACTAGAGGGTGCCATACTGAATTGTTTTCTCCCTTCAGATTCCCCCTTCAATGTTAGAGTACTTCGGGTGCACTATATTTTCTTACATGATTTTTTCCTTAAACGTTAATGACTTCCTCTCACTACCTTAAATCCTATTCATAATTATGCTGGTGACAATATACTCATTTCTTCACATGTAGTACTCAGGTGATCCAGTCATCATGATGTTCCTAAAAAAAAGTTTTTTTCTGGTGGAGTGAGGACAACTTAGTGAACTTCAGTGCTAATATTAAAACACAGCAACGTTTTTATTTTTTGTCTCAATTGACAAAAAAAATTTGGAAAGGTCTCAATTGACTTCCCTTTACCTTTGGCAGGATTTCATCTCCAGAACTCAAGTTTTTTTTTTTTTTTTCATTTCGCAAGGCAGGCAAATTTGACAGAACGGCAAGGCTCTTATTTCAACGCTTCTCAAAATTCAGTATCTTTATTGATAATGCTCAGATCTTATGTCAAGATGATATTTTTCGTTTTTGTGTTGACTTACACTTCTAGTCTTTCCTGACACAAACACATCTCCCCCATAACTTAGGAGACTATACTGAAGGAAAATCCCCCCCCCCTCAAAAAAATCAACAATTCTAGTTTCCTTTTCCATCCAAGACTACTTACATGTACAGTTCTTAATACTCTCATAAATTCCTAGAAACATAAATACATTTTTCACCTTTTGCAATGATGCATCAAAAAAACCTGTCTAAAATGCTTTATGTCAGTGTGGGCTGTGAGAGAATACTATTAGTTATTATGGCATTAGTGTAAAAGGGAGCCAAAAGGCTTTACTTCGGCAATGCAAAATTATTCAAATTAAGTGGACATTGAATCCAACATTATTTCAAAGCCGAATAGAGAAACTACAAGAGTTTCATGCCAAATGTAGAAACTATAAAAGTTTCGGCCGATCTAAGCGTAAGCAAACCTTTCATGACAGGAGCAACTCGCAGTAAAGGTGGAGTAAGATCTGATCACTATCCGTAGTATTTTCTATAATGTAAAACACATTTCCTATCGGACATGTATCATGTTATACATTATGGGGAGGTCACTACCCAGACCGGTTTCGACCTTTTTTGAATGTTCAAGTACAGGTCAAACTCCAAAAACTCAGCGTTGTTCCCTTTAGGGGTAACCATAATAGCCGTGCCTCGGTTAACTTCACAGGCTACAGCATTGCCATTCATTATCCCCCCCCCCCCCCCATACACACACCGGACCTGGGTGACAGCAACAGCCGAGCGTCCGAGCCTCAATTAAAACTTCTTGGGCTACAGCATTGCCATTCGTCACCCAAGCTTCCAACCGGTTTTGACCTTTATTGAGGTCTCGTCAGTGGGAGCCAGACCCAGATGTAAATACTCAGGTTGAAGTGATGCAGAACTTATAGTTTACCATACGAGTTGCCAAAAAAATGTGTCACATCACAAAAGGCACCTAGAATTATTGAAAAAAGAGAGCCAAAAGGGTTCACTTCGGCGAAGCAAAATTATTCAAATTAAGTGGATATTGAATCCAACATTATTTCAAAGCATAATGTTGAAATAATGCTTTGAAATAATGTTGGATTCAATATCCACTTAATTTGAATGAATACTATTAGTTATTATTTTGAAATATTTGTTGTAAATTTTCAGATACGGTTTAGAATACTATATATTAAAATCCCGTTAATTAAAGAAGTTCTTTTATATAATTCTTTTAATATATATTCGAGAAATATAAAATACTGTATAATATAAAGTAAATACCAAGTGCACTTAAAAAGAGAGACGATTTTTTTTTTTTTTTTTTTTTTTTTTATCCTTTCATATTTTGGTTTTCAGATTTCACTTAAATTATATTATAGTTTTCAATGTAGCACATATTTCAGTATTCCATTAATTAGTGGAAGATAATATGAATGGAAAAACTGTTATATGACGTATTAAAAATTCGAGCCTTAAAAAATATTTTTAATGCTCGAATGAATGCTAAATGAGGGTGAGTTAGCCGGTTTTCACCGGTAATTCAAGTTTTTATTCTGCACAACAGCCAGACTAGTGAATAACAATTAACAGGCATTATACAGTCGTTACCTGTAGGTAACTACTGATTAGGTTACTACCAGTGGCGGCTTGCACATAAGCACTGCGTCATCCCAAGGAAAAAATGAAAACATTAATTAAATTTTGTTTGTGTTTATAAATAATAACAATGCTGACAACATTATATAAATGCAATACAACATGTTACCTTTGTACATGTTTTCTGTGTACGAAACATAAGCTGTAACCTTTAACCTTGTTAAAGGTTACAGCTTTTGTTTCGACATTGATTTAATAGTTAATAATTGGAATTGTTCGATTAGCGCTTATGATTACGAAGCAAATGCACTGCGATCTAACACAGTCTCAGAATTATCGCGTTCGGACAATTGCAGCTAGAACCGCCGATATTCGTTTGCACTTGTCACTGCTCGTAACAAGTGAATCCGACACTGCTCGTTGAGCAGTGTCACTATAGATAAATTGTATGTTTACGCGCGCTATTTCTGTGTACGAAAATTTTATTATTGGTGTGTGTTGTGGTGAGGGTGAAATATTTTTAATAAAGCAATTTTTTAATATGTAAATTTATTTATTAATAAATTGGTTACTGATTAGTAACCAATTTATTTTGTGTATGCAACACCCCCACTTAAAATTTTCACCTGTCGCCACTGGTTACTACAGTATAATCTGTAGTAACCAGTGGTCACTTGCCAGTCATCTATCGAAATGAATGTGTTACGAAAATAGAGGATGTTAAAAATCCATTTTTATTTCATAGTTAGATAATTACTTTGAAATTTAAAGTTTCGTACTAAACTGACGAGAGAGAGGGAGTTTGGAATCTGTTAAGTTTCTGCTCGGTCTACGATGAGATTAGCAGTTCGAAAAATCATGTTTTTCAAGGAATGAAGTATTCAGGACTCCCATACCCGAGGTTGTATTCTAATAAGGCCCGCTTAATTTTGTAACTAAGTTTGAGATTCAGTTATTTGGCTGTGAAGTGGATTTTTTAATGTCCTTTATTTCTGTAATTTACCATGTTAAATTCAAGCCTTTAGGATTTTTCTTCAACTGTCAGAACTATCAACTTCATATTTCGGTGAAGAGTTGATCAATGTTTATTTTATTTATACAGTAGTAATCGCCCTTTTCGCGTCATTCCTTCTTCATCAGAGCGTTATGAAGGGACATTTGTAAAGTATCGTACCGTGGGACTCCTATTGCCGTTTTACTTTTTAGTTTTTTTGCTCATGATATTTCGTTAAGAAAGTTCTTCATTAAGAAAAGCGAATGGTTTTCAAATTATTCATAGCTGAATGAGCGTTTCATTCCATTTTTTACTCTGTAATGAAGTAATTTTCGAGTAATTTGCATAGAGAATGCGTTGCATTAAATTTGAAAATTAACGTTTATTTGATTTATCTTAATATCCGAAATGTGGTGGGGAAAGTTGTGATATACACACAGATTAGTAGTAATCTGGCAAATGCAGTCATTTCGCAAATCTAATCACATCCTTTTGTGAACACCAGGCATTTTTTGCAGTATAATGACGGATTAAAAAAATATGAAGTATTTTCGTAGCGTTGTACACATTTTCAAATTGTTTTCTGCGTGCGAGTTAAGTGCACTTACGATAATTATACCTTTTTGTTTTCTTTTTTGTAAATTTCGGTTTTTGCACTAAAATAATTTTTCATTATTAACGGTTTTACTATAATTTCTGAATGCGCCGTGAAGAAGCATTCCTGGTGCAACGGTATGTGCAACAATTAGGACTCGAGCCATATTTTTCTATAATTAAGATTCTTTGAGATTTTTCGGTCAATTTTTTGAATTGATCACTCCTTAGTTTTTTTTTTTTTTTTTTTGTTTTCTCAGCCAGATATAAGTACGTAAATTCCTATCTCTGTCCTTTGATATTTTTGTCTTTTTTCTTGTTATTTAGGTTTAAATATTAAAAATATCAAGTATTTATATATATAAAAAAAACAATCAGAAAGCACGTATTTAAACAAAAACAGCATTCATTTCTTTCGTGTATCTTTCATTTACATATTTACATTTTACAGCTAATAATGATATTATTACTGTAAAATGTGTATAAGACCGACATGGTCATATTTCCCCTTTCTGATTCGTTCTACTGTCACCCGAAAAATGTCAACAGGTGTTTTTTGTTTTTTTTTCTTAGTTGTTTACTAACGGGAAAAAAAAAAATCTAAATTTTGAATCGTTCATTCAAAATTACTACGTTGTTTGTATCATTAATGGATGATACGTTCAGAGCATGGTTGCAACGCAGATAGGCTGTGTGGAAATGTCACTGCTTTATCTCGTGTCGTTTTTATGCATATTGAACCTTTAATGTACGTATAACGTCTCTGAGAGAACCATGTTTGGAAACTCCCCATTCATTTCATACCAATATAAAGATAACCTGTTGTAACTGTGATGCACTTGTGCTTCATGGATAATATAGCACGGTATCATTGTAGCAGTTTATCTATTTATTTATATTTGACCCTTTCTCTGCTATTATGAGAGTTTTTTCAGATAAAATATACTTTTATCTGAAAAAGGCCTTGTGTAAAACAATTCTGTTTTACACAAGGCCTTTAATAGTAAATCTGTGATTTTCCTCTCACGTTTTCGCACTAGTCACGTAGTGTTAATCTGCTGACATGGGAAATAGAGGGTAGAAATAACTTAATGTAGAATGGGCTCTTCAAAATCTTTTTCATTTTTTTTTTTGAGGGAAATAGTCACTCATCCAGAAGCACTTATCATACAAAGGAATTATTTCTCAGACCATATGAAGGAAAAAACATATTTAAGAAATATATATTCTTCTTTAGTCTCTTTCCATACACTGCTGGCTGTAGACGTATACCTTAACTTTCCACCCCTTTCTTTAGTCAGTATCGTCCATCTCATATCAAGCCTCTGTAGATAATCCTCCCTCCATCTTACTCTTTGGCAACTTTTCCTTCTCTTGGAATCCACTCAGTGTTTAATGTTGTCCATCGTTCGTCGGTTAATCTGCTAATATTAATCTGTTAATCTGAAGTGTTCTTGATTCAAGAAAGTGCAGCTGAGTGTAGGTGATACGCATCCACTTGCGATACACGGAACGACTCTGTCGCAATATGTACTTCGTAACGATGTACAGTATTTGTTATTGTATGGGAAATCTCTTCAAGAACATCAGCAAGCGAAAAATGTCTGGGGAAAAAATAACCGGTATAGATAGAATGTGTTAGAAAATACGAAATCACATTTTCAGCAAAAAAAAAAGCGTTCTATGCAAATAAGCGTTACTCAGTGAGACAAATATGTAATAGAAACCGAAGATTTTACGATTATTTACTTTTTATGCGAATAACCGTTATGCAATTAAATGTCACGATGAGTAAATCAAGACAGAAACGCCTTAAGAGTTATATAAATCGGGGATTTAAACTCTACCGAGCACAGAAAAAGTGGAATGCGTCATGCTCAGGCGCCACATATATCGTTTAGCTTTAACTATAAGGAAAGAATGATCTTGCATCCGATTTGGCCGTGATAATACCAGATCGCAAACTATAGAACTTTGTTTACTTAAAACACTTTTCTATAAATTACGCATGACACCGGGATGATACTACGAAAGTATATAAAAATTATACAGTATGTTCGCGCATAATTTTTTATATGCCCGAACATACTGAAGAATCGAACCAGTGGTCCACTTGAGCCTTAGACTTGTACAGAAGACAGATTTACGTAAACGTTATTCCGTAAACTTTGATGTAACAAGACTTTTACGTAAGTCGAATTTAACCTAGCCATCCAATTTGTTAATCACATCCTATTGATCTGCTTTGTGGAGACCACTAATGGGTGGTGTGTGAATGACGTAGGCGCTTTAAGTAAAATTTTTATAACCACTTTTTTTTCTTTTTTCTTTTTTTTCATATCCCTTTTAGGATAAGTGAATCTATTTGTATTACTTTCTTATTTTTTCCTGACTTGTAGTTAAGTGTTTAATTTTATTTATACACCATTTAGAAGACGCTACTTGTAGAGTAGCTAGCTTCTCCTGGATATATACTGTATACTAGCATCAGTGTCAGCTACCAATACTGCGATAACACCAGCTATAGTGTTTTCCATTTCTTGTGTCTTGAAGCATCATGCCTTGCTCCTTACCTGGTAACCTGTGTAGTTCTTTTTTTTCTTTTCCTTTTTTTTTTTTTTATTGCAGTAACTTTTCAATGCTCTTAGAAAGCAAGTTTAGTGTACATTTCAAGGAATACCTGGGACGTGAGATTTATTTTTAAATTACTTTCCTTGATTTTTTGCTTATTTGCTGAATCATGTTGGCTGACATATTTTAGTATACAGTATATTGAAATATTAATGGATTTAAATTATGAAAGTTGTACTCTTGAAGTTTGTGTATTGAATACCTAAAATGGCAAGCATATAGAAGATATGTACATTTCTTGTTCTGAGACCAGGATAGTACCATCTTGAAATGAAAAATTATCTGATCTCGTATTAACCACGCAGTGGGTGATGACGCCTTTCTCCTGGAAAGATAGCTGATATCCTGTGAAAGAAAATATAATTTTGTAGGCTTTATTTTGAGAGAACCTGATTGTTTAGTTTCAGTGAAGCATGTTTTTGAAAAACTCCAGTTTTTTTTACGCAAAGTCTATAGCTTGAACCTCTGGACATATGCGCAGTTTGCAGACAGGGACACATCCTGTTCATGATGTCACTGACGATATCGATTTTATTTTTTGCTAGAAATTTTTTTTATCTAAATTTACAAATGGCATTGAAATTAGTAGGAACTTGAACCGTGATGATGTTATTTTGGAAAAATGGATTTTAATGAGTTGGATTGCGGTATTTAAAATGGTTGTGAAGTTTAATGTAGGCTACTGTATCAGGAAGTGGGAATATCCTATGTATTAAATATAAATTAAGACCTTATTACGATTGACTTAATATTCCAAGAAATTGTATATTCTGCCAATGGAATTTGATTGATTACATCGAAAAATTTTGTCCCTCGACAGGAATATTTTTTATATAAAGCTTTGGTTCTGCCTCACTATTGTGTAAAATAGGGAGGCCACCCATTACTAGCATTGATTTGCTGGGGAGTACAAAGGAAAACGACAAGAGCAGTAATTTTGCAACTGAAGAATGACCTCTAGCCTTTCATCATAAATCATGGAACGCGTGCAACTTTTGGAAAGAAGTAATTTTCTAGGAGATATTTGTAGGCAGATCATCGAGTTAATTGAACGACATTGATAATGGAAAGATTTTGTATATAAGCGGAAAATAAAAGTACTACACACTGCTTTTTAAAGCAGCATGTTAACATATCAGACTTAAGAAAATGTGTTTTAGTTTAATTACTGAAGTATTCATGCAAATACCATCTGGATAAAATCAAGCATCTTTTAGATAAATATTTATTAAAGTGGATTGCGAAATGTGGGGTAGAGAAACATGAAAGTTAGGATGCCAGTATTTGAGTACTTCCAAAATAGTTGATACCAATAGTGGTATCATTTCCCTCACAATTTATTGTCGATTAGTTATTAATAAATACCATCATAAAACAGTCACGTAAAAGCATGAGGCCGAATGATAACCTACTATAAATTATTCTTTTTGCTCTGCATTTTTCATATTTGCAATGTAAGGGGGATTCATATCAGTTATTTTAATAAAGTTCTTCAAAATTGTTTAAGTTGACTTGTATATTTTGTTAATATCCAATAGGTGACTATATGTTCTCAGGTGTATTAAAAATGCCTGTGATATCCTGAATCTAGTCACGCATTACCTACTTTTGATTGACAAATAGATTCATTCAAATAGAAAAACACTTCTCAGAATATGCTCACTTTTACTGTGGGTTAAAATTTAGATTTATATTACATAACTTTATTTATTTTATTTTTTTTTATGAAACTGAGGATTCATTTCATTGGCACCACTAGTCTACGAGCTTTCTGTTTTAAGTTTCACCAATAATTACATATATAATTACCTTAGAAAAGCAACGTTTGCTATTTCTTCAGTATTACTTAAAGCTTTTATGAGATAACTGAAATATTTCATAATGTGCACCTGTCACTTCCGGAACTGGTGCCTAAGGTTGATCGACCGAATAAAAGCGTATATTACGAGAGCGTTTCACTTTTACTGCATTATGTAGCTGCGATAAGCTGACGCCCCATAACTGCTGATTGAGAAAGAAAAAAAAATGATAAGAAAATAGAATATTAAACAAGCTGTTTAAGGAAAACATACTTCAGTTGAATTTCTAGGGAGTAAGTTAAATAGCCTAACATTTCCATATAGTCATCTTAAAGTAGAGTTATTAACTCGGGTGGTTCGATATCGTGATGTGCCAAAAGTTTCTTTTGCATATTACCACTAAATTAAAGAGTAAAACTCATCTTAAATAAACTAAGCATATGGTAATGACCTCTCGTTATGGCACCACTAATATACCCATTTATATTCCAGCTTAACTTGATAATATTTTGGATATTTGGTTCATTTTCTCCAAGAGAAAATATTTCATATCACCGCCTAAAAAATTCAAAGTAATCTAATATATTATCATCATCAGTTTTCTATATGTACCCCAAGGGGTGCTCAGGATAATCTAATATATTGTGTGTAAATTCCTATTTTCAATTCTTAAAGGTATTGAAGTAAAATAAATAGAAATGGCGTAATTTATCTGGTGCAATTGTTGAGAAGTTTACAACACTATTTACAACTTTATATTTTGTAAGTGAATAGTTATATTTAAATGCTACTGTTATATGTACGCACTTGTTTGCTGCCACTATCAAAAGACATGAATAAATATTGGTCACAGTTTGTGCACAACTGACAGTTAATAAGGATTGCCAAATATGGCTTGCACATTTGGGAAAATTTCGCATTTAGGAACAGTTATATAATTATAAAATTAATTATAAAAATACTGAAAATAAACATTTCGCATGGAGAGGTGGGGGAGGACATCGTCCTGAGATTGTAGTAGTAAAGTAACAATAAACAAAAGTTAAAGGGTAGGTCTACATCCAGTAGTGGATGGAAAAATAGGCTAACGAGGAATATTCAGCAAATTTTTAAACATTTACCCGGTATGCAAATAAGCTTAATTATTTAATGAAATATCCAATTTTCACTATGTCTCCGTTGTTAAGGTATCTGCTATATGAAATTTTTATTAAAATTATCGTATACATTTCACTTATTTTTTATATATTATACAATAAATTTAATTTGAATAAGCTGGGCGTTATATACTTAATTGTTGTTACAAATTTAGTTATTTCAAATTAAATTTCGAGAACATTATCACATTATCCAGTAAAAATATCAGTAAATAATTTTTTAATTTTATTTTCATATCTTTTTAATTGTCATTTTTTCCTGCTAGCAAAGAATGAATACCGGCGCCGATCGCTTTACAAAAAAAGAGCACTGTTGACACATGATGGCTTTAGCTGCGTTCTCGGTAATTCCCAACCCAGCATGTAATCGTATATGTAGGTACTGTTCTTACTTGAACATAAGCCACAAAACAAGTTTTTTTTTTTCATATATATAATCCGTGGTGTCCGAAAAAAATTCGGATTTATCAGCGGACATACTTCTTTATAAAGAAGACCACTTCGGACCATTATTAAAAGGGATAATCCATATTTCAACTTTACTGTTCTTGGAGTAGTAAGCTGGAATACGTAATTGAACAAATCATTGGGAAAGAAATAAAAATACAAATAGATTGAGATCGATACCTACCTTGGTTTTGTGGCTTCGGCCATTATTCCTAATCTCATGTGTATTTCCGTAGCTACAAGCTTTTTAGTATTCCAAATACAGTATTGAAATTAAAATTTGTTAACACTGAAGAAGTAGTACAAATGAAAATATAATACAAAGATGCGACAAATATTTAGAACAATACAACTGATAATAGTAGGTAGTAAAAAGTAATACTACATATAAAAATATCCTACAATAATTTCTTTATCTCTTGATAAGTTTCGTGTCAAATTAAATAGTTCTTGTTGCGCATTTGAAGTAATTTGTATAATCTTCCTTAAGATCTTAAAATTGAAACATGGTATCCCGATATTTGTTGATAATTATATATTTTATATATTATCTTATAGATAATATATAAAGAAGAAAGATTATTCATTTCGAATCGTTGGAAGCAAGCATACCATACAATCAAAACCTTATGCGATACCAGTTTTCAGGCAGTGTAATAGATATATGTCCTTGTAAAAGTACACTTTTCTTTGACTTGAGTACCACCAGTTACGATTCAAAATTTATTGCTCTGCTTTCACACTTATTATTTTCAACTTGCATTGGGGGGCTATATCATTGTTATTTGAATTGAGTTTCATTACCTTTTGTTCTTTTCCTAAATCTTATTTCAGCAGTCAGAAGTTCAGTTTATATGATTATGCATATTCATTTAAGATCAAGCCTATAATAAGCAGTTCTGCTTATTGCAGGCCTGAAGCGACGAATGTATGCTGTTCCGGTTTCTACACACCTTTTCTTCTTCATATGGCACGAGTGATATAAATGCAAATATACTTATACCCCAACTACCTGTATTTCCAGAGTATATTAGTAAAAACGATGGTGCTGCAGACCGACCGCCAGATGGAACACGGGCCCAATCTGGTCAGCTAGCGCATAATCCCGCTGCCACATATTATGCCAGTTGTGTCTGTAGGAGGAGTCCGAGTATATGGGAGGTACTGTCAAGGCCTTGTAAGGAGATTGGTCTTACTGTTTGGTTGTCGTCTCTAACAATCTACTTCTCTCACTGCATACCCCCACTCTTTGATTTCAAAGGTGCATTTATAGTAACACCGCGTCTGAAATAAATTTCCAGCAACTAATAAAAAAAAACTTCCTTTACTTATCCACTTTACCAACTTGCAATATGTACAATTGCTTAGCCATCTAGACCAGACCTACTCTTGACAGAAATCCAAATTGCAGTTACATCAACCACAGATCACCACTACCCAAATTATACACTTTATTATTAATTTTTTCCACAAAGTCGCTCGCTGTGCCTTTTGTAGGTCTGGCATTGCTTGCTAGAGAGTGCCTAATTTAAAATCCCCTGCATTTTGATTTCTTTTGGCTCAAAGACTCCTTACTCCATTCTGCAACATTCATCTGCTGTATTTACTGGTATCCTAACTCTGAAACTACTCTGACGTCTTAACCTTCTTGTTTATGTCTACTCCAGCTTCATGCTCCTCAGAATTTCTTCTTCCCAGATGACTAAAGTCCACAACTCCATTTGAGTGTCCTTTTCCAACACCATTGACCAAGCCGAACGAGATGTGCAAGTTTTTGATATAAGCATTGATCTAACACAAATTTTGTTTATCAGCCTGAATTCCTGATAACTCTTTCCACGCTCCCAGTACCCTTTATCTTTTTCAAACAGTTCTCCTTCAAGATACAACTTAGAGGTCACCTCTCCTCTCGGCAACTCATATTGTTTTGTAAATCTCTGACAGAGAAAAATTTAGAAAACTCAATTTATTGCAGGTGACTTGGAACTTGAACAAGAACTTCAGCTTCACGCTCAGCTTATGCTGAAGCACGCAATAAATGCAAAACGGCTACCAGAAAATTCAAATATGACTTCATAAAGGCTTAAAAAACTTGGCCTCTTGTCTAAGTGGAGGTCTTTCCCTTCTGGTCTCCTTGCAGATGCCATTGGAACTTCTGACTGCGCTTCCGTTTCTCTCCCTTATCCAGATGACATCACTATTACCACACCGAAAGATAAAGCTGATCTTTTTGTATCACTCCCTTCCTCTAACTGCTGCATAGATAACCAAGGCAAATCGCCTCGTACTATATTAGAATCTGAACCATATATCTCCTGTGGTTTCTCGGTATAAAGACACTAGAAAAATACCAAACAACGTGGACACTAAATCTAGCCTGTTCCAAAAAAGGGGAATGAGTCTACCGGCATGCAAAAAAGGGACATGTCTTATGACCAATCGCTATTACCTCAATCATCTTCATTATTCTGGAGAGGATTGAGGTGATCCAAATATCAGCAGTCAACTTCTTTTCTACTTAGAAACCCACGAGCATGAATTCCGCTAGTCTAGATTCACTGCTGAACATCTGACAGTGGAAAAGATTGTGAGATGTGTTGTCGCTCTTTACATTTTCAGAACTTTTGATGGTATCTTACATTGAAGCCTAAGCAAATTGCTGTCCTTAATAATTGGGTACCCAGCTTTGACTCATTCGACAAAACCATGCGCTGCTCAGACATCCCGAGCTTAAAGATCATCAGCAATCACTGTCTTAAACACTGATCTCCATACCTTTCTTCAATGGGGGACCTTCGATTCTACCGTCATGCAATCTTGCCTACTCCCCACCCCACAATGTGATCTAATCTCTTCTTCCTTTATCCTTATTAATACACAAATCACCAGACAGGATCAAATTTCTCTGCTTGGACTGGCGTTTACCTCCATCTTCTCAGGCAGAAACACATCACATAGTAGCTTTCTCTGCTTAAAACTAGACATTTTCCTCCGCTCCCCATGCTATATTTCATAGCATCTGGAACGGAACCTTATACCCAAAACACGGTACTGATTAGCTTATAGATTTTTGTACCTCTCATGTATGGGATCAACATAAAAATGAATAAATAATAACAAGCGAGATAGATAGGGCATTTGTTTTCTCACCTCCTGAAAGCAAAGCTCTCCTTCTTTGACTTCCCCTAGCCCAAAACAAGTGAGAGAGGGAAAAAAAAAAAAAAAAAACACCACCTTACTACTGTCGCGAAAGCGTTTCGTCGGTGTGCAAATTTGAGTTACTCGAATTAGCCGCAGTAATTTCTTGAAAGAATTTAAAACACAAAGCACTTGAAACGTAAGGATTGCTGCCGCGTCTTAACTCAAAAATCTGAACTCATTTATTATTACTCATAAATTTTTTTAGGCTTTTATTGGCTTAAATTCATATCAGTAATTGTTTAGTTCTTAACTTTAAAATTTTTACACGAATTGTTTCTTGGGAATATCAATATTTTTCGCGTTAATACCAGCGCTGTGGAGACTTCATTTTTGTGACTAAATCCTTGTTTCCCTTATTTTATGAATTTTTCTGGTTTTGTAGTAGTCTAAGAGAAAATATTGAAATCACTTACAAATATTTTTATTGTAATTTGAGACTCTCATGCTGTCGATTTTTGTTTTCTGTAGAAAACCCGGAAAAATATCTCTCTCTTTTTAATGCCTAATATATTTGAATGCGAAGTTTTCCATGTAGTTTTTTTTTTTCCTGTCATGTTCAGAAACGGTGTTATTATACAACGAATTCTTCCTTTTTGTTTCTATTCAGACCGAATTATGGTCTTTTTTTTATCACTTTGCAGTGCAACTATTTTTTTCGCCCTAAGCAAATTCGTTTTAGGTCTAGTTTTAAATATTATGTTGAGTAGAAACATAATGTTCTTAAGAGGATTATTATAAGAAAAGCGATTCCATTTTAAATATATTTGGGATGTTCCAGTGAGAAAGTTGTACACAGACCACTAAAATATCCAAATTCTGTAAAAAGAATCCAGCTTTTTATTATGTTTCGTCGCCTTACATGCCAGTAGAAAGGTTTCTATTGGAATTAACCCTAGAAAATCACCAAAGGTACAAGTGGAATCCGTTCTCTTATTATAACGTCGTTACTTACGTGCCACCAGGAATGAGGGAATTAAACAATATCCCCTTATTTAGAGATATTTAATAAGGGAAATAAGGGGGTATTCGATATTGTTTAATATTTTAAGATTTAAAGTAATATGCTGCTATTGATCATAGTTTTTATTATACTTTTTATTATGCTATTATCGATAATAACAATGCGTGACACGATGATTCATAATGGAACATGTCAAGCATGTATTTGTCCTTATGGACTTGTCCGCAAATTACGTAACGCTTTTATTGTAACGTAACGCTGTTTTCCAATTTTTTTAATATACCACCTTCTGTTACACATTATACTGTATTCTGTCATCGATTACCCACAAATATATCCTAAAGAAATTGCAATCCAGCAACCTAAAACAGTTTCAAAAAATGTGGATGTTATTTTATTATATTGAAATACATTTTTTAAAATATCTTTTTATATCTTATTGATCAGTCCATAGAACTTAAGTATTTATCCAGTGAATACACTGCTTGGACAGAAGTTAACGAACGCTCCCATGTGCAAGGTGCATCATGCCATATGTTTGTAGCCGGTATAAATGGGAGGAATATATGCTCCCAAATCAGTGCAAATGTCTTGGGGAAA